>NC_049230.1:6980856-7308933 GCF_011100685.1 Canis lupus familiaris
TCAGAAGGAACAAAGGAAAGTGGGGAGCCACACAGCTTTCTCACTCCGTGGTTCCTCCATTTCACTCCTCCCCGGGAGCACTGTTATAATAAGAGGAGTGCAGGCTGGGATCCAGGAGACCAGAGTTCCTTCCTCCACTGTGTGTCCTGGGAGCTGTCCCCTCCTAGGGGTGGTCACCCCCTCATCTGTCAACTGTTGAGGCTGGATGGGACGATTTCCAACCCACCGTCCTGCTAAGGTGTCCCTATGGAAGGTCAGACCCCAGCAGGACAGCCCGCGCCCTGCCCTAGCCCCCTTCTCCTGGCCGCCCTTGGCCCCGTTCTGCACATGGTGACTCAGCCCTGGATCACAAAAGGGTCCTTCCCAGTTGTGCTGGGACTGGGTCAAGTGCTCCCCAGGACCCTCAGGGACGAATCTCTCCAGAATTGGCATTTGAGGCTAGCCACTTCCAAAATCACAGGGATATATATATATATATATTTTTTTTTTTTTTCAAGCAAAAAAAAAAAAAAACAAAACAGAAAGTGCTACCCTATGTACTGTTCTGCACCTTGTTTGTTCTGGTTTGGTTTCACAAAGTAAATCTTGTCAGGGAAGGGGCTGCCTCCTTCATTCCTTTTTTGTTTTGTTTTTTGTTTTTTGTTTTTGTTTTTGTTTTTACTGAAGTTCGATTTGCCAACATGTAGTATAACACCCAGTGCTCATTCCACCAAGTGCCCTCCCCAGTGCCCGTCACCCGCCTCCTTCATTCCGACAGCAGTGTAGTATCCGCTGTGTGGGCTTCCCCGAATTGCTGGAAGCAGTCCCCTACCGGATTTAGCTTGCTTCCAGTCTCTGGCTAGCACACCCCCTGCGGCAGTGAATGTCCACTCACGCAGTGATTCCACACTCACGTTATCTATGGGATGGTCCTGGTGTCACACTGCTGTCCTTGGAGCTTATTATCAGGTACACTCCCGTGAGTGTGGGACAAGGGTCCCGTCTGCCCATAGTGCTGTTGGCTCACGGATGTCCCATATTTTGTACTCATTCTGCCCCGCAGGGATCGACCCGCCTTGCACAGAGCTCTGCAAATTCCCTTAGTCTTTCTCTGGAGTCAGTCCTCGTTCTCCCTCAACCAGACCTGCCCCCAAGGTAGGGACCAGTTGGATGCTGGGTGTTCCATCGCTCTGCTCCTTACCGAGCTCAGAGCGCAGATGGCATCGTACCCACGGCATGGAGTGGTCGGCAAGGAGTAGTGACCTCTGGAAGCACCCACCCCGTAGGGATGACAGAGATCGGCCAGACATCTGAGAGGTACCTGAAAACATTGATGGTTTTAGCTGAAGGGGCCTCCTCTGTCACTTCTACTGCATCCTCGTCGTCAAAATACTCCTGGTAGATGTCGATGGCATTATTCTGCTTGATGCAGTGCTCCATGATCTGAGGAGGACACATGCAGAGCATCTTAGCAGGAAGAGGACGTCCCTGCAGCCTGAGCGGGACTGTGATGGAGTCTGGGAGGGACAAGACATAGCCAGTGGTCTTTCCCCTTCCTTCCAGCCCATGTGTTCTCAATGGTGGTGACATCACCTCCCACTGGGTAAACGCTGGTTGGGGGGGGGGGGGGGCGGGTCAAATAATAGGACTTTTTATGTATAAAGCACAGACATATATAGAGGACATAAGCAATATACGAATGGCATTAAGATTTGATGGGGGAGGCGATTTGGAAAAAAAGGTCTGAAAAGGCTCTTTGGGGGACAGCAACGAAACAGGATGATCCCTCCATATGCAGCAGCTATCTCCTGGCTGGCACCCAGAGGGCCCTCTCTATTTTTCCAGATGTCCAACAAGGAAAAGCCCAAGCTCAAGTGTCTCCTCTTCCAGGAAGCTCTCCCCAATCCCTTCAGCAGGAAGTCAAATCTCCCTCCTTATGGAGCAGAATAGCCAGTCATCCCTCATCTTCCAGCATGTCTTTCTATATTATATGGTGATATCTTGGTCCTTGTCTTTGGCCTCCAGGGGATTACACACTCTTTGGGGCAGGATGTATGTGAGTTTTTGCTATTATTATTATTATTATTATTACAATTCATTTTTGGAGTCTCTGCTGTGCCTGGCAGAGGCTTGAAGCCCAGTCCAAAAGTGTTGAAGGAATGAATGAATGATCCCTCTTGGCAGGTGGCTGCTGGGTGGGGTTCTTTGGGGTCCTCTTTGCTCAAAGGGAGCACTTGTTGGACTCCTCTTGAAGCCCATCCAGCCCTTGCACCTTCCCGTCTTCCCCTTTGGCCTGCTATTGCGGACTGGTCTGCCTGCTTTGGTCTGGAAGGTTCCTGAAGGCAGTCTGTGTTCTTTCCCCGAGTAGCCACGGGAGCCGAGCACAGCGCCAGGCATGGCCAGGGCTTCGCATGCAGGTGGGGAGCCCCAGTGATGGCTGGACCCAAGGGAGCCTTACCGAGCCGAGCTGCATGATGGTGTTGATGTAGTTCTCGTCCTTCTCCACCTTCTTCCGGAACCGGATGGTCTGCTCCAGCTCTAGGGGGTTCACATCCTTGGGCCAGCCCCCCTCGACGTGGTTAATCCCCCGGGTCTCCATCTCAAACCGCTCTGTGTTGGCCTAAACAAAGAGCCACGGCTGAGAACATGCCTGCCCCTGTGTCCCTTCCACCAACCAGGATCCCGGGCCCATCGACCCCAAGCCCTGGACGCTCGGGGATGGACCCATGTGGCCAAAGCCACAATGCTGTCAGGTTTCAGCAAGGATCTTTCTGGTCCTCGGGTGGTCATAGGTAGCCACGAAAGTGCCATCCTATGGAGCCAGCAGCTTTGCGGCTGAGGCCACTGGCCGTGGAAAATCCAGTCCTGACTTTATCTAATGGACCAGGGGAGCCCACCCGTCTGTTCTGTGCGATCCCAAAGAAAAAGAAGTGAATGAGCCTGCTCTGCTTTATCGTTTACAAAGTCACAGGAATTGAAACTTGGAAAGTTGGGAATCCGCAACTTTCTCCCCGTTCTCTGGGGCAGGGAGGATGGTGGATACAGATGTAGTTTACCCCATAAACTTGTTGCTATGCCTCCTTTCTAATTTTCTCCTCCCATTTTTAAAATTGTGGGAAAATACATATAAATTTACCATTTTAACCATTTAAAAACATATGATTCTGTGGCATTAGGGGCCTTCTCGAGGTTGTATCACCATCACCCCCTTTAGTTCCAGAACTTTCTCATCACCCCAAGTGGAGACCCCAAACCCATTAAGCAGTCGCTCCCCTCCTCCTTTCCTTTCTAAGCCAGGGCTCACAAAAGCAGTGAGTCTTCACGGGGTGGACCCGCCGACAGGAGACCCTAAGGCCATCCTGCTTAGTTAGCTACTCCGTGGACAATGTCACCCTGGTCTCTGTGACAGCATTTAGCCCTGGGAAAGCAGGAAACTCAGTGTTTGAACCATGAGTTACTGGAACCACCCACAGTCAAGTGTGACTTTCACTGGGTTGATTTGGGACATGACAAAGTGGGTTCCCTCCTTCAAGCTAGTTTTCTCTCAGCGATGCCTGGCATTGTGCGAGGCGGCTCACACACCCGCTTTAGACGGACAGGAGCTCAAACTTCAACATGAGGCTCCACTCTGGTATCATGGAGGCCCCTCTGACCAGAACTTTCCATGGTACCCTTTCCTTTTCACATGTTGGGCAGGTGCCTATAGATCTGAATCCCTACTCCCTCAGGATACCTCTCCCAGCTGTACCACACGCCTAAGACGCCTCTAGCAAGAGTCTTAGGGGTGAGACCAGAGCCCACAGGAGAGAGAACATCTTGCTTCATGTTCATCTGGCCCAGGGAATGGCTGGTCTGGGGTCTTTTCCTGCCCCTGGGCACCGCGGTGGGTCATGGGGCAATTCTGGAATTCTGGCCTCATACTTCCAGCATCTGCATTGGGCCACTCTAACTGGCTCCCAGTCACCCTGAGAGTCACCCAGTCCCACTTACCGCCCTGCCCGGCCACCCTGCCAGGCTACATGCTCACTGGTCTGGGCCCCCGGGGCAGGGACCCACCTCATGCTCTGACATGCTAGTGGAGCACTGGATGCCCTTGTCCACGGGGTTCCTTTCCACAAACTGCTCGGCCAGCTCGGGGTTGGGCGGGATGTCGATGTTCAGCTCGGCCTGGCGGTCTGAGAAGTTGCATTGCTTCCCAAACTCGCTTCGCTTCTTGACGTACACGTACACGATCTCCATGGTACCGGCTGCTGTGGGGGGCAGAGGGAGGGGGTGCAGTAAGGGGCCCCACGTGGCTGCTTCCCCGTCCCCAGGGGCATCACCAGGGGTGGCTCCAGGTTCCCAGTCTGGTTGAGGGGAGGGGTCAAGGGGGTAAGTTCAGAAGCCACATCAGCATTTTAAAAAAAATCATTTATTGAGTAATGACTACATGGGTTATTTTGTTCAGTTCTTGGGATTGCCCTCTGAGGTGGATGATAAAATCTCCATTTTACTTTGAAGGAATCTCATACTTAGAGATGCCCTGAGTGCCCTGCCTGGGACCACATAGTTAATAATGGGTGCAGCCACTCTGACTGACTCCACAGCTCTTACTCACCAAATGATAGTGTTTACTGAATTAATATGTTCATTGGGAGGCAGGACGAAATACTGAAGCGATTACATTGCATGCACTAGACCTGGTCATACAGCACAGAGATTTGAGAGCCCAGGCGTCTCTGGAAACTCTCCCTCCCAACCACCTGATTGTCCACAAGACCACCCCTTCCTGGAGTTCTAGGTATGGGACTCTACCCTCCACCACTCCCCCCATGTAGAGCCTCCTCCCTCTACATCACTCCAACCATGATGGGGCTGGGAGTCCACCTGGGAAGGGGAGAGAGCCAGACCATTTCCCAACATGCCTTTAAAAGAACTGGTCACGACGGCACAGTGGGGAATTGGCAGGCAGGCTGGGCTGAACGCTGACTTCAAGTCCTGGCCCTGCCACTCACCAGCTGCTTGACCATGGCTGGGTCACCGGGTCACTCCCGCACCTGACACACTGAGCTGCTGAGCTGCTGAAATGCAAGGCTCTGAGAGTTGGCCACAGAGCCAGCATTTGTATGTAATGCAGGGAAGGCTTCTCTCACGGATGCTAACTGGAAGTCTTAGGCAGTTCCCATAAATTGCTCTTCTCTGCACTGTCCCCTGTCACATCAGGAGACTCTGTGGGGTGACTTCCATGACTGGCTGTCTGATGAGGTCTATGACATTGCACTATAGAGGTTAGCAGAGTTGCCCATTTGCTGGCCACTCCTAACTCTCAGAAAGTGTGTCTGTGATGGCAAGCTCCCCAGGGCTCGGCTCTCAGGTCTGTGAGGCTCTTGGGCCTGCAGGGAGCCCTTGGATGAGCGGGTGGGAGCGGTGGGGAAGACGGCCGTACAAGAGCCTTGCTGTGGTTTGTTTTACGACTGAAGGTTTTTGGTCACCCAGAGTTTAGCTTCTTGCCTGTGAGCAAGTATTGCTACCTTTGAATGAAAGGGGGACCTGGTGGGAACGTTCTTGGAGGACATGTGTCCTGCTTTAAGTAAAACCCACAGAAAAATATCCAAACTTAGTAAACAGATGAAAAATGCAACAGAGATGCTAGAGGAGTAACTCATTTTCCCAAGCAACGTTGTATTGGAGTTTTTTTATTTTTATTATTTTTATTTTTTTTTTATATTGGAGTTTTTGCCTAAGGAGGCCCTCCGGGGGAACCCAAAGTGAGTCTATTTTTTAAATCTAATTACATAGACTTTTTAGGAATTCATAGGTTTTGTGAATGCCAGACTTCATGCTTTATATTTGTTCTTACAGTTTCCATTCTTTCACTTACTCATTCAGCAGACATTTACTTGAAGCAGCATAATCAAGAAGGTGCAGTACTGGCATAAGGACGGACATAAATATCAATGGAACAACATTGAGAGTTCAGAAATAAACCTTTATATTTATGGCCAACTTATTTTGAAAAAGGTACTAAGGCAGCTCAACAGAGAAATGATGGTCTCTTCAACAAATAGTGCTGGGCCAACTGGATGTTCACATGGGACAGAATGACCGTGGACCCCCTACCTCACACCACACACACACACATTAATGCAAAGTGGATCACAGGCATCAATGTAAGAGCTAAAACCATAACACTAAGGGGGAAGAACACAGAGGGAAATCTTCGTGACCCTGATAGGGCAGATTTCTTAGATAAGGCATCAGAAGCATGGTCCATAAAGCAAAAAACAATGATAAATGGGACTTCGTTTGCACCTCAGAAAATAACATTGGGGCTCCTGGGCAGCTCAGTCAGTTAAGCGTCTGACTCTTGGTTTTGGCTCAGGTCATGATCTTCGGGTTGTGAGATCAATTCTCATATTGGGCTCCACACTGGGCATTGGAACCTGTTTCAGATTCTGTCTCTGCCCCTCCCACCTCCAGGTCAAACGCTCATGCTCTTTCTCTCTCTCTCTAAAAAAGCCAAAAAAACCCCAAATCCGTAACATTAAGAAAATGAAAAGACAAGTCAGACTTGAAGAAAATATCTGTAAATCGTATCTTAAAAAGGACTTGCATCTAGAATATATAGGCACCTGTGGGGTCCTTGGCACTGTGAGCAGTAGTCTGCAGGTGCCCTCACTGCATGCCCCCCATGGCCCTTCAGATACAATTCTTGTTCTGCATATGAAGAAGCCAATGCTCAGTGAGCTTAAACACCTTGTCAAAGGTCACAGCTCTTAAGTTGAGGCAGAGCCGGGGCCCAGGCCCATCTGGCTCTAAAGTGATGATCCTTAACCTTGGCTACATGCGTAGAAGCTCGGGGGTCGGGGGGCGGGGGGCGGGGCGGCTGTTTATAAAATCACATTGCTCAGGTTGAACAGCAGACTAGTGAAATCAGAATCTCTCCCTGGAATTTTTCAAACTCCCCAGGATAATTCCAGCATGCAGCCAAGGTTAAGAACTACCAACTTAAAGTGAGGGTTCTTAATCGCTCAGCCAGCCTGTCTCAAACCTGGGACGTTCGTTCACAGTATGGAGATTCCCAGGCCTCCTCTCGCAAATGCTGACCATGTGTTTGGGCTGGGGCCTGTAGTGTGTATTTTTCACAATCTCCCCTGGATGAACATTATGACCAGACACATGTCTAGTCTGCCTCCCCTCACCTCCAAGGCTGCAAGGAACCAGACCAGTGGGCCCTGGCTGGCTGGCCCCTGAGCTATAGGGCCAAGGGCCGTGTGACAGCCCAGGAGCACGTGCCCGAGGTGGCCTTCGGCCTTGGAGCAGCTGAGGCAGAGGCGAAGGGGTGAGGGTGGGAAGGTTAACCCCTTGATCTCTTTGTATCCACATACATTGTTCCTCCAAGACAGCACCACCCCAACCCACTCCTAGGCCCAGAACGGCGCTACCTGAATCAGACTCACAGAAAACAGGATTTTCTGCTCTTTCTAACGGTTTGGAGACTGTAGCCAGGAGAGGTAGAAGCAATGGCTCAGACCCCAGAGGGTGGGAAGAGAAGTCCAACTTGCAGGAGGTGGCCCTAATGTGTTCCTTCTCTATGGGCAAAAACATACAATCTTGTAAAGAAGAACCAGTGGGTCCATTCTGGCCTCTGCCCGCACATCGTTGTGGGGCCACAGGGGGGCTCCTGGGTCCCTACCGTGACCGGCTGCCTGTCTCTCCCTCTGTTAAAAGACAATTGCTGAAAAAGCCAGCTCTTTGGACATACAAGGAGGCCTAAGAGCATGAGGAAACTCCAAGGACACAAAATAGCCTCTTTAGCCCAGACCATATTCGAAACAGCTTGCTTTCCTTCCCGGTGCCTCCCAAGACCAAGCTAGGAGCGAGAACAGAGGCATTGTTTTCTATCTGGAGGCAGACAGAGGGGACATTTAAAGGCTGGCCTGGTGACGGGAAGACAGCTCATTCAGGGGCCCAGAGCGGGCTCTTTTTCACCAGCCGGCAGAGCCCGAAGATGAATAGGGAGGTCAGCCCTGGGGGTCTCAGGAGGTCTCTCCTCACTTGGTGAGACAAGTGCCACTAGCTGGGCTTCCCCAGGCGGCACTGTCTGTCTGCAAAGGGGACCTCCGAGGGGGGTAGGGGGCAGGCAGGAACCCTGGCCTCTGGGAGTTGGGGGATGCGGTCCCCCACCCGTGGGAACCTAGAGACCCAGGGGCATGCGGGACTCTGCAGTGAGTCTCAAACACAAGAAACATAGGGCTGGAGGCGTGCTGGCTGGGAGCGTCGAAACTGCAACCGTCTCCCACACCCCGGGACGGTCAGATCAGAACCTTCACCAATGAGAAAAACTCCTCTTGTGCAATGACAGTGAGTAAAGTGATTCCTAGAAAGAACCTCCCTGACTCATGAGAAAGTGTGTTTTCCAAGTTTGGGGTGGAGCTCAGGGTGGGAGCTTAGTGGGGAGGCAAGAGGAGGGTGGCTGCTTTCCCTCCACGCCGGACTCCACGTAATATAAACACGAGAACACTTTCCTCTTCCTCGTGGTCCCTGGGGCAGCCCCCAGTGTTTGTGCCAGGGATTGATGGCCTCTGTGTGGCACCCGGCCAGGCTTCCTTCTCTCTTCCTTACGTCTTTGCGGATTTTCCAGAATTTAGGGTCTTAAGGGACTTACTTGCCTTCAAATGAGGCAGATCTCCCTAGGAACCCACCCCGCCCCCTAGCACCGCGTCATCCCACCTGGGCAACGCCATCGAGGCACACTGGGGTCAACCTGGGGGGAGCTGAGGCACGTGGATGATGAGGACAAGCAGAATGGGGAGGAGGACCCCAGGACCCCAGGCTGGCTGTGTTGGTGTCTACCAGCGATACCCCCACTACGACGCTGGGGGCAGACCATGCACTTTTCACTCACCCCTGTCCCCAGTGCCTGGTGCAGCAAGGAGCCCAACACTCCCTCCGTCCCATGCTGCTCCCATGCTGCGTACCAGCCCGGGCCCAGGGTTCTCCCCCAGAACCCTTTCTCCCCTCCTCTTCCATTTCTCATCAGAAAAGCACAGCCCAGCGAGGTAAAGATGTGAGAGGGGGAAGCGCAGGGTCTGAAAACCCGAGAACACCCCTCTGTGGTTCCAGACATTGTGATAAACTCTGAACGCGTTGCAGGAAGGTGGAAGCGACCCTGTGACCTTGAGCATGGTATCCCAACCCGGGCAAGAATGTCCCGCTCCGGGCAAGGAGAAAATAAAACCGTGCATTTCAGGGATTGACTGCCTAGTCGGTGATCAATAATTATGAATTCCCTGCCCACCCTTCTTATCAGAAAGCCCACCTCCTGCCATTCCAGCCCAGAACGTACTTCCCAGCCAGCCAGCTGTGAACCCTGTGGAGGTCTCCCCGGCCCAGCCTCCAGGAGACTTGGTGGATCAGGACCAGACCGACTGGGAGCACGGGGTGCGGGAGGGAAGCTGACCAGAACCTGCAGGCTCCTGTGACTCGGAAGGAGTGAGGGCAGCCGGGTCGGAGGGGCGGGGACCCCCAGCACCCAGCGTCCAGAGCTCTCCCGGATGGCTGCCCCCAGGAGGAGCTCCTTGCACCCTCGCTGATTACCACCCTCGGGGGCTCCCCGCTTCACTCCTCTCCTCTTCAGCCTCCAGATCCACCCCCGGCCCGCGTCCTTACCCTCCTCGGTCCGTTCCTGTGGCCGCCGGGGCCGCAAGGGAAGCACCTGAGCCTCTGCGCCCACCTGGCGCTGCTCAAACGGCTCCGACCCGCGGAGTTGACCTGTTGCCTAGCAACCCTGGCCGGGCCGGGACGCGGGGCGGGGCGGAGCACGTGACCCTCCTCTCCCCCAGCGTCTAGAGGAGGAGGTCTCCAGAGTTAGGAGAAAAAGTAACCGGGTGAGTGGTTCTTATCACACCGGAGATAATAACCGGCCGTGGGATCTCTGCCAGGTGCTTATCCAAGTCTACAGAAAGGCACTGGGCAGGATCCTGCGAAAATGCAAAGTATTGTAGTCCACGCCGGGCAAGTCCTGGGCCCTGGCTGGTGATGCCCTGGCTGGTGATGCCCGGCTCTGCTGTTTATGGGCCTGTGGTCTGGCAGGCTGTCTTACTGCTCCTTCCTGTGGGATTCCTCGACCCCTCAGCGGGCATCTCCCCTGTGCAACCGTAGGCCCTGCACACTGCACAACCACGAAGCCTGACTACACAACCAGGGTGGATGCTCCTGGGCGGTAGGGGTGGGTGTTCCATGTAAACGCCCACTGAGTGTTCACTGAATGCATGAGTGAATAAAATGAAGTTCCTCCCGGGGATGAGGCAATGAAGCGAGATGGTCTAAACTGGAAGCACGGCGGTTAGCACACAGGGGTTTGGATCCCAGCGGGGCCACTTACTCCTTACTCATCATATGACCCTGGGAGAGTTACTTTGTTTTTCTAAGACCGAACGTTGTTCATCTACAAAATGAGGGGACAGGGACCCCGAATTGGGAGGCCCAACTGAGCCAACACAGCGGAGTGCCCAGGCCCGTGCTGTTGGCGGAGTCTGCACCCAAACCCAAGCCAGCCCTGTACTTGCCACCACAGGGAAGCAGGCTACCCAAGTTCAGGGATGGGCACTTGAGGTCGGGACTGGGGTAGACAGGGGCTGTGTCAGCCAAAAAGTGGGATTGGGGATTGGAATTGGTCTTGAAAAATGGTGATGAGCTGCAGGGGAAGGAGTGGGGAGAGCATTGCAGATTGGGGGGAAGGGTGATCGTGATGGAGAAAGACATTTAGGGTGGGGGTGGATGTATCATTGTGGCAGGAGTTGACAGTCCCTGTAGGGGAGAAAATGAGACGGGGATTTGCAAAGGTCAGCTGGGCCAGTTTGCGGGGATGTTCTGAGAGGCAGGCTCAGGCAGCTGGACAGCTTCCGTGGGTTTTTGGAGTTGAGAAATTACAGGGAGAAAGCAAATTCCCTCCCACTCCTGTTCCCCATCTTCTCCATAAATGTGTCTTCATCGCCACCCATCTGCCTCTAACTGGGCAGGTGCAAAAAATTCCCAACCATTCTAACAAGCCCCAAAGTGACGGCTGCCACCAACAACCCCCCTCCCTTAGCTCCTGCTCCCACCAGTGCCTCCAAGCAAAGGGCTGTCTTGGGGTGGGTGCTGAGGGCGGTGATGGGGGCTGGGTGCGTGAGGGTCTGAAAGCCCCATTGAACTGGCTCTGTGCAGTCAGAGGCGAATCAGACCCAGACAAAGCATCCAGAAGAAACAGATCGGCTCCACAATGGAGCATTGGCTGGTTGGGACTGGAAACACAGACATCCTCCTCACCCTCCCCCCAGCCCTGGAGAGCTGAGACCCTCAGCACATGCATTAATCCCTGGGTGGGAAAGTGGGGGCACTGGATAGTGGAGAATGGGGAAATGGGAAAAGTTGAAGGAGTCCTGTGGCTGCCTTTTTCATATTATTGCAATGATTTATTACAGGTTCCCCACCCCCACCTGCAGGGTGCATGCTTGACAGGGCCTTGGACAGCTCTGTTCTCTGGCAAAGCAGCAGTCATCTCAGCCACCCTGGGAAGCCAGCATGAGGTCATGGAATTAGGAGATGCCCAGGCATCCAGATAAAAACAACTTTCAGTGTCTCCCGGATGTCTGCCCAATCACAGGGGAATTGGCTACTGAGATTCTTCGCTGAGAGCAGCCCCGGACCCTAGCCACCCCTAGGTCTGTCCAGGATCCACTGTACTCCTGTCCAACCCTCACTATGATTTTTCCAATCTTTTTTCTATTATGGTAAAATATACATGACACAAAATTGATCGCCGTAACCATAGTTAAGAGTGTGGTTTAGTGGCATTAAGTACATTCACAGTGTTGTGCCGCCATCACCACCATCCATCCCCAGAACTTTTCCATCATGCATAACTGGATCTCTATACCCATTAAACAATAAGTCCTCATTTTCCCCTTCCCCAGCTCCTGGCACCCGCAAACCTACTTTCTGTCTCTGATTTTGACTACTCTCTGTACCTATTGTAAGTGGAATCACACATCGTCTTTTGTGTCTGACTTATTTCACTTGGCACAGTATCCTCAAAGTTCATCCATGGTGTAGCCTGTATCAGACTTCTCTTCCTTTTTAAGACTGAGTAATATTCCATTATCTGTATAGATGGCATTTTTTATTTTTATTTATCTACTCATCCACGGATGGACGCGAGGGTTGCTGCCACTTTTTTTTTTTTTTTTTTTTACTATTGGGAATAATGGTGCTGTGAACCTGGGTGTACAAACATGTCTTCAAGACTGCTTTCGATTCTTTTGGGAAGTAGAATTAATTTCTGGGTTCTATGGTCATTCTATTGACTTCACAGAATTTCTTGATTTTTAATTTATTTTATTTTATTTTATTTTATTTTTTTTTGATTTTTAATTTTTTGAAGAGCCTCCATACTGGTTGCTACAGCAGCTGTACCTTTTTGCATTCCTGCTGATAGTGCACAAGGGTTCCAGTTTCTCCACATCCTTTCCAACAGTTGTTCTTTTCGGGGTTTTGATAGTAGCCCTCTTAATGGATGTGGGGCAATGTTTCACCATAGCATTGATTTACGTTTCCCCAGCAATGACTGATGGTGAGCATCTTTTCATGTGCTTGTTGACCATCTGTATGTCTTCTTTGGAGACATGTCTACTCAAGTCCTATGTCTAGTTTTTTTTTTTAATTTATTTATTAATCAGAGATACAGAGAGAGAGAGAGAGAGGTAGAGACGCAGGCAGAGGGAGAAGCAGGCTCCAGGCAGGGAGCCCGATGTGGGACTTGATCCCGGGTCTCCAGAATCAGCCCCTGGGCTAAAGGTGGCGCTAAACCACTGAGCCACCGGGGCTGCCCCTATATCTAGTTTTGAATCAAGTTTTATTTTGTTGTTGTTGATTTCTCTATTTATTCTGGATATTAATCCCTTATCAGATATATGATTTGCAAATGTTTTCTCCCATTTCGTGGGTTGCCTTTTTGTTCTGTCAAAGTGTCTTTTGGTGGCTCCAACTTGTCTCTCTCTCTTTTTTTTTTTTTTTTTTTCATTATTTGTACCTTTAGGGTCGTGCTCCAGAAATCATTGCCAAATCTGATGTTGTGAAGCTCTTACCCTATGTTTTCTGCTAAGGGCTTCATAGTGTTAGGTCCTACATTAAGGTCTTTTATCCGTTTTGAGTTGATTTTTGTATTTGTTATTAGGTAAGGGAGCAACTTAATTTTTTCCCATGTGGATATCCAGTTTTTCCAGCACCATTTGTTGAAAAGATTGCCTTTTTCCCCATTGAATGCTCTTGACCCCTCCTTTTTTAAATTAAAGATTTATTTATTTTAGAAAGTGGGGGAGAGGGAGAAGGGGAGAGAATCTAAGCAAACTCCCTGCTGAGCATGGAACCTGACATGGGGCTTTATCTTATGACCCTGAGATTATGAACTGAGCTGAAACCAAAAGTCAGACACTTAACTGACTGCACCACCCTGGTGCCTTAACTCCCTTGTTGAAAATCATTTGAACATGTCTTTGAGGATTTGTTTCTGGACTCTTTTTTTTTCCACTGGTCTCTGTGTCTGATGTCATGCCAGCATTTCTCTCTTAATTATAGTGGCTTTGTAATGAGTTTTGGAAACAGAAGTGTGAGTCTTTCAGCTGTGTCCTTCTTTTTCAAGATTCTTTTGCTTATTTGGGGCCCTAGGAGATTCCATATGGATTTTAAGATGCGTTTTTCTATCTCTGCAAAAAATGTCACTTTTCAATGAGGCCTTTGGGAGGTGATTAGTCATGTGATGGAGCTCTCATGAATGGGATTAGCATTTGTATAAAAGAGACCCCACAGAACTCCCTAGTCCCTTCTGCCATGTGAGAACATAGAGAAGAGCCACCATCTATGAACCCGGAAGCCTTGCCTATTTGTAAACTCAGTGAAGTCAAGGGCCAATTTGCCTTAGATGTTTCTGTAGTCCCCAAATTTAGAGAAGGTGATGTGCTTCTCTAGGTCAGCAAACTGTAAACTACTATAAGAGGAAATATTTTAGGCTGCAGATTAAGAAGAAAATCAAAGACATTTTGTAGATACTTATATGATAAGGGAGAAAACATTTCCCACACATTCTTGATTAACAAATCAAAATATAATTTTTCTGTAATACAGGCTTATTAATGAGAAGAGTGGAATTCTTTGGAAGGGAGATAACATTTTGTTTAACTGAAGTTCAGAATTAGTATTCTCTACTGTCAAAATCAGTTGCAAATAACTGATTTAAAAAAAAACATTAAAAAAATATAGAAGCTATGCTTACAGGTCATATAAGGCAGCAGGTCAGACTAGGCTCACAGGCAATAGTTTGCTAGCCCCTGTGCTAAGCAATCAATGCATTTTTGAAGGGAGAAAATAGAAATTTGAAAAGGAGAGGAGAGGAAGGTAAATGCTCCTGATGTGTGTGTATCTGTCAGTGGGCACACAATGTCTCTCGAGGGTTGCTGCATCAGCAGTTTAGAGCCAAGAGGCAGTGATATTGCTCCTGCTGCTTTGAAATATGAGACCTTGAAGTTTGGGAAGAGGGAAAACGCACAGCACAGCATAGTTTAGGACTGCTGGAGATGAGTCGGCTTTGGAGCAGGGACCACTCTGCCACTGCTCCACATGGCGAAGTTGGCCCTGAATGACAAACACACACCCCTGTTCCTGGCAAAGGCTCTGTTTACAGAGGGGCCCGATGAAGTTCATTACTTTGGGAGCAGGATCCTGGGTCTGGGTCGGGGCTGTTCAGAGATGTTTAGAAACAGTGAGACTGAGCTGGCAGGCTGGCAGGTAGAAGACTGCATGGCTTGGCAGAGAGGCCTATTCACCCCCCTCCTTTCCCTCGAGACAGGAATGCAGAAATGCAGCTCGAAGGGTATCACACGTGGGGACCCAAACCACCCTGGAGCTTGTGCACTCCCATGTGGCCTCCTTCCTACTTCGTGCAGAGCCTGCCTGCAGCTTGGGTCTTCTCTGCAGATCCCAGAGTCAATGAAAGCCCACAAAGTGAATCTCATTTGAGTATTGAATTGCAGTTACCTTTAAAAAAAATCAGATTTGGCGGTGGGGGTGGGCGGGGGGAGGGCGGGGAGGCGGTGGGGGAGTGGCACCTGGGTGTCTCAGCAGGTTGAGTGTCTATCTATTGATTTTGGCTCAGGTCCTAAGATTGAGCCTCACGTCAGGCTCTGTGCTGATCAGGGAGTCTACTTGAGATTCTCTGTTTTCTTCTCCCCTCTAAAATAAATAAATCTTAAAAAAAAAAAATCAGGGCGATCCCTGGGTGGCTCAGTGGTTTAACGCCTGCCTTTGGCCCAGGGTGTGATCCTAGAGACCCGGGATCAAGTCCCACGTCAGGCTCCCTGCATGGAGCCTGCTTCTCCCTCTGCCTGTCTCTCTCTCTGTGAATAAATAAATAAAATCTTTAAAAAACAAAACAAATCAGATTGGTTTCTCCATTGCTCCAAGCCTTTTCCCCATTGCTCTTGGTGTCCTGAGCCGAGAGAGAAAGGCACCTGTCCTGCTAGATGGGGTGGGGGAAACATTCCTACTTCAGAAACGCCCTAGTTCTGACGCTCAGCTTTGAGGGATGAGCAGTTCTGAGGCTGGCATGTTCTGCTGTACAGAACCCGTTGTATCACGTCTCAAGTGCTCCAAAGGATGTCTAAGCTGCTCCCTTCAGGAAGTTCCTTGAAATGCAGTTGATTCTGGGAGCCTAGGCTGCTGTGCAGAAGAGTAAACAGGGTGTAGGGCCACAGGCACAGAGTTGGTGTCCACCCTGTGCGAAGGGTACAGAGCATCTCAGGTGCCCCTGCCCAGAGACACCCCCATGGAGACACAACTTTGGCACAGAGTGCAGCAAAGAAAGACCCACGGGAAAGCTGGGTGAGCTTGCAGCAACCTCACATCTCACCTGGGGGATGTGACCACTGCCCCAACCCCATAAAATTGGACAGAGGTGCCCGGCTTGGGCTCTGGGTTGGACACCTGGGCTTGGCCGCTTGCTCCAAGTCCTGTCTTTTAGTTTTTGCACTGCAATCAGTCCAATCTGCAGAGAAGCCCTCCCTCCCATAACCCAGCCTGCAGGGAGCTTGCGGCACTCTCGTTATTTCCTGCTGCGGAGGAAGTCAGACGAGAGCGCACATTTTAGTACAAGTGGTTTATTTCTCCCCAGGTGAGGGCGCACATGCATCAAGCAGAGGTGTGCCCACCTGGCTCCTTCAGGAACTACCCAAAGGATTCTAGTTTAGTTTATACGCATTCAAAACAACTCTACAGTCGCCAACAACAAAATGTTAAGAAGCAACATCTCGACGTCGCAGAGTTCCTATCTGCGTGCGACGTGGCCATACACAGATACGTTTATGGTACACGGTACATACAGGTTAACGCAGGTGAGGCAAGAGTCCAGGCTGCCTTATGGCCCTCTTCTGTCGTAGAGGTGTGGCTGGGCACCAAGAGCTGCTCTGCTGTCAGTGTCCTGATGGGAAAGTGGCTCTTTGAAAATGGAAATGGAGCCCTCGTTCCCAGCCAGGTCATCCCGTGTCCCTGGTTTTGGGTGTGCAAGGCTGCGTGGGCTTCCGTGCTGTGCACTCCAAGTTGCCAGGAGATTAGAAGCACCAGAGACCCTAACCCTGGATCCTCAGCAGGCAGGATGGTGGGTCATTTCCTCCTGGCCAATAAGCTACTTCTCACGGAGCAAGTGGAGCTCAGGGGGCCCAGGACAACGGGATGGAATGGGATTAGGGAAGAAGAGGCCCATCTCAGGGCAACACACATCACCATCCCACTTTGCTAAAACCTTTAAGACAAACTTGCCTGAAGACATAAGGGAGGGGACATTCACTTGGGCAGCCCCCAGGACAGGAGAGTGCGTGCAGTTGTCCCTCTAAGCTTTTCTGTCCTAAAGGGCCTCCCTCCTTGAACGTGATGAACCCACATCCCCACCAAGCAGCAGCTCGGGACAGTATGTCTCATGGTCTCTACTTTGTTTATAAATCTTCCCTTCCTTCAGATCCATAAAGAACTGGCTGATGCCAGCAAAATCTGCAAAGCAATGGCATACAACCCAGGGGTAAGGAATGAGCCCTACATCTATTGTAAAAACTGGATGCACTAGGAGTTTCAATTCTTTGGATAATCAAAATATTCAAAACACTGGGTGGGGGGAGGGAGAGTTAGTGTCGCTTTCAAAGTGTCTATTAATACCTGAGACTGTCCCTATCTGTAGTGAACAAACTCACAGCATTGATTCTGGAATGGAGAGGTGGTGGAGGGTGGTGGGAGAGGGGTAGAAGGTGGCAGCTGTTGCCCACATCCCCACAGGGTCTCACTGTGGAAGCCTTCCAGGGATGCAGCCATGGTCCCCGGCCCTGGGGCCACCCACCGCACAGCTCCCCAGCACCTTCCCTCTGTGGTCCAGGGAGGGTCCGTCTGGCTCCGGGGATCGATTTGGACAGTGTCCCATTGTATCAGAGACATCACCTGCCTTAATCTCCTGATCAGCCCGTCCACCTTTACCTGCAGGGAAACGCTGCCCACCAGCCGTGCAGCTGGGAGGAGAGAGGGGACTCGGAGACAATGGCCACCTGGACCCGCGAGCCAGGTTTGCGGGAGCCAGAGGCCCGGCAATAAGATCCAGGAGGACCTACATCTCTCAGGTGATGCCCGACCTGGCCCTCTTCGATGCCAGCTCCCATCTGGTGAGGGAGAGGATGTAGGGGTGAGCGGAACCAGGCTCCCAGCTTCAGCTTGGCCAAGCACCTGGGGGCATTTCTGGCGTGGACAGGAGGGCGAAGAGGGAGAGGCTGGCCTGAGTCACGGGTCTTCTGTCTGCCTGGGCTTTCGGTTGGGAATCTCGGCTGAGCTCAGGTCGATACCCCCGCATCGCTGACGCTCCTCCGCAGCCCGAGAGCCTGACAATCCTGTGGGCCGGCGCCCAGTCTCCAGATGCCTTTGGTTTCTATTAAAGAAACGCAGCTCGCGTTGGCCTTCATTCAAAACCAAACCGGCTCGGGGAGGCAGGCACCTCTGCAGACAGGGTGTTAGGCTGGAAACTCATTGCCGTAGTGTCTCAGGTGCTCGTCCGCCACGGACAGGTAGGTGGCCCTCATGCTGGGGGAATACTGTGCGAGAGAAGGAAGGGGTCCGGTCAGGGGTGGCCGCACAGGACCCTGCACCAGACCCCGGGCTAGTGAGGGTGCGGGAGCTCCCTGGGGACTGGGGGCAGGGTGGGTCTCTATCATAGGCGTTGTGGGAGCACTAGAGTGGCTTGGCCAAGGCTTCGTTGCTGGCCATGCCTCCAGTCCTGAGCCACCCGGACACCTGGCTCCCAGCCTCAAGTGCAAGACGCCCACAGGCCAGCCACCCTCCCTCCGCTATGGCAGCCACGTCCACTCCGGGGCCCACCACCAGCACCCAGGACCATGTCAAGTGCCCCAGTGCACTGGGGAGCCTGCCTAGCGAGTAGGCTGAGGGGATGGGTCCACGGACTCAGAGACCCACATTCAAATCCCAGTGACCCAGTGACACATCTTCCTCATCCCAGGACCTTGGCTCGGGCTCTCCACCCTCTGCCAGCCTCAGGTGCCTCCTCCGCAAAAGGGACCTGAGTGCCCTCAGCAGTTGCAGGGCAAGGACGGGATGCTAGCAAACAGGTGACGCCCCTTGCACGGCGGTTCTCAAACTCGGCTGTGCATTACAAACACCTGGGAGCCTAAAAAAATCCTGATGCCCAGGCCATGCCCACCAATATTTTTTTTATTGAGGCCAAACCCACACCGCATGAACTTCAACATCTTAAGGTGCCACCAGCATTTTTTTTTTAAAGCTCTTCCAAATGCAGCCGAGTTGGAGAAGCAGTGACCTAACGCAAGGTAAGTTCTGACCGCAGTCTAGCTACGGCTCTGGGCAGAGATGGGGCTTCCCACGTGCCCACAGTTCACATCCCAGGACCTGATTCTGCATTTTGAACGAGCGCCAGATGCTGCTGGTCTGCTGACGTGGAATAGCAGGGTTCAGCAGGACTCGAGTGTCTCCTGGCCAGAGGCAAGTTTTGGGGGGTCCAGGTCCAGGCCATTGACACCAGAGGAGGAACACATGCTCCAGCTAGCGAGGGCTTGGAGGTGGGTGCTGGGGCTCTGCAACCCAAAGGTTCACAACCAGGGGTGATTTTGCCCCCAGGGACATCTGGCAATGTCTGAAGGCATTTTTGGTTATCCCAACTGGTGGCTAGGGAGCAGGGGAGCCACCAATATCAGACAGGTAGTGGCCAGGGAGGTAGCTAAACATCCTGCAGTGCCCAGGGCATCCCCGTCCCCTAGAATGACCCGGCCCATCAATAGCGTGGAGGGTGAGGAAGCCTGTATCAGACTGACGTTCTCCCCGGGGGCTTCCCAGACCTTCAGAACACGTTGGAAATGCTCCACCCCAGATTTCCTGGGGACCAGGAGCCCGTGTTGCAATAAGTCCTCAGATGATTCTGACACACACCCATGTGTGAGCGTCTCCTTGAAGTACTATTCCCCAAACTTCCCAGATGATGAGGATCACTGGCTGCTTGATACACTTAGAACTTCCCAGGTGCCGCCCCGGATCGTCCGCTTCAGCGAGCCTAGAGTCCCGGTACTGATATTCTTAATAATTGCCTGGGTCACTTTTGCCCGCCAAGTCTAGGACATGGTGCCTGAGAGGACACGAGGGATTTCTCGAAGGGAGAGCTGGGGGGGGGGGGGGGCGCATTTCCAGCCAATGGGACAGGCTGTACATTCCGACTGCCTTGCTTGCTATCACCCCCGTAGTGAAATCCCCGTCTGTGCCAGAGATGCGGCTGGCAGAGGGAGGGAACCATCCAAACATGAAATGTGCCAGTTGCCGAGTACTGAGGAGTGTTCAGAGCAGGTGCAGTGGGAGGGCAGGGAGAGCCAGCTGTGCCATCTATGGGGGTGAACATCCACACCCTCATGCTAGGGGTTGTGGTCAGCACCACCTGCCGATGCCTCTGCACCCCTTGCATGGCAGGTGATGGTGGGGAGGGTTCCTCCCTGGGGCAAGTAGAGCTGGGTGGGGCAGGGCAGCCAACTCTGAAGCAGTGAGAGTTCCTGAGCAGGTCTGAACTCTGGGGAGGAGAGGGACTCTGTCCTTGAGCCTTGCAAATAAGGTTAGCTCTTGATTATCTCTGCTAATGGCAGGGAGAGTGGCCTGGATCTTTCAAAACAGAAGGTAATCCAAAAACCATTTTTATTTGGCATCCCAGTGTACTGAGTGATTCTTCATGCACAGCAGCAGATTTCCCCCTAATTATGTTTCGCTCAGATTATTATTAAAATCAATCTGCATTCCTGGGCCTGCAGCAGCTGGTAGCAGGAGAAGGAACCCAGGAGGCATCTGGGTAGAGAAAGCCAGGGTGGGAATTTAAAATGTTGGCTCTGACCATCCCACTGTCCCTTCCTGAGGACCCCGGGACTCAAGAGCTGGGCCTGGGTCTGGGGCTGTGCGGCTAAGGAGAGCAGGGGAGGTGCTCTGGGCAAAACCCAGCAAGATGGGGTGATGGTGGGAAAGAAGGGGGACTGGTCAAGGTGGGGTCTCTCAACCATGGCACTGGGGACAAGTGGGGCTGGATCTGTGTGGTCAGGATGTGGTGTGTGTGGAAGGATGCTGAGCAGCATCCCTGGCCTCTACCTGCTAGGTGCTCATAGCACCTGCCCCTCCAATTGTGACAATCAAAAATGCCTACGGACAGGCCAAGTGTCACCTGGGGGACAAACAGCCCTGGGGTGAAAACCCTGCTCAGAGGTGGCTCACATGCCACCTGCTGCACCGGACCTCCTCAGATTCCACAGACCAGGAGGGTCAGCTCCTCCCTCCAGGCCCCAAAGCACTTATCCCAAGAGCCTCCCCTCTGCAGGTCAGACAGGTGCTTGTGAGACACTGATTAGGTCTCCACCTCTTTCCCGGGAGCACCATCTGTGTTTGGGGCTGACTCACTGGATGCGAGGATCCTGGTTCTCAGGGCCCGGGCACGTCCTGCAGTCCCCAGCGCTTCTAGCTCAGCAGCTGGACGGCCCCTTCCAAACCCCCTGAATTCACGTGCCTCGTGTCCGGCCAGGCGGAGGCAGGGGCGCCTCCCCAACAGATGCTGAGAACTCTGCTGCGAACCTCTCCCCATCGCAGACTCCTGGACTTGCTCTCTGCTCCCCTCCCACCCCCACATCTTATAAATGCCTTAGCTTGTGGAGAAGGTGGGGTGGGAAGAGGGTGTAAAACAAACAGCTCCCATTTAGAGCATCTACGGCACCACACACACACACACACACACACACACACACACACACACACAGTGATCGAAATTCCCCCCACAGTGAGGTGTGTGCTGTTACCATCCCCCTTCTACAGTGGGGAAACTGAGGCACACAGAGGCGACATGCTTGTCCAAGGTCACAGGGGTCATAAGCAACGAGCTGGGTGTGAACCCAGGCATTTGGTACCGGAGTCCGTGTCCTTGAACTGCACGGTCTCCTGTCTCCACGTGCAACAATGTCCTCTGGGAGAGGACAAAGCCTTTTCTCAGCAACTCCACCCGCTCCTGCCACCGGCTCCTGCCCCGGCCCGGCATCTCTGTTCCCTGGCTGGAGGAAGGGTGGTGTCCCAGCTGCCACCCCACAGCCCAGGGGGTCAAGGGGTTAAAGGCGACCCAAAGCCGAACCATTTCCCTCGAGCAAACAGGATGCACTCTTTCTTTAGATTATTTCCTTCAGCAAACTTATCACTGCAAATGATTTCTCTGTCCCTCTGAGATGTATATAAACCTTCTTATAGGCTAAACCAGGCTCTTGCCAGCTTTACGATCCGGGAACATTTTCTTCAGGGCCTGGGAGCCATCTCATTGGAAGGTAAGCATCACGGAGGACTGTCCCCATCTCTGTGGCAACTAGTGACACTGAGGGCCACCCTAACCTAACCGGCAGATGCTTACGATGGACTGGAGCGACAAAGGTGCTGTGGAGTCTTGCTTGGGGACAGGCATGCACTGGGGTGAGCCTGCCTTGCTACGAGGCGAGCTTCCTGTCTGCCACGACCTTAGTGGATCGTCTGGGATGTGCACGGCAGCCTCGTCCAACAACAAACCTGTTTCATTTTTGTCTACCTTTGCAGAGGAGATTCAACGGGTGGGCAGGAGGGCTCATCTTTAATCATTTCTCCCACAAGGGCCATAGGTGTGATTTTGCCCTGAGAGCCCAGGTTACCGTGGGAGGAGGGGAGCCTCTTCCGATGAGCGGCACGTTCTCGTAGCGTGGGTTCCCGCCGAAGAGCATGGCCTGGTTCCTGCGGGGCCGAGAGGAGAGCTCAGGACGGGGAGGCGTGGTGTGTGGGGACCGGGGTCCTCGGGTTGCTACAGGAGGGGCCCATGGGGGTGCAGGTATGAGCTGGTGCGAGCTGGGGGAGGGAGATGTGCCAGGGAGGAGGTGCGGGCAGGAATATCTGGGAAAGCACTTGGGGAGGCCCAGGAGGGAAGCAGCGGACGGGGTGACGGGGTGCCAGGGGCCAGGAGCAGCACGGCCTGGAGAAATACAGCTTCTGGGGCCTGCGATTTGCCCTGAGTGTCTATGCTGGAAGGCCTGGCATCTACAGGGGGTTCCTCGTCTGGCAGAGGTGCTGTCCTCAGAGCTAGCTCCCGGGGGGCTAGGCGGGGTGGCCCTGCCCCAGCCCCGACGTGTGGGGGCAGGTACAAGGGGATGCCCGGGGAGCCCCTGCCATACATGTACTCCGAGACCGGGGCGTTGGAGATGGTCTGAGCCGGGGGCTGCAAACTGGTCTGGCTGCCCAGGCCGCTGCTGTAGCTGCAGAAGCTGCGAAGCTGCCCCCGAGGTGGGTTGTGAGCGGCGATGCGTCGGGCCTGGGGGTTGAAAGGGTCGTCACTGTCGATGTCGTCATAGTCTCTGTTCCTAGAACAACACACAGGACACAGCCGGCCGTGAGGGCTGAGGCTTGGAGGCAGCGGGATCCTGGTCTGCTTCCCAATCTTTGCTCCCAGGACTCTCTCTGGCCACACGTGTCCCTTTCAGGTGCCTGGAAAACACGGTCCTCTGCCCTGCCTCACACAGATCACTCCGCCAGTTCCCAACTTCACGTCCCCTCCTCCAGGAAGCGCCCCCTGCTGACCCCGTCACACTGACCCTCCCTGCCCTGCTTCCTTTTGTCTGATCTACCCAGAGGCACAGAAATACCATCTCACCTCTACCTCCTCAATGAGAATGTAGGTGCCCCGCTAACAGTGCTACCACCTATCCTTCTTGCCCCTCCAGCACCCAGAGCCCTCATTATCTCACACCACAAAGTCCTGCATGGAAAAGCGGACAAGCAGGGGGACACCAGGTTGTGGAATGACACACCGTCACCATTCTCAGCTCTGCTCCTGCCCTGGCTCCTTGGAATCTCCTTTTGGAGTCTGTCTGGACTCTTCCAGAAGCTTCTGCAGAAATCCAGCCAGCCCGTTCGGGCTGAATACCTGGGTCCCCTGCTGCCATCATTCGTCCCAGATTATCAGTTCCAGGCTAAGTCCCAGAGCAGAGCTTCCTGCATGCTCCCCCGGGGAAGCCCCCAGGCAGCCTACCTGGTGGTTAAGTGCTTCCAGGCCCGAGGCCCCGCACAGATCATGGTGGAGAAGGCCAGGGCAGCCAGGAGAGAGAAGAGGCCAAGGTAGAGCAAGCCCTCAATGCCATCATAGCAGATGCCAGCAAGGGCGTCCAGGTAGTCCTGCAGGAGAAGGACATGCAGCTGGAAGGCAGGTGGGGGCAGAGCCTGGGATCTGAGCTTGTCTCCGACACCCCCTGTCCCCAGGCCTGGGCCTGGCATCTCCTACCTTTCCCCATCCCAAGCCTTTTGTCCAGCCATTAAAGGTCCATACTCTGGAACCCAACAGCAGGGGCTTCTTGGGTTCACTTCTTAAGCACGTGCTGACCACCTACTGTGCACAAGGGTCAGCTCTGGGTATGACAGACACAGCTGCGGGGCAGGCGAGCCAGAAGACAGGCGACATTTAATCTAAGGCCAGCAAGGCAAGGAGTGGACTGTGCCTTGAGCAGATGAGGGAAGGAGACAAGCATGACATGTTCAGAAAAGAAAAAAGGCCAGCAAGAGACAGGATGGAGTGGCGCCAGTTCCCACGAGGCCTTGTAGGCACGTGAGCAGCTTGCATTTGATCAGAAGGTGACGGGATGTGAGGGAAGGGATGTGACCCAACTCACTTTTACAAAGACCGCCGTGTATGAAAGGTCATGGGAGGCAAGGGGGCAAGAGAAGGTGGAGGCCGTCAGGAGGCCACGGCTGTCACCCAGGGGAGCAGGGTGGTGCTTGGATTGTGGCGGAAGTGGGGAGAGAAAAGTGGACGGATTCAAGATACGCCTGTGAGTCTAGATGCTAGGATTTGCTGAGGGACTGGATGTGGGAGGTGCAGAGGGGGAGAGGATACACACATGTTCTCCGCTCTCAAGTCAGAATGGCAGGGTCCAAACCCAAACCCTTGACTTGATGGCTCTGGAACCTTCAGTGAGCTACTTTATAGATCTATAGCTCTGTATGTACGTATCTATCCATCCATCCACACATGCATACAGTTTCCTTATCTATAAAACTGCCCACGAAATAACATGTATTTCACGATATTAACTGTGACAACTAAGGATACAAACCGCCCAGAACAAGGTGAGCACCGAATCAAGTACTCAACAAATGGCAGCTGTGATCATTATATGACCCTTCATGCTAAATCTGTATGGGATGTGATAAGCGTCCACAAGCACTGGCTTACTGCTTGGGGTGGGGTGGGGGGCTCACATACACCCAGATTATTCCCCGCATTAGAGGCTCTCTGGTATTCCGAACTCTTGGAGAAATGACCTGGCAATGAGCAGGGGATGTCCACATGCAGCCAGGGAGATGGACAGGTTGACCAGATGGCTGGGAGTCTGGACAACTGGAGAATAGCCTCCTTCATGTATGTTGGGGTCCCCCAGTGTTCTAGAGTGAATCCTACCCCCATCCCTTGGTACCTTTCATTGACTCTCCTCATCTTAGCTACTTCAGAGAAACAAGAAGCCAGACACCTCTTCTGCCTTCCTACTGTTTGGCTTCTGTGCCATGCCAGGGCCTTGTGCAAGGAGCCCAGGCAACCACTCTCCTAGCATCTCCTGGCTTCTGTCTGGGAAAATGTGGTGTGCCCGGGTGCCCCCACCCGCCTGCCACCCAGGGCCACCCAAGCACCTTGTGTAACCCTCGGCAATCCAGCATGGCTGTCAGCTGGTGAAGGCTGGACTCCGATGAGTTCAACAGGAGCTGGATCCCGAGCAGGTCTTTCTGAAGCAGGAGGAGGCAAACACGCAGAGAGGCCGATAGGCAGACAGTGAGCGGTGGGGGCGGGCTTGCGGACACAACCCCAGGCAGCAGCGTGTGCAAAGAGGCCAGGGAGCGCTCTCCACAGCCTGGCTCTGCGGAGCCCTGGAGCTCGGGAGGGGTGGGGTGGGGTGGGGAGGGTGGTCAGGGTCCAGCTGGGGCTCCCCCTCTTCCAGCACAGATGCTGTGGGAGGCAGCCGCCTTACCTCTGCTGTGGGGAAGAGGGGCACAGCAAACTGCAGCAGGCCGGCCACCTGGATCTGCATGGTGGTGAGCGAGCGCTGGAAGGCGGTCAGTGCCTGGCCGGGAGACACCACAGCCCTGCTGTGAGGCTCCGCTTCCCAGAAGCTGTTCCCCGGCAGCCCTCCCTGATTCCTGCCTTTCCCCTCATCCCTCAGGTTGACAGCAGCACAGTCTTCAAAGTGTGGTCCTCAGACTAGCAGCGTCAGCCTCATAAGGAAGGAAAAAGCACCCAGCCACCCCCCAGCTCACTGGTCGGTGCTGGGACCTGGGGTGCAGAGGAGGCTGTGGGCAGGGTGATGACCAGGCTGGGTGGGCGTACCTGCTGGAAGGGGCTGCTTCCGCTCTGACTGCAGTATAGGTAGTAGCGGGTCACCTCTGCAAGGCAAAGCTATCGGTGTCGGGCGGGAGCGCTCAAGCGACCGGGCCCTCACCCTCCTCAGTGGCCAAGCCAGTCCCCAAACTCCCCAAGGAGGCGCTTCTAACAAATGGCCCAGAGATCCCCCCCCCCCCCCCGGACCTAAGGTGTGGGGGTTGGGGGACGGAGGGGGGACCACAGGGCTGAAAGGTGTGGCCGGCCGCGGACCTGGTCTAAGTACCCGGAGCGGCTCTGACAGCAGAGGCTCCGAGGGTTCATTACCTGTGCGGATCTGGCCCTCTGTGACGTTCAGGATGAAGGTGTCGGGAGCCGAGCAGAAGTCACTGGTGCCCTGAGCCAAGGAGAGACGGGGAGCGGTGGAAGAAAGTTCTGACACCAGCCCCCGGCGGGGAGCTGGCGCCCTCAGGCCCCACGGCTTGGACCCCCGCTCTGTCCTCCTTGGGCTCGAGTCCTGGCTCTGCCCCTTCCTAGCTCGGCCTCACTTATAACATGGAGAGAAAAACGCTACCCTCCCTGTGAATTAATCTAAGTAAAACACCCAGGAAGGCGAGTGTCGGAGAGCTCGCACTCTGCAGTGTTAGCTCTTACTCTGTGTCTGAACGATGCTTCTGGGACAGACCTCAGGGACACGTGCACATTGTACAACGCGTGTGGGGGAGTTACTGCACCACGGGCCTCGTTCATCTCGGTTGTGTTTTCGGTCTTGTTGTTATCAAGCTCCACATGCTTTCAGGGTGTCGATTTATGAAGCATCCCCCCTTCTTGCCCCAGACTCTCTTCCTAAAGAGTTATGTTGGCATTGAATCCATCTCTGGGCCTTTAGGTATGGGTTCTGCTCAGGATAAGATGGGGGATTGGGAAGACTGGGGGCTGGGGGTTAGGGGACGTAGGCTCCAGGCTCTGGCAGTGATGAGCTGGAGGGCCCGGGCCCCACAGCATGGCCTGGAGAGGTGACTGCTAAGGGCCATGAGGGAGCTGGAGTCTGCCCTGGGATTGGTGGCAGCAGGAATGCCATCCCCTGAGCCAGGCCTGGGGGTGCAGTGGGACACCAGGTAAAGGAGCCCCTCCCCATCTTTCAGAGCAGCCAGGGGAAGCTCTGGTCCTCCAACCTGTTCCTAGAACACGTGCCCTGCTCTAGCACATGCTCCCCAAGCAGAGGACCCCCCCCTCCCCACAGCCCTCCACTGCGGGTGCCTCCTTCAGAAGCTGCTGCCTCAGGCTTCCAGGCTTGAGCTTCACGCACTCATCCACTGAGCGGATAAATACACATTTAGCACCTACTAGGTGCCACGTGCTGGTCCAGGCATGAGATACAGGGCAAGCTGTATCAGGGTACTTATGGTCTGGAAAGGGTGTGTGTGTAGGGGGTGGGTTGGGGAATAAAGTGCCGCTTTAGATGCAGAGCTCTCACAGAGCCACGTCTGCACAAGCACGCACACACATACACCTGCGCTCACACCCAACCATGTGCTCAGGACCCGGGGAGAATTGCTCCACATGCAAATCACTCACCTACATCCATGAGATTGACTTATCACTACAGATCAGAGCCACTGTACCAGCAGGCCCGGGGATGCACCCCTACCCCTGTGGCTGGAGTGGCAAAGAGCGGGGAGTCAGACCTGAGTGGGGGAAGAGAGGCTGCCAGCCTGGCCTGGATCACGGCCCCCAAAGTTTGGGGTCCAAAGAGCAACAAGAGGCCCCTGTCAGAGAGGCTCCCCTGGGGATGTGGCCTCCCACCCCACTCAGGCAGGTCTGCCTTCCAGACCCTTCAGTGAGGATACAACTTTGCTGTCAGTGTAGAGACAGGCCCCTGTGTGCACTACTCACAGTGGGGACCAGGGAAGAGGCAGGGGCACTGAGCACAGGCAGAGAAGCCCAGTGTCCAGCCCAGCTGAGCCGGCTCCGGAGAGCAGAGGTGACCGTCTGCAGGGGTCCCCTGCGCCCCTCACATAACGACCTAGATGTGTGGCAAGCAAACCAACGAGGTTCCTGCTTATTGAACATCTCCCATACGCCTCCCGGGGGTTAACTGACCCACCTCATCCATCAACAATCCTTGAAGGCAAGAGCTACCCTTCTCCCCATCTCCTCATTTCACACTTGAGGAAACTGAGGTCTGGGGAGCATCAGGATTTTCCTGGGGGCCCCCACTGGGGCGGCGGGCGGCCGGGGGGCAGGGTATGTGGAACAGGCAGGAGGTTCCAGAGGCCATCCTCCTACCTGCCTAGCGGGACTCAGTGAAGTGGGTCTGGCCTCCCCCTCAGTGGCTGGATTTGTGGGGAACGCTCTGCTCAGGTGCCCCGTGTGCCTGGATGACCCCTCCCCCCTGCCCCCAGCCCCCGTGGCCCCCTTCCTTCTTCCCTGGTGCTTTCTTCCCTCTCAGCCCTCAGCCCCTCCCCACGTCGGGGTGGTTAAGGGGGTGAGCAGCACAGCACGACTTGGGGGGCCAAAGCCCAGAGCTCAGCTCCCCAAGCTCCCACCGGGAGCAGATGCTCAGGGGCACAGCTCCTTCCTGGAGGGGACAGGGAAGGAATGGGGAGGGAGGGGCTCAGCAGCTGTGCTCCTCTGTGCTCAGGCCCCACAGCTCTGGAGAGAGCAGGCCTCCCAGGGCAGGGCCAGCAGGACCACACAAAAGCTCCCACAGCAGCCTGTGCCGGCGGCCTCCCGCCCCGCTCGTCCTCACCCCGCTCCCCATTAGGATGCAGCACGGTCCGCGGCCCTCTCAAAGGCGCATTCAGCTCCCTCACAACACTCTCACACAGGCCTGACTCAACAATTAGGGAAATGGCCTTCGTCGCCAGGCCAGCGCTGGCAGCCCTGGGGCGCCCAGCTGGGAGATGAAATCGCCCCTGGTCTCCCTGAACACTGGAGCCAGGGGAGAGGGAGAAGGCCCCGCTGGGCGGGAGCTGTCTCCCAACGGGCAGCTCAAGGCAGCAAGCTGGAAGCCTCCACCTCTTCCAGAAGGCAGAGCTGCCCGAGGCGCAGGAGAGCCCCCCCAGAAAGCTTGCCTTGTGCAAGCTTCCCTGTGTTCACACTTGTCCCCAGAAGGGAGGCTGTCGGCCAGGCAGCTGTGCGTGTTGCTCTAGCCAGCAGCTGCTCCCTGGACTATGGACCCGCGCAGCTCCTGACCACGACAGGATGCTCTGGCGTGACCTGGGGCCTCCCCTCCTGCCCTTCCCTGCATCTGGAGGGGCTCCAGCCCTTGGGATGTAGGCTCATGCCTGTCTAGTTCTTCCTGAGGCAGGGGTTCCCTGAAACCCCCTGGTAAATCCTGGCCATCCCCTCACTCACACACACGCAGCATGCACCTCCGTGGTATCCATTCTCACATGTCACAGTGATCTGCGTACACGTCTTTCTCCTGCAGGCTCAGACTATGTCAAGGTGTCCTGCTGGGCACCTGGATCCTTGGGCACCTGGCACCACAGAACACCACAGGGCCAGAGAGTCAGCTGAATGAATGACGCGTGGACAGTTTAACCTGAGTGTCTGGTGCAGGGAAGACCAAACATACTCACATAGGAAGCTTCCCCCGGCTTGGGTGTTTTGTTTTGTTTTTTTTTAAAAACACCCTCAGGCACCACATCCAGAAATACACACCATTGTGTCACCAGCCGTGTGTGTGAGCCCAAGGCGACGGGACGGAAGGCAAGCTAAATGCCACATTCCAACATTCCCAGTGCCCAGGGAAGCTGGCCAAAGAGCGTGCTTCTGAAGCTTCTCTGGTTAGACCCTGCCCCTCCCCATCAGACCCGGTTCGTTCTTCACACCCAGAGAGGTCACCTGGCCATCCGAGCTTGGCCTTACAAGCAGCGGCTGGGAATGGGCCAATGGGGCGGGAAAGGAGTCAGGGATCAGACGTCTTAGCTTGGCTTTGCCCCCAATACCTCATGATCTTGGGTAAGCCTCTTCCTTTCTCTGGGCCTCTGTCCCCATAGGAAGGGCAAGGGGGCTGGTGGGGGTGATCCAAGCCCCATCAGTTCCGAGATTCTAGGTTAGGGCAGAGACCGGAAGCTGGCCCTGCCCTGGGGGCTCTGGACGGGACACAACAACTTGCCACCAGAGAGACGGTCCTGGTCAGACCATCCCCCTACCCCCACCCCCACTCACCACTGCTGCAGCGCTGTCAGCGGCCAGAGACGTCCAGCTGAGGAACAGGCCCAGCACCCCACAGCACAGCATCCTACGAGAGAGGCATAGCCAGTGGGATCCAAGCACAGGCTGGCAGGCGGGAACGCCAGATGGCTGTCACCCCACCAACCTCCAGTGCCCTTCCTCCGAGACACCATCCTGTCCTCCCCTGGCCCCTGAGACTCTTGCAGTGGCCCCTAATAGCAGCCTGCTGGGCAAGAGGCATAGAGCCCAGTGCCTGGAGCATAGGTTCCTAGGCCGAAGAGAAACAGCCCGGAGGGCACAAGCTATGGGGAGGTGTTGATTAGCGATCCTGAAGGCTCTAATGCTTGGGCCACATTCCTTCAGCTGCTCAGTGGTCAGGCCTCAGGGACGGTGGGGACACATGGAGGCAAGCCCAGTCCTTGCTTGGTGACCAGATGGTAAGTCAATGGCTGCCGTCTCCCTCGGCTGGGGGCCAAGGAGGCGTCAGATGGTGGCTTCAGGCTGCTGCCCCCACCACCCTCCAAGCCTGGCCAGGCCCCCGTCTCTCTATGATGGGGACACCATCACCCCACATGCTTGCCCGCCTCCCCGGCCCCGCAGGAGGGGATACTCACGAGGCCAAGAGACACCTGGAGCGCCTGGCCAGTCCCAGGCAGGCAATGAGGCAGATGACCAGGTCCAGGATGAAGAGCAGGAGGTAGGAAAGCCATCTGGGTGGATGGGGAGCGACAGTCAGGGGGAGGTGTCACCCCACCTGGTGCCCAGCGGGGAAGCCTGCACAGAAGCCCCCAGGCCCACTTAACCCTTCGTTAGGACAAACTGCTCCGAGCCAGCAGCCGAGCAGAGGAGATGAGGCTGCGCCCCCCATCTGCCTGGACAAAGGGGTCACACCGAGGATCTAAACCAGTACTGTCAGCTAGCACTCTGCAGTGACGGGCATGTCCTAGATCGCTGCACTGCCCACTGCCTCTGTCCCGGCCCACAGGTGGATCTGGAGAATGGAGATATGGTTTGTGCAACAGAGACTTAATTTCTAATCTTAGCTGCTTTTGAGTAATTTAAATCCCAGTGCCGCATGTGGTAGTGGCCGCGCGCGCCGGGCAGGGCAGGTCTATGTGGTCTCTCTGCAGCCTCCCAGCAGGCACTTCTTTGGAGCCTGGTTCCTGTTGCCTCGAGAACTCTCACCGGCGTCAGATCAGGCCTGACATTTATGTCTGCAGATCTCAGAAAGGCCCTAAGATGACTGCTTCTGTGACGAAGACTCAGCCTGGCCTCCCCGAGGCCTCCCGTCTTTCCCTCCAGCTGCCTGGACTCACCACTTAGGGCCTGTACATTCCTTTCACCAACATTTGTGTCAGGCATGGGGCTTAGCGCCATCCGGGGTGCCTGGATGCGGGGGTGGCGGGGGAGATCCTTCCCTGACCACCAGGGAGCTCAGGCCAGGGCATCCCGGGGTACCCTTCACGCCTCGGGCCTCCCACCCCCAGGGCTGCGTGGACAGGGAAAGGCAGTCACACACCCGCTGGCAGACCCCGACGAGCTGCCTCCCTCCCTTGGGACTCAGTTTCCAAACCTCTACTGCTGGGTAGAAGGCTACTTGCTCACTAAGTCCAAAGGGTTGATAAGGCACGCCATCGAGGGATCTCCAAGTCCCTGCTTTCCTGTCCTCGAAAGCGCGGGCTGGGGAATCCAGAGTGCCTAAATCCAAAGGCGTTGAACCGAGCCCAAGCAAAGCCCTGGAAAGCCCTGGAGCTCCTTTCTCTTCTGCAGAGGATCCCCAGGGGTTCCTCAGAACTGAGCACCAGCCTCATCTAACAGCCCCACACTGCGGGGTGGGGGGGGGCAAACCGAAGGGACCCCCAAAGAAGGAAGTCTTTGGACCCTTATTATTTCTCTGGATGCAACTGCCAAATAAACCCATGGAGCCCTCCTCTCCAGTAATGGTTTGCTGCTCCATTAACAGCAGGGGGAGGGAGAGGAGTCTGGAGTGTTGTGGGTGGGAGCAGGGTGGAGCTGGAAGTCCGAGGCTCCCAGAGGGAGGGGAGCACGCTGAGGCCACCTGGCAGCCAAGCCAGGTTCTTCCGGCCTTTATGAGTGGAGGCTGAGTGCCAAGAAAGGGTGCTAATCAAGACCCCTGACTCCTTGCCCAGAGAGGGGCAGGCCTGCTGCATGCAGGGGCTCCCAGGACTGGAGCAGGGGGTGTGGGGGGATGTGCAGGGTCCTCCCGCCATCACGGAGCCAGTTTTCCTAGAATCAGAGTCAGGGCAGGAAGGGACCTCAGGATCCCATTTTGCAGCCACCAGGCACCTCTCAAATCCCTGGTTTCACATTTCAAACCTAGAGGTTTCTCATTACCCCTCTCCCTGCTGCGCCCACGGGCAGGAAATCAGGTTAGGAGTGCCTCTAACTCACTCTTCGAGATCGTGTTTCAATGCGTTTTCTCTGCATCCACACCTCGTGTTGTAAGGAGTTCCTGGAAACAGCTCTGCGAGGCGGATGTGTTTTCCCAGAGGAACCCAGCAGTGATCCGAGATGTGTTTCTAACCAAGAACTTGGCTCCGGCAGGAGCTGCGCGAGGCCCTTACTCCCAAAGCTCTCCTGGATCTGGCCTCCGAGGACGCCTCGGTCACACCCGTTATGAGCCTCTCGGAGAGGCTTGGCTTTTTATTGCCTCTGATACTTAGTCTTTGTAATCAAAGTGGTAAAAAATATTAGCTTAGCTGGAGGGCTCCGCTCTAGAACCATCTGGAAAGCAAAGATGGGGAGTCTGTTCAGGGGAGCCCAGAAGGCTGGCTAGCTCGAGGAATAAGGCTTCTGTTCCAGGACAGCCCGGGGAGAGGAGCCGGCAAACAGCAGATGGAGGAGGGGACACGACACCATCTGTTTTCAGGAGCCACCGGTGCTGGTGTCCTCAGACCAGGCCTTGTCTGCCTCGGCCTGAATGGGGGAGCTGCGGACGGGGGCTCAGAGGGGACCCCCTCGGTGACCCATGCTGAAACAGCTGAGATGCACGGCCACCACCCTTCCTCTCATTTTTAATGAAATCATCTTAAAAATAAGTCCCTTTTTAAAATAAAAAATAAAATAAAATAAATAAATAAATAAAAAATAAAAAAAAATAAGTCCCTTTTGACATGCAAACTCTGACCGATTTCATCTTTGTCAGCGTCCAACGTCCGACGCACTCAGATGTACACGGCCTCGCTGCAGGCCCACTTGCAGAGAAAGGCAGGGTCAAAGCGGGCACCCACTCTCCACCTGCCCCGCACCCCTCCCCCACAAGTGAGGTTCCCAATGCTCGGAAACGAATGGCCTTCATGTCACAGGGCTAATCAGATGCCACTGTTTCAGGTCACGGGGTCACAGCCAGTCCCGAGTCAGGAGTGTCAGGAGTTTCCGTTGCTTGGGAGAAAGGCAGTTTTGAATGTGAGAAAGGAAAACAAAAAAATCCCCACAAAACCTAGTGAGAAGCTGGATGTGACACCCTGGGGATGCAGGGGCTGCAGAGATGAGTGGGGAGCGGGGAGCGCCAGCCAGAGCTGGGGGCTGACTTCATGGGCTTCCCTTGCCAAAGGTCTGGCTTTATCCTGGGGGGAGGGTTGGGGAGGAGGAGCCCTGGACATGGTTTGGGGCGTGTGTGTGTGTGTGTGTGTGTGTGTGTGTGTGTGTCCAACCAGAAGCGTTTCCTCTGTGACCTTATTAGTCAGCCTGGGGTGGGGTTTTCTCATAAAAGAGAAATGAATCCAGAAAACCAGAGTAAATCGTGCAACGGGGCTGGTGAAGCCTCTGACATTTGCTAATGGCTTGATAGGAAACTAAGACATTTAGGGGGTAGGGGGTAGATCCAAAGAGCTGATACTTGTTCTGCAGGACTCATTTATCCATCCCTCCCCAGAGCCTCCCACCCTGCAAGGCACTGGGCCCTGGCGGTGCACAGATGTGCACTTCACCAGTGTAGAGCCCCCTTAGGCCAGGAGCCACCCAAAGCCAAGACTGCCTCGTCCTTCCTTGGCTCACCCCAGATCTCCACTAGGATCCTGCACACGGAGGGCGGCAGCGGGTCTCCAGTCAGTGGACCCGTGTCCAGCGCCTTCACCCAGGATGGTGTCTGGGGAGGCAGGGGAGACGTACACGGACTCCAAAGGTTACGGAGGTCCGAGTTTGTGTATCTGAGTATGGCAATGGTAGTGCCCCTCAGCCTCCCATCCCTTAGGTTCTACAGAAGTGAAGCTGGGGCACCTCTGGGTTTGCTAAGAAGCTGCCACCGGGGAAGCTCTATGCAGGCGGAGAGGCCAGCGTCCCCCTGGCCCCCTGCACCCCTGTGGTCTGTAGGCACAGGGAAATCCTGCCCCACAAACCCCCCTGGCAGGCGAGGAACCTATAGACCACTGGCATCTCACCCAGCACCAGCCACAGAGGATGCTGGTCTCGGAGGAGTCCCTGGAGGCCAGCTTCAGCCCCTAGGGCCCGATCTTGGCACGTTACCGCTCCTTTACCCCTTTCTGGGTCTCTGGGGCCTGCCTGCAGGAGGCTGTCCACTACTCGGCACGCACACTCCTCTGACCTCAGTAACGGCTCACGAAGGCCTTCTGGCAGTAGCACCAACCTGCCTGGGCCCCCAGATGCAGGCTGGGACGAGGGAGGCCGCTGGAGCCCCCGGTGCCCCTCCCGCTGGCCTCTCACCTGTAGTACTCCACGTAGCCAGTCTGGTCGGCCAGCTCGGTCAGCTCCGTGGTGACCTCCCTCCACACGGGCAGCCCTGAGAGCTGGACCATGATGTTGCCGGCCATCTGCTGCACGAACTTCAGCGTCTGGATATAATCACCCCGTGCTGCAAAGATCTCACTGAGCCGAGCCAGGTGCTGCTCCAGGTCCACCTCCATCTTTTGGGTGGTTCCGGACACCTGGGGGAGGGCCAGGGTTGTGAATCTGGCCTCCTGGGGGCCGAAGCCAAGGGGGTACACATCCTGATCCTAACTCTGGAGTAGGAGGAGGCCTGCAAGCAGCAGGAGGACCGAGGCCCTGATGTCCCTGCATCCGGGGCAGGCCCGATCTGGTCTTAACCGAGACCCCGGCTCATCTGGGGATGAGGAAACAAGCAGGGGAACCCATTTTGCTTCCTTGACGATTCCCTTAAAACGTAACACCTTGGATTCTAAGTTCTTTTTCAGATTGCAGGATAGGACGTTTAACGGAAAAGCTCCTCTGTCGCTACCTGACCTTTTGTTCCCACTATGGGATTTCTAAATGCCTCCCAAGAGAAAGGGTTTGTTGTGGACCTAGCAACAGTTCCCAGCGTCCGGAGCCTGCGTGAAAGCAGAACAATAGGACTTTGAAATGACACGCAGGGACCGATCCTGCCTCTGAAGAGCCTGGACATGTGGCAGGAGGAGAGGGGGGCCTGTTCTGTGGGCTCACGCAGCCCCCCACCCCTGCCCAGCCGTCCTGCCAGGTGGAGGGACAGGCTCCCTCCCATGGCTGGGGCTGCGAGGGCCTTCCTGGAAGGAAGTGACTTCCTTCCAATGGCACAGAGGGAAGGACGATGGCAGTCCTGTCCTTGGCTTTCCAACAAGGAGCCCAGGTACGCGGCCTGGTACCAGGAAGGTGCTGCCAACCAGCCTAGACAAAGGGTCCCCGCCAGACCCAGGGACGTGGCCTGGGAACCCCAAGCTCGGCCCTCCAAGCCTGCGCTGAGCCTGCAGCTCAGAGGTTCCGTAGGCCAAACCCACAAGCACGCGTGGCTGGAAGGCCGAGTCTTGGGGCAGAGAGTCCCCGTCTGTGGGCTTGGGTCGCTCCCCCAGGTCTGGAAGGAAGATGCGATGCCACTGGGAACGGGCGGGAGCGTCCCAGCGGCAGCCCAGCAACGAGCCGATGAGACACGGCTCCTGGTGACCCACGGCTGGCGCGGTAGGGAGCTTGGGGGCCACTTTGTGGCCTTCCACATCTGCGCTCCTCTGTGACGCCCCGCCCCGCTCCAGAAGACAGAATGGCCCTCTTTGTTCTGTTCTGTTTTGTTTTTTCAATGTCAGCAGCTTTGTTCCATTTTCCGGCTTGTCCCTGGTTCTTCCAAGCTGGTGAAGGACTAACAGATATCAGAGAGCAGGGATGCTCCGGGTTGGGGAGCTTACGGCTTCACGCAGAAGGAAAAGACACACAAGCAGATGCCCTATCGCCCCAATAAGCTCTCCTTTCAGCTCAGTAAGGTCAATGCGCTTTATAGCCATTGATCCAAAAGGCGCTAGTACCACATGCTGAGATCAGAATATTTTTATGTTCCTATTATTACAGATAACGGACTTCAGAGCAAAGGGCTGCCACAAGTGGTCTGGGAACTTTTTCTGCAAGACGACTTTTCCTCCTTCCATAGCTCTACAGTTTTAACTTCTTAAATCTTTCCTTGAAAGATTCTAAGAAAAAAAAAATTAAAAAAAAAAAAGAAAAAAAAAGATTTTAAGATCGAAAGATTCTTAAATCTCTCCTTGAAAAAAACGGAAGCCAATAAACATCTGCCAGGCCCTCTTTTCCCCTCTTGTCGTCCTCCCAGAGGAAACAAACAAATTAAAACCACAACATTGGGATCCCTGGGTGGCTCAGCGATTGGGTGTCTGCCTTCGGCCCAGGGTGTGATCCCGGGGTCCCGGGATTGAGTCCCACATGGGGCTCCCTGCATGGAGCCTGCTTCTCCCTCTGCCTGTGTCTCTGCCTCTCTCTCTCGGTCTCTCATGAATAAATTAATAAAATCTTAAAAAAAATAAAAAATAAAATAAAATCACAACATTGACCTACATATAGCTCCCTGGTCCCCACTCCACCCCGGGTCCTTAGAGGGTTACACAGAGCTCCCAAGAGACAGGGCCGCCCTGGAGTTGGGGCAGAGTTCTCCTCCCTGGGGAAGAGCTCTGTGAGCAAGCAGGTGTCAAATCTCTTGTCCCCATAGGATGGAAGAGTGGTTCTCCAGGTGTGGTCCCTGGACCAGCAGCAGCAGCAGGGGTGACCAGATATAAATTCTCAGCCCTGTCCCAGACCTACAGAATCAGAAACTCTGGGGAGGGCCCAGTGATCTGCAATCTGCATTTATCAAGCACTCCAGGGGATTCAGATGCAGGCTTCAGTGTGAAAACCCCCAGGGCAGGGGCACCTGGATGGCTCAGTGGGATAAGCCTGACTCTTGTTTTTGTCTCTGGGCACGATCTCAGGGTTGTGAGATCTTTGCTGGGCAAGGAACCTGCTAGAGATTCCCTCTCTTCCCCTTCTGCTCCATCCCCCAACCCCTCTCTGTCAAAAAAAGGAAACCCTCCAGCAGAGGAGGAAGTTTCTCCACTTACTGAGGTTTTCTAGAAGGGCAGCTGTACCAGGGGAACGAGGGGTGGAGCCTGTGCAGGTTTGGGGGAGGGCCCTAGAGAGAAGGGCTAAACCGGAACACACTAGCTTCCAACCCTGCGCCAGGAATGTAACCTCTCCTGTCCCAGATTCCTCACCCAAGGGCTGCCCACAGGCTTACTGCTGGCTCTAACACGACAGTCCCTAGGAGCCACCCTGGCCACTGGAACATGTGGCTCAAATCTGAGTCAGCCAAGCTCACGGGGCCCTTATGTTAAGCTAAGACCCCGAGGGGTGAGAGGAACGCCTGGTTCCCTGAGTGAGTCACTGGAGCCCAGGCTCCCCCTTTACTGCAGTAGGGGAGGTGGATGGGGGGCACTGGGCCACAGAAAGGTCCCAGCTGGCACTCCCAAATGACCCTTTATGAGCTCCCCAAATCAAAGTGTGCAGGTGATCCAGTACCCTGTTAGGCCTGCCTGAGCCTTGGGTAGCACCCACCCCCCACCCACCCCGCACTGGGGCCCTCAGGGTGCAAGAGCACAGGGTGGAGCTTCTGGTCCAGGAAGGAGAACCCTGGTCCACCTCGCTCTGACCTGTGCTCCAAGTCCTGCCTTCCCCAGCCCCCACCAACCCAAGCCTCCTGTCTCCTTCAGGGTAATTAGAGGAACATACATAATTACGGTAATTATAATAATGGCACGCATTGTCACAGCCACTCCCACTCGGGGGGCTTTGTAGATTACCAGGCACTTTCATTGATATTATGTCCTCGAGCATCCTTTCCCCCCGTGTTTGTTTGGTCTTCACCCCTCGAATCTGGGGAGCCCTCCAAAATCTGCTCCCTCCCTTGCAGCTCTCAGGACCGGGAGTGTTGTGTGCCCACCTCGAGGCCCAAACCAGTCTCCCAGTGAGGCCCCAGAGCCCTGCCTTTCCACTGGGAGCAAATGCCTGGCCACCCAGAGGAGGCAGGCTGTGATCATCGTCAGGATGGAGGCAGTTCCTAACTGGCTGGACCATCACAAAACCCTGGGACTCTGGTCATCGACTTTCAGGAATGGCGCAGAGAAGACGAGGGGCTGATGTCCAGGGAAACACAGAACCTTTCCCCTTGGGAACATGGGAGAGTTTGGAGACGTGCGGCTTGCTGTGCAAGTCCACATCTGGCCTGGAGCACTCAGCCCTCAGGGCAGATGGGCCAGTCTGGGGGCTTGTTCCAGCTGCCCCCCTGTACATTCTCATCTTACGGGATAAGGACACAAAGAACCCAAACTCTCCCATCAGGATGGCACTGGGATTCTCTCCTCGGTCCCTGGGGGAGACAAGGGCCATTCCTTATGGTGGTCACAAGTCAACCAGTGCAGGTCATGGCTCTGGGGCTTCCCCAGGCAGACTCTCCTTTTGGGGCTGGGTTCCTCCTCTAGGGGGTCTGGTGCCGGTGGGTGGAGGGAGAGCGGGCGGCAGGGCCTAGAGGCAGTAACCACCAGAGCCCCTTCTCCACCAGGGCGGAGGGGCCGGGAGGGTGAGGCCCCCATGCCTCCAGGGCTGCCCAGGCCTGTTTGGCCTCGAGGCCACCTTCAATGCCCCATCCCAGCCACCCCATCCTCACCCTATAGAGTGGCCTCTGCCCAGTGTCTGGATGACACAGTCTCCCAGCGATGGGTACCAGCGGACACAAGGGGTGACGGACAAGTGCTACAGGACAGGTGTGTCCCGATTTGGCATGGGACCCTCCACTCCCCAGAAGGGCTCTCTCTGAGGCCAGACGCACTTCAGCGGCCTTCCTGGGTGCGAGGACCAGCAGGGCTGTCTCTTTAAGAAGCGCCCCCACCTACCCCCAGGGCTGCTGAGGGATTAAGGCCTTAGAGGAGCTTAGGGAGAAGGAGGGGCAAAGAGGTCGAATCCTCTTCTAGCAAGTACCAGGGCAATGTCCAAATGCTCTGGCTGGGGCTGGACTTTGTGCTTGAGGCTGCCCGATGACACAAACTGGCTATTTGCTGAGGTCACCCCCCCCCGCCCCGTTGGGGTCCAGAGGGGATGGGGAACAGCATGGATATCCAGGGACTGGCTTCCCTGAAAATTGCCCTTCGCCTTTTCCATTGGGGCTTTTCTAGGGGCACGGGGTCAATCTGGAAACAGCCCAAAACACCTGCCATTTATGGTGCAAGTGACAAGCATCCGGGGGGCCAAGAGGCCAAGGTCAGTGTTGGAGAAAACCCTGGTAACCCTGCTTGGTGTCTCACTCAGGCCAGAGGCCCAGCAGCGTGGCTCCTGCCCTCAAAGGGCAGCACTTCCTCTGGCCAGACCACACAATCCTCCGTCCTGAGACCCCAGTTGGAACCGGAGTCTGGAGGACACCTCACCTCGCCACCCCTCGGGGTGCCTTAGTTGGCTCTGAAGAGCTTCACGCCTTGACATCTTCTGGACCCCATGATACTCCCTATACAGCATTTGAAGTGAACACCATGGGGTGGATTTTCACGTTCAGGCTCCCCTTGGACAAATGGGGAAGTGCTCAGCCCTCCTGAGGTCAACAGGGCTGGATTCCACGGCCGCCACCTAACCCCCCTGCCACCCTCCATGTCCCTGCTGGACCCAGCCAGCCTTTGTCCTTTGGTCCTCACCCGTGTCCTCACCACCCCTCCCTGCCTGAAGGGCAGAAATGGCCTGTTTACTCCCAGCAGGACCAACTGCAGCCCCAAGGGGAGGCCACCCCGCCCTCCCCGCCAGAGCCAAGCCTGCTGGGATGTGACTGGGGCCCTTGTTCTGAGCACACTGACCTCACGGGCTGCACCCGGCCCGGCCCGGCCCGCTGCCGCCCATGAGCCTTACCAGCGCGTCTATCCCGGAGAAGGTGTGGTTCGCGTTGTCCAAGGAGTAGATGAGCTGGTACACGCCGTCGTTGGTTTCGCTATTTCCATAGAAACCGACACCCACCGCAGCACTGCAGGCAAGACCCCAAACAAAGTTAGAGGCGACTCCCAGAGAAAGTTGTTAAATGAAAAAACAAAAAACAAAAAAAAAAAACCTGTATTTTTTAGAGCAATTTTATTTTATCATAAGTAGCCATGATCAGCGTGGAGCCCAACGTGGGACTTGAACTCATGACTCTGAGATCCAGACCTGAGCTGAGATCAACAGTCAGGTGCTTAACTGACTGAGCCCCCGGCCCCAGGCGCTCCTAGAGTAGTTTTAGGTTCACAGCAAAGTTAAGCAGAGGTACAGAGATTTCCTATATACCCCTGCTGCCCTAACAGCCACCCCACTCCCGCCACTCCCCACCACACCGGTACATTCCGCACACTGATCCACCTACACCGACAAGTCAGTATCACCCAGAGTCCACGGTCCACCCTGGGGATCACTCTTGGGCTCGTGCATTCTGTGGGTTTGAGCAAATGTAAGGCACGTCTCCACCACTAGAGTAGCCTACAGAGTAGTTTCCAGGCCCTAAAAATCTGTGCTCCACCCCCCCTCCCCCACAACCCCTGATCTTTTTACTGCCTCCAACATTTCGCCTTTCCCAGAACGTCATATGGTTGGAATCCTATAGTTTGGCGCCCTTTCAGACTGGAGTCGCTCACTGAGTGATCTGCATGTAAGGCCTTTTCGTAGCTAAATACCTCATTTCTCTCTAGCACTGAAGAATATTCCATTTTTCTGGACGGACCACAGTTTATTTACCCATTTGCCTGCTGAAGGGCAGCTTGGTTGCCTCCGAGTTTGGGTGATCATGAACGAAGCTGCCATAAATACCCATGGAAAGTCGGTTATGGACTACGGAGCTCTTTCCTGGGCTGTATGGGAGGGAAGGGAGTTCTGGAAGGTGACCCCGGTGGGGGGGGGGTAGAGGTGAAGGTTCCTGGCCAGGTTCCTGGCCTGGCTGGCTAGCTCTACAGAACATTTCCTTTAGGCGGGGAATACTACTACCGTCTTCCAGTCCAGCAGCTCCAAAGGGGAGGGGGCTGCTGGCCTGGCCTTTGGGATTCTGCGGCAGTAGGTCTGGGAACTGTACCTCTACCAGCTCCCAGATGACTGTCATCGGGAGGCTCGAGGACCACCAAAGTCTCTCCTGAAACTTCCAGGAGCTGGGGGACCCCACTTCCATCCTCTACCCTTTCCTTCGGCTTCCCCACAGCAGCCATGAGGCGGCCTGCTGTACTGAAAACTTCCAGCTGGGAGAAAGTTCCTTCTTACACTGAGCCGAGGCCCACCTCCTGGCTCCTGACTGTCCTTGGGGGCAGCCCGAAAGAAGCCTCCAATTCTGCGGGATGCCCTTCCGACATCAGAACGCGGCTCCCCGTCCCCCTTCCCTCCTGCCATCCGGGTCAGACGCATGTCCTCCAGACCCTGGTCCACGTCACCACTGTCCACCACGTTCAAGCCCCTCTCCGACCGGTCACTGTCACTCTTACACGTGGCCCCCCCGTGAGGCACCCACAGCCGGTGTCCATCCAGCTCCGTGCACTGGGGGCCAACCCTGGCACCCCCTCTCTGCACCGCTGACCCTGTGGCTCTACAACCCCCGTGGGGTTCCTCGCGGGAACTACCACTGAGCCCAGCCTCTCCTGCTTCCTGTAGCGCTGCGCTGGTTTCTGTTTTGTTTAAGCAAAAGCAGAACTTTCAGTCTATCCCTGTGAAACTGCCATCTAGTTGGTTTTCGTCCAACATTCCAGCCTGGACAAATCATCTCAAATCTCGCCTACGTCATCTGCCTTGTTTCATCTGATGCGCACCACCGGGGTGATGGTGGGCGGGGGGGGGGGGGGGGGGGGGCGGGGAGCAGGCATCTGGAGGTTCACTAAGCAGCCTCCTGAGTCTTCACCCAGAACACTAACTTTAGGGAGGGCGGGGGTGGGCGACGAATGCACACGTGCACACACTCGCACGTCTTCTTTTCTTGTTCAAGAGGGAGGATCTGGGATGGAACCCCCGGGGGGGACGTTTTAGAGAAACCTCCCCCCCGGGGGGTGCTCAGCCCTGAGCTCAGTGTTTCTTGAGAAGTGGTGCGTGGACCACAGGACGGAGTCGCCCGGAGCGCCTGTTATCATGCACGCACATGCGCTGGCTACCGTTCGGCATCCTGCTGTGTATTCTGTGCCTCCAACCAGAATGTTCAACTGGCTTTGAATCCACTTAGCTGCACCACTGTCCAGTCCCTGCTTCTCCGCAGCACTCATGGGGACCACACGTCCAGCTGAGATGCTCCTGCATGAGATGTACTGTAGCTCTATGAGCTTCTATTTAGTGACTTTATTATTTTATTATCATTATTATTTTTTTATTATGCTCTGAAAAAATACCTCGTTTGCTCCTTGCTGTTTATAACCTCCACTGGTGATCTGTGAGCACACTGTCATGATCTAGTGTTTTCTGAGGATTCAGCATCCAGCCAAAGCCTTTCCATCCCTAGCCCTGTTTTTGAGACCGGAGATATTCTAATTTTCTGCCTTCCCATAGTCTAGATTTATCGGCGCTGGCCCAGGAGGGCACCAAGACCAGAAATTTCCTGGACCAGAAATTGCTCTGGCTGTTTCATGAGGGACTCCCAGCCCTCTCTGGGAGTCACTGGTCCTACTGGGGCCACACAGACCATTCTGGTGGAGGGAAAAGACAGGATAAATGTGGTGGTGGCTCTGCCCATCTTTCCCCGTATAAAATCCTGAGCTTTCCTCCTATCCCTCTGGCCATTTTGGGAACCTGCGGTTGGTACTTCCTCTTATGGGTCAAATCTCCCCTCTTCTTACTAACAGAGCTCAACTCGATCTCTCCCTCCTGATCATCCCAATGTCACCTCAGATCCCTCTACTTTTACCTCTTCTACTCCCCTTCCCCGACCCTCCCGCTCAACTCCTTCCGATCTGAGCACAACTCCAGAGAAGGTGACTGGCAACCCTTCCACTTTCTGCTGGTCCCCCAAAACCCTTGTAGCACCCCCACCCTAGCCCCCCTCACCTGCTCTCTCTTCTTTCAGTTCCTTAAATGTTCTGGGCTCCCTCCTGCCACAGGGCTTTTGCACACACTCCTCTTTCTTCTGCCTGAAGTATCTCCTCCCAGCTTGCCCCCTACCCTTGCCTGGTCCCCCTGTGGATCTTGGTGTCCATCACTCAGGAATGCCCGACTCAAACAGGCCATCCAGCTACGCTTGTTCCTTTCCTCTGAACTTATTCCCTAGTTTACTCAAATTAAACAAATGTGTGATTCTCTGCCTCTCTGACCAAGAGCCGCAGAAGGCAGATTTAGGGCCTGTGCTGCTTACCGCTGGCTCTCGCTTGCCTGGTACAAAGAGCATGTAGAATTTTGAAGAATGAATCATGCCACATGCATTCCTTCTGTTCTGTTTTCCTTAAACGGCCGGTAATTATTACTTATTAGAACGGACCTTCCAAAGTCATTCTTACTCTCCTAAAGTTTTCTTCGGTCATTTGCCGTGTTTTTGAAAAAAAATCTGAGTTCACACAGAGAGGGCTCACTGTGTAGTGAGCACAACTGGTGTCTCAGCTGTCTCCTGCCCCCCCTGCTCACCCCCACAGCAGGAGGCTTTTATTCCAGTTACTTGGTGGGAGCTCCTCTCTGCTGGGAGTCAAGACTCGTCTTTGAACTCCTGGCTTAGAAGTCTTTCCTTGTTGTTTATGATTTCGGACCGGCTGCATGCCCCCACCCCCACCCCCACCCCAGAACCCAGGCCTAGTGCTCAGCACTTTGGCATTGCTGCTGCGCTGCTTCCGGTTGCTTCCTACCCTGGCTTCAGGGACCCTTATGCTGCAGGCAGGACAGGATGTGAGCATGCTCTGACGGAGAAGAAACCGCAGATGAAGTGAGGCCAGCAGCCCAGGCGCCCTCACTCCCAGGCCACTGCGTCCTGCCTGCCGCTCGTCCTGCTGCCCAGTCAGAGAGCTAAGTCCCGCTGTGGGTTCTTGGATGCAATGGGGCGCTTAGCAATGAGGGTCTCTACCCCAAAAGAGTGACCACCTCCAGGAGCATCTCAGGGTGGATCTCAGGGTAGATCCAAGGCTTTTGGAAAAATCTGTTGCCATGAAAACAAAAAAATACAACCAACTCCCCAAAACGGGGCCAGCATATTTTGTGGGTACTGCCTGGGCAATGTGGGCTCTTGCATGGGGTTAGAAACCCTCAGGGGCCACCCAAAGCAAAGAAGGCCCAGCTCATGGCACTAAGAGATACTGATCTCTTGAGAAGATGGAATTGATGTAGACTGCAGTCGAATGTTTTCTGACCTCGCAGCTGGGAAGGTCCCAGGATGCAAACAGCAGACACCCCCTCTGTGCAGGAATGCCATCTGGTAAACTGCTCAAGGTGTTCCTTGTGGGGCCGCCAGGCTGAACACGACTGCTCAGGGCAGAGGTACACTAGGGAGACCCCATCACCACCCCCATGCATCGGATGCCTGTTGCTTGGCAAGAACAGGGACAGATTTCACCCTACGGAAGGCCCTGCCATCAAGGTACCTGGGGGCTTGGTCAGGAGAATGTGGCCGGGGAGCAGATGAGCCACTTGGGGTTGGGGGTGTAGTGGGGGCTGGCAGCAGAGAGAGAGGAAAGGGCATCAGGGTCAAAGACTAACCACCAGCAAGACCCGGAGGGTCAGGCCCACACAAGCTGACTTTTCCATCTGAGGGCACAAGGCCTGCCTCGACCCCTTGCACGCGGAGCCCCGGGCAGAGGGACACTCACCAGCAGATGAGCCCGGCCACCACCGCCGTCCAGGTGACACAGCACGGGTTGCGCCGCTTGGTCTGCACGGCCTCGTCCTGTCTGCAGCAGCACACGCAGACCACGTAGGCCGCGAGGAAAATGAGGTTCAGGCCCAGGCAGATGGCGGCCACCAGCCCCAGCAGCAGCAGTGACTGAAGAGAAGAGGCTCGGTGTCAGCACTTGGTCCCATGGCGGGGTTCGAGAAGCGCCCCGTCCGGGGGCCCTGAGCTCCCACTGGGGCTGTGGCTGTCCCCCCTCCTCCCCTGGTTGAGGCTCCTGGCCGGACACAGTGCCTGGCGCTCAGGCCCGGCGGGCAGAGGGACGGGAGGACAGGTGGATGCCGCGTGGACGGTGGAGGCCGGGAAGTAGGAGCAGCTCGAGGCTGGGTCCTGGTGGGTGGCTTACACCCCTGCATGAAGCCACAGACCAGGCCCCGCCCCATGGGCCTATCCGAGCCGTTCAAGAGACAAGGCAGGAACCACCCGCTGGCGGTGAGGGCTGTGGGTGCTGAGCTGCGTGGCTGGGGGCAGACAAGGGGAGGGCCGTCCCCAAGGGTCCGAGGGCCGTGGGCTCCTGGAGGACTCCGGTTTGGGCAGGATGTTTTGGAAGCTGAGAGGAACCTAGGACAGGGCCAGGAAGGGAGGCCTGGCGCACCTGCTTCCTCCAAGCCTCATTTTAGATGCTGGGGTCCCTCCCGGGGAGCGAGAAGCCAGCTCTGTGCTGGAGAGGGTGGGGGGGAGTCAGAACATGCACTGTGGGGTCCCATTCACTGCAGCCACAAAGGGAGAGCCATCCCTTCCCCGCTTCCCCCCAACCCTGGTGCCGGTGGTAGCAGCAAAGCCCCCAATTCTTTTTTTCAGCCCCCAGTTCTGAAGGGGGCAGGAGGTGCTGTCTCGGGCCAGCCGAGCATCTTGGGGTCCTGCAAAGCGAGCTGCTGTCAGGACGTCCGGAGGCAACCCCCAACCCCCTTGCCCTCCAGTCTCTCCATTCAGCCAGATGGACGCCAGATGGCACGAGGATCGGTGGCCACCAGCCAGGCCGGGACCTGGCTGGCAGCCTCACCCTGCTCCCCACGTGCTCCCGGGCAGTCCCCGGGCCCAAGCCCCCCAGCACTCTAGTGCGGGCTGTTGGGCTGGGAGCCTGTTGCAGGGAACCCAAGCGCTGCTGGTGGCAACGGGCAGAGTCGGGCAGGTGCCGGGACCTCCCGGTCTCAGGGGGAGACCAGACCTGGGTCGGACGGTGCACACACAGGAGGCAACCCTGCCAAACAGAGGTGGGCCTGCAGTCCTCAGGCCAGGGCCATTTTGGGGGGACGGGCAGACCCTCAGTGGTGGGGCACCTGCTGGGCCTGCCCTGTCTTGAGGTCTGCGAGGCCCCGGGTTGGCCTTCGGACCTGATTCATTCTGCTCCTCTGACCATCTGGACCTGTGGCTTCTGAGCCTCATGGACAAATGGCCAAAGTGGTGGGGACAGCCCAGAAGAGGGCCAGAGGGATAGCTCATTTGGGAGATGGTGGAGGTATCGTAGCAAGAGCTTCACCTCCACCTGGGATAAATGTCACGGGTACCGCAGGACCTTGCCTCCTTCCCTCAGCCGCATGGATGGCCTCGTGGACCCAAACACATCACTCCTGCTGAAGTGTCCCCAAAGTCCTCATGGTGTGGCCAGGCTGGGCTCCCGGCCTGGACCATTCGGCCTGTCCTGTGACTGAGGCAGGAGGCCCCCCTCCCCATCCGGTGAGACAGTGAAAAGGAGCTGCCACCTGGGCGCCCCCCAGCCCATGCCCCCTCACTGGAGAGTGCCAGGCCAAGGCGAAGGCGGCCAAAGAGGACGGGCGTTAGGGGCCGGCTACTCAGAGTGAAGTTCATCCGGCACATAGGGACATCTCTTGGAGCGCTGAATCTCGTTAGAAATTCAGGGTCTCAGGGCACCTGGAGGCTTAGTCGGTCAAGTATCTGCCTTCAGTTCAAGTTATGATCTCAGAGTCCTAGGATCAAGCCCCACGTAGGGCTCCCTGCTCAGCGGGGACCCTGTTTTTCCTTCTTCCTCTGCTGCACCCCCTGCTTGTGCTCTCTGGCTCTATCTCTGTGTCAAATGAGTAAACGCAAAAAATTTTTTTTTAAATACTTTATTTATTTATTAATGAGAGACACAGAGAGAGAGGCAGAGACACAGGCAGAGGGAGAAGCAGGCTCACTGCAGGGAGCCCAATGCGGGACTCGATCCCAGGACCCCGGGATCATGACTTGAGCCGAAGGCAGATGCTCAACCACTTGAGATGCTCAAGCCACCCAGGTGTCCAGTAAAAAATCTTTAAAAAGAAAGAAAAAAAGAAGTGCAGAGTCTCAAGCCTCGTTCTGGACCCTAGTGAATCAGAAGTGCATCTAGAGATGATCCCAGGAGACCAGAGTCCCACTCGAGTCTGGGGAGCACTGATGAGTGTCAACAGACTTTCTCAAGCCTTTTCCAGAAGCTTAACATTTCTTGACACAGACCTGCTCAGCAGAGCCCGGCTCTACAGGGCCTCCTCTACCCGAGGAGAGGACAGCAATGCCACACTTTGTCCTGGCCACCCCCGTGCAGGCCCCTGAGGCCCCTCTGCTAAAACCCGGGGTTCCCCTGACCAATCTGCAAACCACCGGGCAACGTGCCTCCCCCACGAGCCACGAGCCGGCAAGGCCACGCCTGGTCATCCACCCTACAGAGAGGAGGCTCGTGTTCCCCACACGACACACACGCGAGTGTCCACGGCAGCTTCCTACAGTGGTCCCAGCCCCAGAGCAGGAACGAACAAGCGTCCACCAGCCGGAGAACAGACACACAGGACGCGCTGTGGCCCGAAGCCCTGAGCTGGAATACCACGGAGCCGCAGGAAGAAAGCCACAGCCACCACGGGCGGCGGATGGTCTCAGGCCCGGAGGGTGGGGGACGCAAGCCAGGCCAAGCGGCAGACACAAAGCACCAAGTCAGAGAAGGGCACCTACAGTGAGTGACGGGTGGGCACAGGAGCCACCCCTGGTGGGGATGGCCCTGGAGGGGGCTGTGAGGGGCCCCTAGGGGGTGGGGACGGTCTCTCTCATGCACCAATTCAGGTGCACACTTCAGGCTGTGCACTTTCCTGTAAGCGGTTCCTGATGAAACAAAACAAAAAAAGCAACAGAGACCCAGACAGACCTTTTGTGTACATTAGAGCGTGGGCAGCATCCAGACCTCCTCCCAGCTGGTCTGGACAGTCCCAGTCCCAGTCTTTCCCCAAACAGGAAAAGCCACGACTCTACCACGTGTCCCACCCGGCAAGGAAGCACCTCCAAGGAGCAGTCTAGATGTGGCTTGGTGACGTTTCAGTCTCCCCAAAGCACAGCCAGCTGGTGTCCTTGGTCTGTGCGGTAGCTCCCCTGCTTTCTGTTCTCAGAGCCCGCTCGGGCCCCTGCACCCCGCCCCTGCTGCAGCCCAGTCCCAGGGGCAGGGCCTTCCCAGCCAGCCAGCCAGCCGGCCTCAAGTAGGTGCACATCCCACATTCCCATTTGGGAAACCCAAATGCAGGGCCCTTTGGTTCGCAGTTTGCCTCCAGGACTCCCCCATGGGGTGCTGGGTGACGGGGGTGGGGGAGCAGGGCGCAGAAGGAAGGGAGGAGGGAGGAGCTGGAGGGAGGAGGGAGTGGTAGCAGCAGAAGTGTCCCCCCCCCCTCCCTGCCACCTGGGTGTCACCTGCCAACATCTAATAGGCAATTATTTTCCTGCCCCTAATTAACACTGCAAGCCCCTGTGGGTGTGGCAGGTGGGGGGGGGGAGAGCAAACTTCCCTTCCAGAGGGAGCTGGGTGCTCTGCTCACCTGTCCCCTGCTGACTGAGCCTGGCAGGCAGGTGCCCACCCCAGGTGTGCCTCCACCGGGCCAGTTGGGTGCCCCCTCCCTGCCCTGCCCAACACTCAGCCCACAGCTCCACCGCGGGGCTCGGCCTCCAGCCTCTGACCTCACTGAAGTGACTTCAATTCGTTCTGGTTTGCCACTTTGTGATGAGAAACCCAGAGCAAGAAACCAGGCCCAGGCTGGGGCAGCACTCTGGGAACGCTGACCCCGAGGGACTTCTGCACTCGGGGGAGGAGGTGGTAGCCTGAGACCCCCACCCCCCATCCCAAGAGGTCAGGAGACAGCTAGAGAGGGGGTCAGCCTAGGGGTGAAGCCACAGGGAGGGGAGCTGGAGCCCTTGGAGGGAGGGGTTAAGCCCCCCCCCAATGGCCCTCCAGCAGGGGAGAGGGGTGCAGCGTGATTGTCCGATGACCATGACTCAGTGTTCAGGCGGGATGAATGGGGCTTCCTCATCCAACTTGGGCTCCTGGGCTGGGTTCCCAGCCTGGCCTTTCCTCCTGAGACCTGCCCCCAAGGCAGGGGGTGGGGGGACCCCAGTGGTGCTGGGGCTAGCCCCAGCCTGTCGGCTCCCCTGGCCTGAGGACACACACTTGGGACTCTCTGCGGGAGCCTAGGAACGGAACCACCCAAAGTTAACGCATGAAAATACATGTCTAAATGTAAAAAGTTAAAAAAAGTCTCTATCTCCTCATGCATGTCCCCAAAGAATGGCTGGTCCACGAAGCAGGGAAAGACGTGGGACAGGAAGCACACGTGTGGCTCTTGCACTTTGAAAGAGGCAACCGTTAACATCTGCACAGCCTTCTGGAGCTTACTAAGACATTTCGAGTACATTAGTTCATCAGCGCCTGGCCTCCCTGTAATGGGGGCGGGGGTGGGGGGCTGTGGGGAAGCCGGAGGAGGGAACTCCAGTGGCTTGTTCTGGGAAAGACACAGAGCTGAGCTCAGTGGTTTTCTCCAGGAAGAGCCCCTGCTTCCCCAGGAACGTTCTGGGAGCTGAATTTGCTCAGATTATTCCAGGTCACCAGGCGAGCTGCTAGTCTGTCATTTCCACTCTTCTAAAACCACCCCCCCTCCCCTGCTTTTTTTCCAGATCCCTGCACAGCTTTTCCCTTCGGAGCTTTCCTCCAGGCCTGCACCTGCCTCTTTCCATCCCCACACGGTCTTTAGTTACGCACGCACGCACCGCACCACAAGCCGGTACCGTTCACTTGGACACTTGGGGCGTGATCAGAGTTCATTCTCTGATCGCTGTCGGGAGAAGAAAGTCTCTTCCTTCTGTATCACCCCGAGGAGTACTGTCCTTGGACACATGACTGAACCCCAAAGCCAGCCCGTCTCATGGTTTGTATCCCTGGGTCCTACTACGTGCTACGGGACCCGCTACTAGGTACTTAGCACGCTGCATGGAGCATCTCATCGAACACTTGCAGATGAGGGGAGTGAGGATCAGAGAGGTGTGGACGCCTGCCACGACACACAGTAAGTGGTAAAACCAATCGGGAGTTCAACCCAGACAGCTGGATGGCCCAGCCCCAGCCCTACCTACTCAGCTGCTGGAGCCTGGAGCCGAGGCCCTGGCAGCGCTGGGCATCACGTGACCCTGAGTCTGGCACAGCATTTGGCCTTCATCAAGTTTGCTAAGTACTCAGATGACTGACAGGAGAAGGTGCCCATCCATGGCGTTAACTGACCTGCCACGTGGGAGGAAGGGAGTTTTCGGGAGAGACCCACGGTCAGACAAATGGGCGATTTACCCAAACAGGAGCCACGTCAAGCCAGACTCCGCATCCGGGCCCACTGCAACCACATCCCACTCAGGGCCCTCAGGAGGAGGGCCGGGAGGGGCCTCCCAGGGTCGGGCTGCCAGGAGCAGTGGCCCACGGGAAGGGGATGCCCTCTGGAGTCATCTGATGCCCAGCACAGTGTGCCAGCGTCTACACGGAGAGGAACAGGGCCGGGACTGTGAGCGGGTCCCTCTGGCTCAGCTGCCACCTCTCCAGGGGATGAGTGGGGGTGGGGAGGTTCAGGCCCCGCCAGCCACAGCTGCAGGCTGGACAGGTGCTGTCTCTGGGGCCATCGAGGCAGGGGAGTGCCCGGCCACCACCCCTCGCACATCTAGAGGTGTTCTTGACTCAGCCAGTTTGGATTTCCTCCCTAGGAGAGGAGAAAATTATGGTTGGAGACCCCAGGTACAGGATCTAGGGCGCAGGGTTAGAAACACAAACACACACACACACACACACACACACACAGCAACAACACAGCTGTCTCAGAAATCATATCCGCCTCTTTTCATGCATTCATTGGGAGCGGAAGATTCCCTGGAGCTATCCCCAGGCGGCGGCATTCTCAGGGAACGCTGACTTCCTCAGGCAGAGCTCGGGAGAGGGAGGGCAGACACGGATTAGGAGGGGGCCTGGCCCGCCCAACCGCCCCGAGACAGCAGGAAGGGGTCCTCATTCTCCCCTCTTTCTGGAAGGGCAGGCACCTTGTGCCTGCGGCCTGAGGGCCACCGGGACACAGGAGCTATTATTAGACTCCCTGTCCCCGGTGCACTGCAAGCCCCGGGCCGGGTCAGGGGAGAGGCAAACAGCTGACACCCGGCTCAGCCTGCAGAGACTCAGCAGAGGCCCCCGCTCCCGGACCTGCGGGGTGGGGCAGGTAGAGGCCACCGGGGGTCAAAGTCCCAACACCTCAGCGTTGCTCTCATTGCTCTCAACACGTGGGCTCCCTCCCGGTTTTTTCAGCTTGAATCTTTGACCCAACAGTGCACTGACTCAGCTGGGCCACAGGGGCCCGAGCAGGCTTGGCCAGACCCGAGCATCTTTAGCTCTGCCCCGGCTGCGAGGTCCGGGGAGCCCCTCCCCACCCAGGGGAGGACAGACGGCAGAGGGAAGGGCCCGCAGGGCGAGGAAAGGGCAGAAGCGCAGGGCTGGGGGGAGTGGCTGGCCCAGAAGCGGGGACCCCAGGGTCCAGGGCCGTGCAGCTTCCCCCCCGGGGGGGTGGCCCCCAGCCCCGCCGTCCAGGAGGGGCCCAGGCAGAGGTGCGGGCGGCGGCTCCCGCCCTGCAGGCAGGGGCTGGGCAGGAGGGGGCTGCGGAGTCGAACTCGGAGAACAGCTTCTGCTCCAACTTCTCCCCGGCCACGCACCCCCGGAAAGAGCGCGCCCGTCTGGGGACCCGAGGCGCCCCTGGCATCCCCACAGCTCGCGCCGGGGACCCCCCCCCCCCGGCTCCAGGCACGAGGGGGCACGAAGGTCCCCTCCCCCGGCGCTCGGCCCCCGCGCCCTTCCTCCCGGTTCCCCATCGCTGGCAGAGCGCCCATCTTTCCAGCTTCCCCGGCCCACGAGGTTCCGGAGGCCCGAGGCCAAGCGTCCCGGGGGAGAAAGGGACAGGGGTGACGAGGCTGCGGGGGAGCGTAGGGGGCGGGCCGGCAGGGGCTCGGGTGGCGCGGCGACGTGGGGCCCCGCCGTGGCCGGGGTCCGCGCGGCGCGTTCTCACCTCCCGGTAACTCTCATCGCGGGGGTTGAATGTGCTGTCCACCGGCTGCAGGCGCAGGCCCAGGTGCGGGACGCTGTGCAGCCACGACACCCACCAGGGCGCGACGTACTCCACGCGCGCGGCCGGCATGGCTGTGCCCGAGTGCGCCCGCCTGCTGCGGCCGCCGCGGCTGCCCGGCCCGGGACGCGCGCCCCGGCCCCGCCCCGCCCCGCCCCGCCCCGCCCCGCCCCGCCCCGCCTGCCCATGCCCCGCCCACCTCGGGCCCCGCCCCCAGGCCAGCCCCGCCCATCCCACCTCAGGCCCCGCCCATTCAGGCCCCGCCCCCTGCCCCTCCCGGGCCCGACCCGCGCCCCGGGCGCGCCCCCGGGCTGCAAGCAGGGGCGGGGACCGTCCTCGCGAACCCGCAGAATCCAGAATCCTGTTTTGGATTCCCTCCTTGCCCCGCGGTCGAATTGAGGTGGGAGGAAAAGGGAGAACTGCCCCCAACGCTCCTGTTTCTCCCCGGCCGCCTCGAGGTCCCGGGCTTCTCGTTGCTTGTTCTCCAATCAGGAGGTAGCGTGTCAGCCCTGGCTTGAGGGGCGACGCGGCCGCTCCCAGGGCTTCCAGAGGGAAGTAAGTTGAGAGTTTGGGGACTGCCCAGAGCAGCAGCCTGCCCCTGGGTCGCTGGTTGTAAATTCACTCTCAGTCGTTTATGGAGCATCCGCTGTGCAAGCCACGTGGCCTCAGAGAAGTCAGATGTGGATCCGTCCCGGGAGCGCCCAGTGCATCCGCCCCGACCGCTAGCTGATGCTGCTTTGGAAGCACTGGGAGCTGGGGAAAGCGCTGTGATTCTTCCTGGCAAGCGGCCCGGGGCGGGCCTCCTGGAGGAAGGGGCCCTCCAGGCTGGAGGGAGAGGAGGAGAGCCCTGGGAGTGCCCGGAAAGGCTGGCCTTCTCGGGGAGACACGAGGCCATCCACAGCACACATTTACTGAGCACCTACTATGTGCCAGGCACTGAACAGGGCAGATGAAAACCCTTGGCCAGGGGTACGGTGCTTGGGCGGCCGCGCACTTGGGCGGAAAGCAAAAGCCGAGCAGGGTCAGCGGACCAGGATGCGCTTGAGGGCAGCTGCTGATCCATAAACTCTTGTGGATGCCTGGCCCTGAGTATGCTGAGCACTCACAGAGGCCCCAGGCATGAAAAGGAGGTTCTGGAACTGCAAACAGCAGTGGTGTTATTGGGGCACGGCAGGGGGAGGAGGCAAGGAGAGGTGAGGCTTGAGACAAGGACAAGGTCAGGGTAAAGGGACACCTGAGGTCTAAGTGGGGGCGGAGGAGTTAGGGGTCCCCAGGGATTGGGCTGGAGTTGGACACAGTCTGGGGGGTGATCATGAGGGTCAAGGGCAGCGACGTGGCTGAGAAAGGGGACTCCAGAGAAACTCCTGAGTTTTCAGCTCCGGGGAGCTGGGTGTGGTGCCCTGAAAAGGTGGCTGCCGGAGGAGGCGTGGACCACAGATGTCCCTACCAGGACCGCTACCAGAGGTCCAGGGGCCAGGAGAGGGATCCCCACTTGTACTGGTGGTCCCAGTTCCCTGACCCTGACTGCGGCTGGCTCATCATCTGCGCATGCCCAAAGCTGAGCCGCTGAGGGGGCCACAGAAGGCCCTAGACCCCTCCTTTTCTCATAGGGTTTTTCATGAATTGAACAAACTTTAGCTGAGCACCGTCTCGGTTCTAGGGAATTCAGTGACCTACGAAATATCTGCGTTCTTGTCTGCATGGGGTCTGGAGCTTACCAGGGGAGGAAAGGCAGCTCTTCCCCCCAGTGATGAGCTACTCATTGCTTTCAGGTCTGGTGTTGGTAACAGGGTGTCCTGGGCGAGGGTTCTGCGTAGAGACAGTACATTATGAGATCGGGTGGTGGGGGTGTAAGGGTGTAGAAGGGGAATCAGAGGCTGAGTGCCCCCCTCCAGGGCAGTGGTGTAAGAGGGAACTTTTCCTTGTGATGGAAACAGAAATTCTGATTGCAGGCGTGTTTATACAACTCTAAGTGTTTGTCAAAAGTCATAGAATTGCACACCAAGAAGGGTGAATTTCACTGTAAATTTTGCCTCAATAAACCTTACTTTAAAATAAATACCTTTATTTATTTATTTATTTATTTATTTATTTATTTATTTATTTATTTATTTTTAAAAAGGAGGGGCGGGGGTGGGTGGAGATAGGCAAGGGCCATTTCCCCCAAGGGCCTGGTAAGGATTTTGGTCTTTGAAGCCGCCTGCAGAGGACAACGCATCTGATGCAATGTCCTGGGAGCCCCCTCAGCAGGCGAGCTTTGACACCCGGCATGACGATGCTGCCCTGGCACCTCCGTGATGGGCCCTGCTTGGTGCCACATGCACAGTCTCCCCTCCTGTCTCTCTCCCTGTGGACAGCACAGAAGGCCCCAGCTGCTGATCCTGCCTCCTGAATGCGCCCGGAAGTTTGGGGATTTGGCATTCCTCTAGAAGATTAGAGTCACAACAGTAGCTGTAAGCCTGCAGGGGAGGGAGGGCAAGATACCAGTGGGAGGGTCTGGCTCCTGGGAGCCGCTGGCCCTGGGGATTGACCTTGAACCTGGTACAGGGGAGTCCTGCCCAAGGGGGTGGGGGTTGGTCCCAGAGAAGGAGGAGGTGGGGCAAGGGGCAGGCCTGCACACAGGCTTGAAGACAGACCACCAAGGCTAGCCTTCAGGACCAGCGCTGCAGCCAAGTGGGTGCAGCAACCAACACCCAAACCTGCTCTGCCAGTCTGCACCCAGCCAGACAGTGATCCTTCTGGCTTCTTCCCCAGAGGCCTGCTGACCTAGGCAGGCGAGCCTGCGGAGCAGAGCAGAGCAGAGCACAGGAGCAGGAGACCTCCTGGGACTCTTCACGGAGCTGAAGTGGGAACAGCACTCCTGCCCCTTCCCAACCAGCCCCGCGGCCCACACCTGGCCACTCAGCCGGTGTGCAGCAGCACTGGGCTCACCCGGGCCGACAAGCGGACCTCGGCAACTGCTTTGGCCACCTGAGGGCTCAACATCTACCTGGGCACCAAACCAACTTACTCAGAACGTCTGCGGTCAGCCTTGGCCACCGTGGCGAATTTTGAGCAAGCGCCCCAAATGGCTCCAAGGCACCAGCCAGGGCTGAGAACCCCGGCAGGAAAGGGTGCCTTCTCCAGGCACGGAGGCCAGACACATGCCGCAGGGCTTGTCTCCTAGGAGCTGGGGCCTGTCTCTGCACAATGTGCCGGGACAAAGGGAGCCCAAGTGGCAAGCCTTCCCTCTCTGCCTGGGAATCTCCAACACCCAGAGAACGGGGAGGCCTGGAAGCCACGGAGGCCGCTCCATCCTGGGTGGGTCGCTGAGCACCCTGAAGAGACCCACGCCTCTCACGACTGGATTCAGGTTCCCTTACAGCCTTACAACTTCTTTAGGAGAAAAAAAAAAAAAAAAAAAAAGCCACCGCAGCTAATTCAGGCACTAGGCTACTTGGGAGGGGATTTTATCCTGTAACCATCTCTAGACCCGCGCTGGAGACCGCTCACTTGGAGTGTGTCGCCACCTGGCGGCCTGTCCAGACATGACCCGCATTCATCTCCAAATTGCCAGGTGCCACAAGGGGACGGAACCGTCACTCTTAGGTCATTCCCCCCTACGATAGACCGAGGTTGTCAATGCCGGATGTGCCACAACCACACGGACACTCGGGCAACGTCGGGAAAGGCAGCCTGGCGGACCCCACTCAGCCGCCTATGAACCAGCCCTGCGCACGGCGCCCGGCCCGTGGAGGCAGCGTTCCCGGTTTCCTCTGCTTAAACCACGTGCACCAAAAGGAGGAGGAGGCCCAACCCCACTGCTTGCCCCTGGAGGGGATTCTATGAGGCGCCGCCTGCTGGCTGTGGGGCACCGTCGCCCGCCATCAAAGCTGATCTCAGGGCCTCTTCTGATAACTGTCCCCTTCTTGATTTTTCCGTGACTCTGGGCAGAGACTTGCAGTTCTTCCCTGGGGCTGGTTATCGGTGCACAGCGCTCAACAGTGAGGTCATTTCTCGGGAGCATGCTAGTTGGCAGGCGGAACCTGGATTCAATCCCCAAGGAGTTGGGGCTGGCTGGGACCTGGGCTGCCTTCATGCTGGGATTTTGGGCCCTTACGAGCAGTGGGCCACTCACACCCCTCACCCTACTGCCATGAGGCCCAGGGTCACACTTCCTGCAAGAACCCTGGTTCCTCCCCAACTTTCACCTGGATTTAACACACTGGTCTTTCAGTCCCAGATCTTGTTCCTGGTTCCTCTTCCCTGGGTGGCCCGCTTTGCTGGGCTAACACTCACCTGCTCTTACCAATCATCTTATCACACCCTAAATGTTCTTAAGCTCCACGTTACCTTGAGCAGCACTTAGGAAACAAAGGGTCTTAGTCTGAATAAAAAGCCTCAGCCTCTCCTACATGGTGGATATGAAGGCAGAGCTCTGTTCGGAGGATGGGATGGCTCAGCCTGTAGCTATTTCCAAGAAGCTAATCAACTCCACCCTGTAACTATCATCTTCATTAATAGGAAGCTCACTTTACCTAATGGACTTTTAAATGCTATGAGGGCATCCTGGGTTACTTCCACAAATATCTCTGTTTCCATCTACTTATTTTCAAACTTAGGCTAAGAGGATGGTTTTATTTGTCCACTGAAGTCACAGCGTAAGATGAGGGATGCAAATAGGTGGCAACCAGGAGCCACCCCCCCCTTGCCCCCGTTCCCACCCAAAGCCATGACCAAGTAATATTTCCCTTCCCACCCTCAAAGACAAAAGACGTTATAAGAATTTTTAAAATTTTAATACAGTTCAAATCAGTGGGCCAGGTTCATTTTAGCTCCTTCACTGCCAAACCTAGAGGAAAAGAGATACAAAAGTGAGTCACCTCGAACATACACATTTTATTTAGTTACTCTTGCTTGTCTGGACTTTGTACTCAAGCTAATAAGGGTGAACAAAACTCAGAAATTAAGCAGAAAATGGTGGTTGTGCTTAAAATATTAAGTTAATTGAAATTGTGAAATCAAGCCTCACATCAGGCTCCATACTGAGCATGGAGCCTGCTTAAGATCCTCAATCTCTGCCCCTCTTGCATGCTCACTCTTAAAAAAGGTGGGGGGCTGGGGTGACTGGGTGATGGGCACTGAGGGGGCACTTGGCGGGATGAGCACTGGGTGTTATGCTATATGTTGGCAAATTGAACTCCAATAAAAAAAATAAAAAAAGAAAAAGAAAAATAAATTTTAAAAAAGGGGAAAAAAATTAAGTTAGCGTTAGGGGTGCCTAGATGGTGCAATGGGTTTAGCATCTGACTCCTGGTTTCCACTCAGGTTGTGATCTCAAGGTTGTGAGATCACGTCCCATGTGGGGCTCCACGCTCAGCAGGGTCTGCTTAGGACTCTCCCTCCCTTTGCCCCCCTCACCCCCACCATGTTTTCTCTCTAAAATAAAGAAACCGGGCAGCCCTGGTGGCGCAGTGGTTTGGCGCCGCCTGCAGCCTGGGGTGTGATCCTAGAGACCCGGGATTGAGTCCCACATCGGGCTCCCTGCGTGGAGCCTACTTCTCCCTCTGTCTGTGTCTCTGCCCCTCTCTCTGTGTGTCTATGAATAAATAAATAAAATCTTAAAAAAAAAATAAAATAAAATAAAGAAACCTTAAGGGAGTAAAACATAAAACCAAGTTAGTGTTTGATCAACAAAAACAACCAAAACACACATTCCCTCTCTCGGCCTTCATGAAGAGCTCTCAAGAAGTTCTTAGAAAGCCAAGCTGCACTGGAGACCTTTCCACTGGAAGCAGCAGCCTCTGAGACCACTCTGCACCCTAGGCCATCTCCCTGCAGTCAGGATGGCTAAACCTAGGCTCATGGCCTACAGTAGTTAATTTTCCAATCTGCAAAACTGAGGATCGGTACCAGCATCTACCTTGTAGGGTTGTGGGGAGAAGGAAGAATTATCCAGAGTAAGTGTTAGCTGTTACTATTCTGGGTCAGAAAAGGACGGACAGGAGTAAAACAAACTGTCCTCTGGCCAGGGAAACATTCTGGTATGGGATGTAAACTCTGAGAACCACAAGTATTCATTCCTTGCACTACCAACAGCAAGAGAGATATTAAGACAAGCTGCAAAATGGACTTTCCTCAATCTGGGGACTACTTAAGAAACGCAACAGTGAAGCACGCACCTTCCACATTTCTGATCAGCCCCCCAGGATTCCAGGCTCGCTTACCTGGGGGCAGAGACTGCTTGAGTTTCTCTGCCTTCTCTTTGTCTGTGATGACCAAAGTATAAAGATATCGGCTGCATCGAACTTTAAACTTCACATTATCCTTATTCTTCTTGATCTTGACGGCTACCAAAGAGACCAGAATTGGCAATTAAAGTTATTGCAGAAAAGCCATCACGCAGTTCACCCATTTTAAATTTATGCAGAAAAGCGGCATTTGTGGCAGCAACCGTGGTCAGGGCTGTGCTTACCTCCCTGTATCGTCCCCTTTGTGGAAACAGAAAACCAGAGGTCCTCTAAGACTTCAATATTTTAGAGTGTCAGAAACCTAGTTCCTTTATATCAGTGTCAGAGCCTAAGACTTAACGGTAACTGGTTTACACACAAAAACATAGGAATCTGCTACATGGAACACCACCCGAGAACATTCTGTATCCATCTTATTATTTTTAAGATTTTATTTATTTGTTCATGAGAGACACAGAGACACAGGCAGAGGGAGAAGCAGGCTCCCAGTGGGGAGCCCAATGCAGGACTTGGGACTCCGATTACCAGACCCTGGGATCACGCCCTGAGCCTAAAGCAGGTGCTCAATTGCTGAGCCACCCAGGCGTCCCTATCCATCTTATTTTTTTAAAGGATTAACAGTACCTCATCAAATGAGGAAGTGGATTATCTGCTCTGATCAAGAACTTTCTACCTCTCTAATTATAGGAATAGGTTCTCCGCCCCTGGGGCAATGGCAACCACTTCCTTTAGGATACCCATCCCCTTGCCCGAGTTATGCGCTAAAGCTTTTCCTTACATTTTAAAACCCATTTTCCAGGCTCTGGCCACTGGAGGACACTGACTTTCCTGAAAGTTAGTTATTTCATGTATCCATCAAAACTCATCTTTAAAGATTTTATGTATTTATTCATGAGACACAGAGAGAGAGAGAGAGAGAGAGGCGGAGACACAGGCAGAGGGAAGCAGGTTCCCTGCAGGGGGCCTGATGTTGGACTTGATCCCAGGACCCCTGGGATCATGCCCCGAGCCAAAGGTAGATGCTCAACCACTAAGCCACCCAGGCGTCACTCATTCTAACTTTAAAAACAGCCATTATTACAAACTCACTAAAGTGCCAATCATGAATCAGGTGGCTAAGGTCCACTCTGAGGCTCCAGCGTCTCAGCCTGTGTGCCTCACCAGACACGCACTCAGCCCTCACAGAAGCAGGGAGATTAACCTAGACTCACAACTCCATCTCTGCTGGAAACTGAAGAAATGAGGCACATCACAGGAGAAAGCACTCAAGCCTGCCCAAGGCCATGGCTGCCTCAGCTTGTTTTAGTAAATTCAACAAACTGGGTATTCATTCAAATCAACCTGTTTTGCTATCTTAACATTCCTCTTAAAGCTAAGTGCACTGCATGGCCCCTAGCAGCTGGCGGACGCCTATCAATTAAGTTGAACATTTGTAAGGGAAGACATATGGAGCTCTTAAAAGAAAAAGCTTTATCCCACACCACCGTACTGCGCAGTACTTCACTTAGCAGAAACAAGGAATCTGTACGCCAATGTTCAAGGGACCAGGATTCGAAATAGCCAAAAGGTAGAAACCACCCAAATGTCCACGCTGGATGAACAAGCTGTGGCACACCCGCATGATGGAGTATTTGGCCTTAAAAAGGAAACTGACAAATGCTTCACAACACGGATGAACCCCAAGACCCTGGCTAGATGAAGCCAGCCAGTCATGCAAGGACAAACACTGATTTCCTTCACTGGAGCATCTCGAGCAGTCAGATCCACAAAGCAAGCAGAATGGAGGAAGCCGGGCACTGGAGGGAGAGGATGGCGAGTTAGTGTTTGAGTGTAGTTTCAGTTTTGCAAGGTCACAAGTTCAGAAAATGTAGCTCGAAAGGTCCCTAGTGCCAGTGGACTGTACACCTAAGTGAGGCTTGTGTTATGCCTATTTATAATTATGAATGTTTTGAAATGCTGACTCAACAAACACTGAGCACTCTACGGTGTCCACAGGACCATAACCCCGGACCCTCACAGGCCACTCGGTCTAAAATCAGGATCCTGAATTCCAGTTCTTCTTCATAGTGAGGAGTCTCAAGGGTCCTTAAGATGTGAGCCTTGCACCAATACCTGGGACAGATGCTATTATCAGCCCCCCTTCAATGGAGGAAAAAGGTAGTGTTGTGTTTACATGTGTTGAGGACAGCTACCTGACAGGATTAGGATTGGAGCCAGGCAGTGACCCCAATGTCCCCAGTCTGAACGAGACAGTCACAATAACCTCTTTATAGCACGACAGTGTCACTGGTCTCTGAAGAATCGGACAGGGCATGGGACGCCTGGGTGACTTAGTGGTTAAGCGTCTGTCTTCGGCTCAGGTCATGATCCTAGGGTCCCGGGATCGAGTCCCACATCAGGTTCCCCGCAGGGAGCCTGCTTCTCCCTCTGTGTTTCTGCCTGTCTGTCTCTCTCATGAATAAATAAATAAAAATCTTAAAAAAAAAAAAAAAAAAAGAATTGGACAGGGCAGATGCTCCTACCTGTTCCCACAGATGACAACCAAACAGCCCTAGAGGATCACAGGCAGAGGGACACTAATAGGACCCTCCGCATCCCCGTGAACCAACTACAGCGCTCTCCCCACGCTCCCACCACTTCATCCTTCCACTGACAGAGCATTAGGGCCTTGGCCACCTCAAGCTGTCAGCAGAACACGGCTCTACTTTCACAAATGACTGATGTTCTCTTGATGACACATCTGTGAGCAGGAAAGGAAGCTTTAAGGAGCATTTGATGTGGCAGCAAATGAAGACTATGGACTACCCAGCCCCCCATGTGAATTCAAGATCTACACAGTACGAGGCATGAGCCCCCCTCCCACCAGGGGTGCACCAGTGAGAACACAGGGCACCGGGGGCTGGTACTTGATCCACCCAAAGCTTGCTGCTGTAGGCTTCTGATGCATCGTCCCCTTTTCCTTATTCATGGGCGAGGGAAACTAACTCCTACAGCTCCCTGTGCGGGGCCTGTATCAGGAGAAGCGGGCCTAGAACCCATCGCGGCACCAAGGTCAGGGTTCCCGGACGTGCGTTTCCAGACTTGCACCTAGTTAAGGACTCTGCTCGGACCATGTACCTTTTCTGAAATAAGGATGGATTAAAAAATGCTCACAACTAAAAAAAAATGCTCACAATGAAGAAGGGAACACAGTACTCAACAAAGTTCTTTCTTCTGGGAAACAGGAGAAAATCCCTGGTCTTGGCAGCCAGGCATAGGCTTCAACAGCCGCCCTCGGTCTGATACTCCGGAAATGAGGGTCTGGGGGTAAAGGTCTAGGAAGGAACTGGAGGGAGGTCTAGGACAGGGACGGTGTGTGTGTGTGTCCAGGGTTAGGTTAGGGACCAGAGGAAGGACTGCGGGAAGGTCTAGGGCATGGCCAGGGTGGGGGTCCCAAGGTGGAGATGGGGTGAAATCTAGAGTGCGATGGAGAGGTCCAGGGTTAGGGAACAGGGAAGGACTGCGGGAAAGGTCTAGGGTAGGGATGCTGTGAGATTGGGGGGGGGGGGGGGGGGGGGGGCAGAGTTATAGACCAGGGGAGGGACCTGGGAAGGTGCAGGGTTATGGATCAGGGAAGGACCAGGGTAGGGATGCTGTGAGATTGGGGGGAGGGGGGGGGGCAGAGTTACAGACCAGGGAGGGGAGGGACTGCAAGAAGGTGCAGGGTTAGGGAGCAGGGAAGCACCAGGGTAGGGATGCTGCGAGATGGGGGAGGGGGGGCAGAGTTACAGACCAGAGGAGGGACGCGGGAAGGTGCAAGGTTAGGGAGCAGGGAAGGTGTGGGGTAGGGATGCTGAGGGATTGGCGGGGGGGGCGGCAGTTACAGACCAGGGGAGGGACCCGGGAAGGTGCAGGGTTATGGATCAGGGAAGGACCAGGGTAGGGATGCTGTGAGATTGGGGGGGGAGGGGGGGGCAGAGTTACAGACCAGGGAGGGGAGGGACTGCAAGAAGGTGCAGGGTTAGGGAGCAGGGAAGCACCAGGGTAGGGATGCTGCGAGATGGGGGAGGGGGGGCAGAGTTACAGACCAGAGGAGGGACGCGGGAAGGTGCAAGGTTAGGGAGCAGGGAAGGTGTGGGGTAGGGATGCTGAGGGATTGGCGGGGGGGGCGGCAGTTACAGACCAGGGGAGGGACCCGGGAAGGTGCAGGGTTAGGGAGCAGGGAAGGACCAGGGTAGGGATGCTGCGAGATGGGGGGGGGGGGGGGGGGGGGGGCAGAGTTACAGACCAGGGGAGGGACGCGGGAAGGTGCAAGGTTAGGGAGCAGGGAAGGTGTGGGGTAGGGATGCTGCGAGATGGGGCGGGGGGCAGAGTTACAGACCAGGGGAGGGACGCGGGAAGGACCAGGGTAGGGATGCCGGGGCGGGCGGGGGGCAGAGTTACAGACCAGGGCCGCACGCCCGGGCCGACCACTTACATTTGGCGTCCTTCCGCCGGGCCGTCAGCAGGAAGTCCTTGATTTCCTCGATTTTGCGAGGCTGCAACGCAAAGCCAGCGCTGGTGAGCCGCGCGGACGCCGCTTCCGGCCGTGACCCGAGCACCGCCACCAGCTCCTCACGGGAACCGGGGGCCCCCGCCCCCCGCCCTCCCCGAGGGGGTCCAGCGCGGGCCACACTCACCATGGCAACGGGGTCGCGGGGGTCAGCGCGCGGCCGGCACCTGCGGGGACACCGACGTCGGCGTCAGCGGGGCGCGGGGAGCGGCCACGACCCCGCTTCTCCTCCCCTCCCCCCGCCGAAATGCCCCGGCCGCCGCGCTCCAGCCTCCTTCCCCGCACCCGCGGCCCACGCCCGGGGCCCCCAGGCCTCACCCACTCGCGGATTACCCCGGATGGCCCCCCAGGCTCCCTTTACCCGCAGAGACACTCACGGCAGGCGGCAGGAATGGAGAACGGAAGAGAGCGAGACTTCCGTTTCCGGGCGGTTAACCCCGCCCTCGAAGGAAACCGGGTACGGTGTCTGCCGAGGGTCTAGAATCATGATGGCGTTCGTCCTTTCCCATGGCAGCGCCTCTGCCCCCTACTGGCCGAGACTAATAGTGCCGACCAGGAAGAAAATGCTGGGCCGCCTCCCTCCCCGCTGCCCTTCCCTCCACTGTCTTTTCCTTCCCCGTCCCCAGCCCCCTCCTCCGCTTTGCTAGGCTTGATCTCACATCCGGTTTAAAGACCCAACACTTATTATCCACCACTCTCTTTAGACGTGTGCACTGAGCATCTTTTGCAGAGATTTTTCTTTTTCGCATTTAAATAAAGGGATCCCCCCTGTGTGCATTTGTGAGCCTCTCTGTAGGGCTTTCTCCTATTTCCTTGTGGTCACCTTTTCTGCAGACCTCTAACCTGTCCCGAGCGAGCAAGGTCCTCTTTTCCACTTGCCTCTTCCAGTTCCTTTAAGAACAGGTGTGCATAAGGGTAAATTAATACCTCCCAGTCGCTGACATTCATGGGGCACTTAAATGGGGCATCTATCCCCTGGGGTCTCCCATCTCCAGGGGCACCGGGGAGAGGCGGCTCTTGTCTTCACCCCAATTTTGCCCGCCGGGGAGAAGGAAGGCTTGTCCTTGCAGGAAGGGGTGAAGCCGGGATTGGAGCCCACAGAGGGCAGATCCCAGGCCCCGGCTCCTGGCGGCTGCTTTGGGACCCGGTGCACCAGACCCGGGCTGGCAGCTCTGGGAAGGCAGCGGTGCCTTTGCCCCTTGGGTTCGGGTCCCCCCAGCTCCATACCGTGTCTGGATTGTTTTCTCCACAAGCATTCACCCTCTGCTCTCGCACAAGCGTCTTTTCAGGCGGGCTCCGGGAAACCCGAGGTTATCGATTTTACTTTTATCTCCCCCTTTGATTTCTAAGTTTCGATCTCTCTACAAACGTCTACGTTTGATTCTATTTGTCCCCCCCCCCCAGTTTAATAACTGCACAACAGGATGTAATTGCCGCGTGTTTATCATCACCCGGCGGCCCACCCGAAGAGATGGACCGCCTCGCCGTGAACTTTACACTGACCTCACTCTTCTCCATCCCTCCTTCCTTCCCTCCCTCCCTTCCCTTAGAGGGTCCCAGCTGGAGCATCTTCCTAGACTTACTGGGGATTCAGGGAGGGATGAACCGGCTGTCCTTGCCCCAGGGAGGTCACAAAGTGCTCCGACGGTGTAGGGAGCCTCTTAAAAGAAGCCGAGCTGTGTGTGTCTAACTCCAGATCCATCTGGATGTCAACAGTAGGAAATGTTCATGGGGAGGAGCCTAACTTTACCTTGCCTGAAGGTCGGGGTCCAGTCTGGGAATCATGGGGCCCTCAGCTCTGACCCGAGAAAAACATCCCCAAACTCCACAGCCTGATTTTGCCAGTCGTCCTCCATCCCAGGCTGAGGATTTTCTGGCCTTTTGTTCTCCGAGGCTCAGCCACAGGCAGCCAGCCACCCTTCCAGGTGGTTCCAGGCGCTTGCTTGTGCTGTCCCTACTGATACTAAGTCCTGCCCAGCTTCCACTCCCCCTACGGCAGGACCCTTCACCTCCACTGCCTGTCACTTATCACTCCTGCAGCAGGTCCTTGCACACACCTCCTGATAAACTGTGTGACAGTTTGAACTTTGGAGACATCTGTGCTGACTTTTCTTTGAAGATAAGAATGGGGCTCAGCGTTCTGTTGATAACTCTGGAGATTTTATCTATCTATCATCAATCAATCAATCAATCATCTGGTAGGTACTCCTTGCTGACGTTGATGTGGGAAACAAAGGCAGAAGAGAAATTATTACATGTCCTCGCTACCTACAGCCCATTGACAAGTCCACAAAACAGGCAGAGTGACCTTCCTCTAGGGACGCAGCTGCCTCGATGCTAATACTTTGCTATAGGGCAAAAGGCAATCTTGGCCTGACCCCCAGGATCCTGTAAGTCTACTTTATTATTTTTTTTAAATTTTTTTTCTTTTTCTTTTCCTGTAAGTCTACTTTAACACACAAAAATTCCTTTAGAAATTTCCTTGAGGGGCGCCTGGGTGACTCAGTGGTTGAGCATCTGCCTTCTGCTCAGGTCTCGATCCCGGGGTCCAGGGATCGAGTCCCTCATCGGGTTCCCCACAGGGAGCCTGCTTCTCCCCACGCCTATGTCTCAGCCTCTCTCTGTGTGTATCTCATGAATAAATACATTAAAAAGAGAAATTTTATTTCCACCCCGCCTCCCCGCAAGATAAATATTGGCAATCATCCCCCAAGCATATGACCCACCCATATACATTGGAAGGGTCTCATGACTAGGGTTTTATTAGACGGCAATAAAGGACCCTTTCCCAACAATACGTGGCCCCCTCAAGGTCCTGGAAGGTCCAGGCTTGGCTCCTTCATGTACTTGCTTCTAGTGCGAAGTGTGTGGGGTGATATGACCTCTCTCCTTCCTCATGGGGCTTCTATGAAGGCTCCATGGGATACATGAAAAACTTAAGGCCCAGGCGGTCCAGATCGGCTCCAGGAGGTCTGCAAACAGCCCCAGGCTCTGGATGTAGTGCCCGACAGTGGCCGGAAGGCGGCACCAAGGCCCTGCCTGGACATGGAAATTAAATGCTCCTGTGCCTTCCAGAATTGGGGGCTGCGAGTACTCATATAAGTGACAAGGAATGTGTGCACGGTATTTCATCCCTGATGGGGTGCTTTCGTATCTACTATCTCATTTAATAACCTCCAGGAGGCACCTGCCTTTGGCTGCTGGCGGGACTGGCCCTCAAGACACCTTGGGGCAGGGGTGGGGGATACAGGGGGGTGTTTGTATTAAACCCTGTGGGTTTTCAGCGGGGCGGGGGGTAGTTTGCAGTCCCTCTGGCTGAACCCGGTTACCTGGGAAAAGGATGGGGAGACAGGGAAGGAGCCCAGGGTGGGCACTGGGGCTGGTGCTTCTTGGAGGGGGTCCCATGATGGCGAGACTATAGGAATGTGAGAGACCCCCTCCTCCAGCACCCACCACCCTCAAGTCGGAGAGAACCTCAGGGGCCCTGACCCGAAAGCCACAGAGCAAGACTGGTCAGACTGGAACAGGATCTCTCAAACTGGGCGCCACACACCTTTGGGCCTGGCTCATGCTCCGCAGGGGCGGGCGTCTCGCCGATCGTTCTAGGAGGGTTAGCAGTCCCTGCCCCCCGCCCCCACCAGACACCAGACCCCCACGACCCTGACGAACAAGCGCATCCCCAGACATGGCCAGACGTCCCCTGGCGGCAAAATCGCTTCTTGTTGAGGGCCACCGGCCTAGAAGGACAAGACCAGGAGAATATTCATTATTATGATGGGTGTCTGGTCCCCCTGGGCCTGTGGCCAGGTTGCTTCTGGGCACAGCCCACTATCTTTGACCCCACGGTCACTTCTCGTTTTTTTTTTTTTTTTTTAAAGCTTTAATTTATTTATTTATGAGACACACACACACACACACACACACACATACACACACAGAGACAGAGGCAGAGACACAGGCAGAGGGAGAAGCAGGCTCCATGCAGGGAGCCCGACTGGATCCCGGGACTCCAGGATCACATCCTGGGCAGAAGGCAGGGGCTAAACCGCTGAGCGGCCCAGGGATCCCCCTGACTTCTCGTTCTGGAGGCTAGCCCTTTGTCTGGGCTGCTCCAAGGATCAGCCTCCTCTGCTGCCTGCCTGGGGCTCTGGCCGGCTGGCAGGGCGGGGTGTCAGGGGGGCGCGGGGAACACAGGGCAGCCCCAGGGGCCGGAAGCTCACAAAAGTAGGAAGAGGATTCTCCTCCTCAGTGGGTTGGAGGCCTGGTGTAGGGGTGGGTGGGGTGGGAGAAAGGGCTCTCGGCCCCCCACCCCGCGCCCCGACCTTAAGGGGTGCGTAAGGGGGTGAAGGGCCACCTGCCCCGGGAGCTCACGGATGAAATGGATTCCAGCCAGTTCCCGGGAGGCCGCTGTCAGCCAGGCCCTGTGCGGGGCGCTTTCCCTGTCACAGCGACATCCTTTCGGCCCAGCTTTGTGCCAGGCCCCTGCAGGTGTGACAACACAGATCCCGCCGATCTGTCTGCATCTCAAGGGACTCCCAGACTGGCGCGGGCGGTGGTGGTAAGTGCAGTCTGTGCTCCTCATGGTGGGACCAGGAGGGGGCCCTGGGCGGGGTGGGGCAGGGGCGGGCGCTGATCCAGGCTGGGGATGGGGCGGCCCCAGGGAAATCCTCCAGGAGGAAGGCACCATGACGCTGATTCACAAGGGAAAGGAGCCCCCCCTCCGCCTCCGGCCCCGTTGCAGCCTCAGATCAGCCTGCCAGAATGTGCAAACCCTCAAGGCAGATGAATTCCAGGAGGGCTGGAAGGAAGAGGCGATCAGACTGGGTGGCATCAATCCAAGAGGTCTTCCTGGACGAGGCATTGGGATATAGGATGGGAAGAAAGGTGTTTCGGGACGCCTGGGTGGCTCAGTCGGTTAAGCATCCAATTCTTGATCTCAGCTCCAGTCTGATCTCAGGGTCATGTGTTCAAGCCCCACATTGGGTTCCACGCTGGAATGGGAGCCTAGACAAGAAAACAACAGCAACAACAACAACTATTTCTGGAGACAGTCTCAGGTTCAGATCCTGTGTCTGGCTGGGAGACGTAGAGCCTCGGCGGCATCTCTGAGCCTCGGTCTCGCTGTGGAGGGGCACCCTGCGCTCCTGCCAAGCCTCCTGGGCCACCGCGCCAATTTTGCGCAACCTGCACAACCGTCTGCGGCTGCCCTGCTTATGAGAAACCAGAAGACACGAGGAACAGAAAGTGCTTAGCCCAGCAGCTGGCTCTGGAACCGTGAGTTGAATGCGATCCCAGGCAGGAGCTGCCAGCGGATTTGCAGAGCCACCACCTGGGGCAGAGCAGGCCAGGCCGAGGGCCGGGCGTCCCTCCCTCCCCAGGGCTGGCGGGCGAGGCAGGTGGAGGAGGGCACCCCTCGGAAAGCCGGCCTGGGCTTCTCTGGCGGGAGCCCCGCCCGATGACACCTCCTCACCCCCACCCCCCTCGCACGGGCCCCTCAGTCTGCGAACCGCTTCCATGGTGTCCAATCCGCTACCGTAAAAAGGAGAGATTAGGTGCCATCCGCTGCTGAAGAAAATGATACCGGGCAGAGGGGAATCCATCTTGAGCGTAAAGGACAGTCACCCCCCCTATATATCAACGTGTGCAGGGGTGAGGGGACGTGGGAGTAAGAGAGAGAAAGGGCACAGTCCCTTCAAAGTGAGGGACAGGGGCCAGCCTATCGGCTTGTATGTATCTTGCATTATGCAGCGGGAGAGAGAAAATCCATGGAGCTGTCAGCAGCTCAATGCATTCACACTGCAGACGTCCCCATCTCCATCTCGGGATGCTCCAGACGGATGCTCCAAATTAAAAACCAGGGGAGGGGGAGAGGGGCTGAAGGGGTGGGAGATAAACACCCTGACAGACCAGAGGGAAGGAAGGAATGCAACTGAGGATCTGGGAAAATTAAAGTCCATAAATCCTGAGGCTCAGGGAGCGTCCTGGGTGCGAGTGATGGGAGACCCTGGGTCTGGGGCCCCCTCTGCCAGGTGGGAGTCCCCAGGGGGGATGGGGGGTGTGGGCAGGCCTCTCAGAGGCCTCCTCCTCTGAAGGAGCTGGTGGTGAGTGGGGGGAGGAGCATGAGGGTGGGGGAAGCAGAGAGACGTGGATGATGCCCTTATAACCTGGGGTGGGGGTGTGGGGGGGTGTGAGGGGTCCTCTGAGTGGGGGGCAGGTCTGTGGATGGTAGGAGCTGCACAGAGGCAGTGGGCAGTGCTTTGCTCCCTAATTGCTCCCTCCCATGAAGCTCTGGCCTCTGCTCATCATTCCCTAGGTGGTGCCCACATCCCCTCCTGTCCCTGTCTGTTTGTCTGGCTCTTGCTGTCTGTGAGTCCACGTCCTGCCCTGCTTTTCCGGCAGCTTCAGAGATGGTTGCCTTCTGCCCCCCTCTCATCAGGGGCTGGGGGCTGGTTCAGTCCCTTCTTCTGGCCCTTGGATGGCAAGCTCATGGGGGAGCCCGAGGATGTCCGTCCGCATGTCCTTCCAGAGCGGGCCAGCTGCCGTGCACACTGCTAGAAGGGCATGAGCTAGCGGGCCAAGGGCCTGCCTGTCCCCACCCACCCATCCATGCTCCCCACCACCCCCAAGACCCACCTGCCCAGGGAGGGTCGACAGAAGAGAAACCCAGAGCCAGCCCCATGGGGGGTGTGGGAGGCCGACAGGTGCCGGCTCCAGGGGAGACCCGCTTCCCACCACTCCATCCCCACCCCCACCTTTACATCCTTCTCGGTCCTGACAGGAAACAGGTGCAGCACTGGGTGACTGGAGGATAATTTTAATAAAGGAACTGGCTTTGAAGGCGTGGGCAGGTGCATGAAGGAGGGAGGCAGGTGGGAGGGGGTGTCACCTTTCCAGAGATGGGGCTGTGGGGAGGATAGGGCTGCGTGACTGGGGCTCAGACCTTCAGTGGAGCTCCAGCCAAAGGACGAGCTCAACCCAGCAACCTCTCAGGAAGAGCTGGAGAATGAATCGCTTGAGCTCTCTCTCTGTCCTCTCCCTGGTCCTCCTTCCCTCTCTCTCTCTCTAGACTCCTGCCAGGGCACCCCATTGGCCGAACCAAACAGGGTCATGGTGGTCTCCCTTGGGGCATGGAGCAGGGTGGAGGTGTTGATTCAGAGACAGTGGGAGATACCCCGTCCACTAGTTCTCCCCACAGAGGGTCTGCTTCCACCCTGGGGTGGCCTTATGACCTATGGCCTTGTCACCATGGGTCTTTTTCATGGTCCAGGACAGAGACGTTCCCCAGGGCTCAGAAGGCTGTCTTCTTTCCTGCGCATCACCCAAACAAGTCCCCATGTTCTTGATCCCCCAAACCCAGGCCAGGTATCCAGGTTAATGTGTGTGTCAACAGGTGCAGACTTACTTATTCTGTGCACAGGTAAGCCCACATACGTGCATCCTGTGCACAGGTGAGCCCACCCGTGTGCATGCTGCACACAAGTGAGCCCACACACATGCATCCTGTGCACAGGTGAGCCCACCCGTGTGCATCCTGTGTGCAGGTGAGTCCGCATACATGCGTCCTGCACACAGGTGAGCCCATCTGCATGCGTCCTGCACACAGGTGAGGCTGCATGCACGCACAGCCACACAGCCACCTGTGCTTCCAGAGAAACAGGTCCAAAGCTTCACGGTGTTACGTCACCCAGGACAAGTTCTACCAATTAAACTGGTGACCGCGTTTCCAAAAGCAATTACTGGACGGCTGCAATGCCTCCCAAGGGGAGGAGATTACAGAGAGCGCTCAAGGCTGCTGCGTGGCTGGAAGCAGGGGCTCCAGGGGTCTGTGGGCTGCCTGTGTCTGAGGACCACGTGCACGTGTACCTGCCTCAGAGCACGTGCGTGAGCTCCGCCCCCCCGCCCCCCGCAGAGGAAGCCAGAACTGGGGAAGGGAGATGCCAGGGTTGTAGCCACGGAGGCTGGCAGCCCCACAGCTAGGGTGGGAACTGGGTCACTATTCCCACATCCTCCCTGGATCCTTCTCTGGGGTTTGCAAACAGGGAGAGAACCAGTCTGTACAAAGTCAGACTCGATCCCAAGGGTTTGGGGAAGGGGCATGCCTGCTTGTGAGCAAGGAGAAGCAAAGTGGCAGGGGTGCCCACCGAGAGAAGCCTTTGCCACTGCCTCCTCCTGGGAGGCTCCCCGCAGCCACACCACTCCCTGCTGCCTCCGGGATGGCAGCGTCTTTGGAGAAGGAAGGGTGGAGGCAGAAGGGGCCCCGGCGACCGTCCTGCCTGGCTAAGTCTCTGGGAAGGGGGCTCTCCCCGGGGGCTGCGGCCCACGTCCTGGGGTGACTGTTTCCTCACCAATTCCACTGCTCTCAGAGCCCTGGTGGAGGGGACATGGCAGTTCCTTCACTCTGTCCTTCCCTCTGGGGGACACCTGGGTGGCTCTGTGGTTTAGCATCCCCCTTAGGCTCAGGTCATGATCCTGGGGTCCTGCGATCCAGTCCTGCATCGGGCTCCCAGCATGGAGCCTGCTTCTCCCTCTGCCTGTGTCTCTGCCTCTCTCTCTCTCTCTGTGTCTCTCATGAGTAAATAAATAAAATCTAAGACAAATAAACAAACAAACAAACTTCCCTTTGAGCCCTTGCTGGACGGGCTGATCTATTAGTGGAGCAAGATAGGTGCAGTTGGCCTGTTAACTGTATCTTCATCCCAGACCTCCAGGGAGAGGGTCTGAGTGGCCGCAGTCCATGGTCAACATGGCCCAACCCTTGAATTTAACCTTCTAAGAGCAGAGGCCTGGGTGGGACCAGAAGAGCCTGGGTATGTGTGTGGCTGACTGGTATGACCACATGAGACCCGGAGAGGAGGCCTGGTGGGACAGCCATGAATGAGGAACTCTCCCTGTGGCTTCAGGAAGACCAGGGAACAAGAGCTACCACTGTGTTGACTGCCTAGTAGGCATCAGATGCCATACCAGCTGGTCCATGAAGATCATCTCCTATAATCCTTACAATAACACCCCCCCACCCCCCGTGAGGCAGGATTCCAATCCCCATTTTACTGATGAGGCCTCTGAAGCACAGAGAGGTTAAGCTACTTGCCCAAGGCCATACAGCTAGTAATTAGAGGACCAAAGGATGCCTCATTGCTTGGGCCTGGAGTGTTCCCTTGTGGAAAGCCTTTTGCCTTTCTCTCCAAGGACTGGGTGGGTCACAGTTGCTAAAGAAGGGCCAAAACTGAGATGACTCATTTAATCTGCAAATATTTGTCGAGCGCCTCATCTGCACAGGGACTGAGGTTCTAGAGATGCACAGACATGGACACATTTTTCTTTTTTTTGTCCTCATGGTGCTAGCCCTCCAGCCTGGGAGATGGGCTTTCTGCCCTGTGCCCTTCTCAGAGCCAGCTCCGCAGCTCCTGCTGAGGGGGTGGGGGTGGCTGTGCCCTGCTCCCCATGACTGTGTGACTGCCCCCCATGGCCTCAGATAACTGTACTAACCCGGGGACAATCTTGGGTTTGGAATTAAAATCGAGAGGCTCTAGTGTGTGGTGGATTGTTCTGGGATTTCATGCAAATGAGCAGGCAAAGGCCCCTTCTTTGATGGGGGGAAGGCACAGAACTTTCTGCCCCAGGTACGGTGAGGTCCCCTCCCCACATTCCCACCTTTTCCTGCAGCTGGTTTGAATTGCTTCCCACTTTTGGAAATGGAATAATCCTTAAGGTAGAGGTCGTGGTTGGGGCATGTGATCCCCCTACTGCAGGAACACAGGAGAGGGGACTGGGCTCCTGCCTCGGGACCTCAGCAAGTGTATAGGATCTCAGCAGGCTGAGAAGAGAGGCAGGAGGCTTTTTAGGGACTGAGAGGAGAACCCAGCAGAGGGAACAGTACATACAAAGATGGGGAGAGACTCATGACATGCCCAAGGGCCTTCTGATATGGGTATGCTGGCAGTTTAAAATCTGGCTTTCTTCTTTGTTTTCTTAAGATTTTATTTATTTGAGAGAGAGAGAGAGAGTGAGCGAAAGAGCGCGCAGAAGTAGAGGGAGCAGCAGAGGGAGCACCAGGCTTCCCACTGAGCAGAGAGCCTAATGTGGGGCTCTATCCCAGGACGCTGGGATCCTGACCTGAGCCGAAGGCAGATGCTAAACCAACTGAGCCAGCCAGGTGCCCCTAAAATCTGGCTTTCTGACAAAAAAAGTTCTTAATTTGTAGCATTTGCCAGTTCCTACGGTGCAAGTGCTCCCCCTGTAGCTGATTCCCAACTGTCTGTGTGAGGTCGACTTTTGAATGTGTAGCAAGCAGCTTTCACGAGCAGCAGGGCACGCATCGGGTCATGTGCCATTGCCTGAATGGGGGGGGTGTGGGGGGGCATGTGGGAGGATAGGTGGGGAGGACGAGGAGGAGGATTGAGACAGGATCAGGAAGGGTTTTGAAGGTCACATTTGGGAGTTTGAGCTTCCATTCGGGGTGGCGGAAGCCCAGGCCCTGACTGGGTGACAGTGGGTGTGTGGGAAGCAGCAGCTGGAGGCTTTCTGCTGTCCTCCGGCCTGGCCTTTCTTTAAATTGGTCCCCTGAACCACCCCCAGAGGGTCTGAGCCGGGTATTAGGCCTGGAAAGGGGTGTACAGAATGTGAGGTGCATTCTTTTCTGATGAAGAGGGAGAAGAGGAGCCCTAACTCACCCCCAGCCAGCCGCACCTTGGGGCCATTCCTCATCTTAATGAGCCCATCCAAATCTCGTTTGCTAATGAGAGATTTAATGGTCACAAACTGACAGGCGAGACAGAGAGTGGGGACGGGAAGGTCGTTCTGAAGAGGAGCGTGTAGCTAAGTGCCATCTCCCACCTGCCCACCCGGTGCCGGCCCAGAGTGGGCGAGGGGTGCGAAACAGGGATTGGCTTGACCTCACCTCCACCCGGGGCTCCCGGCTGGCCCCGCGGGCCAGCACCGCGCACAGGGCACAGCTCTGTTCGGCGCTACCACCCTCTGCAATGTCCTCCATGCTCCTTGTGCACCCTGGTTTTCCAAGGCTCAGAGGGGAGGTCACTTCCCCCTGGAAACCTTGCACGCAGCCCCACATGGGTGAGGGCCCACGACGTCTTCATGCCAACTTTTGCACAGTCTCGTAGCACCTATGTCAAGGTGCTAAAATGCTACCTTTCCCTGGCTGTTTTCCCTACTGGTTTGTAAGCACCTTGAGTGGATACTGGATACTGACCACATGCCCAGCACTGTGCAAGCCATGAGAGAGTCTCTTGAGAAATGAATAAATGGATGGACCAGTGAATAAGTGAGTAGACAGAGGAGCTGGGGAAAGAATGCATGAATTCTGTGTTAGATGAATCAATCAATGGATATAGAATCATGGCCAGGCAATGGAAAGGGTGGGTAAGGATTTGGATGCAAAAGAAATATCCCATCCCTTAGGTGGCATACACAAGACAGACAGGGATATCAGAACAGAGATTTCCAGAAATCTCCAAATCCACTCCCCCATTCTTCCATCATACAGGTCAACCCACAATAACAACTACACATTCCAGCATTCTTTGCAGTTAACTATGCCCATGTGTCTACCTTGTAGCCAGTGGGGTATAAGGAGAAGTGGCCCTTCTCCTGCCCTTCTCCTTCTGTTCCTCCTTCCTGTTGGTTGAACTATGGGGGGTGATGGCTGGAGTTGGACTTGGAAGCCAGCCAGCTGGGAGCAACATGTCAGAAGAAGGGTGAGTCTTGGGAGGACTGTGCAGAGCAGATCTCGACCAGCCCTGGGTTGCAATGGGAGAGGGAAATTAGCCTCTAACTCTTTTTTCCGTTATTTTAGGTTTCAACGATCAACTGAATCTAATCCTAAGTAATCTATGTACCACTGTGAAAGAGAGGCCCAAACATAAAAGTAAAGAGCAAACCAGCACAGTGCAGAGCATGGAAGCCAGCGCTGAGCAGGCTGCCTGAGGTTAATCCAGGGGGGCATCGAGGCTAGATCTTGAAGGGGGAGGAGGCACATGAGGAGTAGTGTGGTGCAGTAATTGTTGGAATGGTGACTGGGCTCCCAAATCCTGGGCTCCTTCCTTCCTCCAGCCTGGAAGACCTGCTTGCATCTTGTTCTGTGGTCAGCATCCTGGGAAAGAGGAAGGTACCTGGCCACGGCTGCCGGGCCAGGGCAGCCAGGAATCCTTGCTGGAGCTTGGGACATAGAGAAGACCAGAGACCCGTGAGTGCAGCTCTGGTCTGCAGCAAAGAGCACTGGACAGGGAGTCAGATTGTGTCAGATTGCTGGGTGTGGGTGTTTTCTCCACTTCCTCTCCCGTGTTGGAAGGCCCTCAGTCGGCCATGGCTGGCTGCTGGGTTGTTTGTGGGGCAATTCCTCAGGCTGGGACTGGGGGGGCCTGTAGATGTGAGGCTGGCTCAGGATGGGACATCTTCCTGTGGCCTGGTTCTGGGAATCTGTAGAGCTTGGAGAGCAGGCTCCGATGGTAGGTGTGGAAGGCGGAATTCTAAGATGACTCCATTGACCCACACTATTGTATGATCCTCTTCCCTGGAGCATGGCTTGGACCTATGACTTCCTTCTAACCCATAGACTATGGCAAAGGTGAAGGTATTTTGCAGATGTAATTAAGGTCTCTCTAAACAGCTAACTTTAAGTTTATTAAAATGGAGATTACCCTGGGTGGGCCTGACGTAATCAGGGGAGCTCCTTCAGAGCCAACCTGAAAATCGGAGGCTTCTCTCCTGCTGGCTTTGAGGCAGCCAGCGGCCAGGGCTCTAAAGCTGAAAGGAAATGGATTTTGCCAAGACCTCCGTGTGTCTGAAAGAGGACTCAGCCTCAGAGGAGACCCCAGTCCCAGCCCACACCTCGAGTGCAGCCTGGCGAGGCCCCGACCAGACTCCTGACCCACGGCAGCTGCGAGATAATACACGTGTGTTGTTCTGAGCCACTAAGTCTGTGGCAATTTGTTACCGAGCCATAAAAGATTCGTACAGAGGGTCAGATACGCCTGGACGGACCTGCTTTGCTCCAGCCCCCGCGGCCCGCCTCTCTCAAGCTGGGAGATGAGGCTGGAATCACTGCTTGTGGCGACGTGACAATGAGACAGAAAATTAAAATCCAAGAAGGAGCGATTCGCAAACTGTAATCTCGGCAAACAGTGGCACTTAGATTTCCTGTTATTGATCCCCTCAGTGGATATTCTCCAATCTCGTAATTACAGAAGGACTTTTTCAATTTGGGCTGAATCGCCGCCCCCTCCCCAGCCCACCCTCCACTCCCCTCCTTGATTCCTTTAAACTCACCATAAAGCAGGGTAGATTGTATGCACAGTAGATTGTATGTGGAGTCTAAATAAACGGTGCTAATCATTGTAATTGAAATCCGATCCCGGCAGCGGGACGGCTCCTCCGAGCGAGCGGCCATCCTCCTCTTATCTCTCTGGAGCAGGGAGCAAATCCTGCCTTTGGCTGGCTGCCCGCTGGGGGACTTTGGCTTCTCCGGCTGACCCCCTGAGAGTTCCCAGGTGCCGCGTGGTTGCTGGGAGATGCAACCGGTGCCGGGACCCCCCTGGGCTGAGCTAAGCTTGTTTATCTCCCCGCATCCAGGCACGGTCCTGCGAGAGCGCACACTAGGTCCCTTGTGCCCGGCTCCTGTTGGCCGCTGGACAGTTCCCCCTAGTGAACCCCGAGGTTCCCAGTGAGGGGTGGCCAGCTCTGTCCCCCTCCTCCAGGAACAGTGGGCAGTGACTGCAGACATTTCTGGGTACCCCCAACTTGGGAGGATGGGGTTCTGCTTGACGCTAGTGGGTAGAGCCGGGGATGCTGCTAAGCACCCCCACAGGGTGCAGGGTGACTCCCAGCACGAAGAGTGGTCTTCGCCCAAAGTGGCAGGAAGTAGTGTGCGGGTCGGGGAACCCTAACTGGAGCCCTGCTTGAGCTCATCTCTTTCTGTGGAACAGAAAGGACAGAAGTAGCCAGAGGTGAGAGATTTGGGGCCATCGGACTTGGATGGTCACACACACCCTCTTCCCCAGACTTGGTTCAGACATCACCTCTTCTGGGGTCTCCGTGCCACGGCCTGTGTGCCGCGTCCCTCCACAGTGATATACAGGTGGTCTCCTCCGCGTTTGTCATCCCCTACACAAGCTAGCTGTTCAGGAAATCATACTAACTCAGGATGACACAGGTCCAGACAACGGTTACCTTTGGGGAAGGCAGTGACAGGAAAGGTCAAGAGGGGGCCTCTGGGCTGGTTCACAGAGCTGGTTCACAGAGCTGTCCGCTTGGCAAGAATGCGCCATGCTCTGCGCTTACGATCTGTGTGTTGTCTGAGTGTATTTCACAATTCGATAGAAAGAGTAAAAAGATTTGGCTTCTGTTCAGTCTGGCCCACCCTGCCCTTGATTTTAACCTTATCCAAGGGGAGACTGTGTCTGACTTCTCTCTATAGTCCTCTGTCTCTTTCATCTGGAACCTTCAATCCCTCCCAGACAGCTCTTCCTTTGTAAGGGGGTGATAATAATGATATTTGCCACATGTATTTTTTAAAGATTTTATGTATTTATTCATGAGAGACACACAGAGAGAGGCAGAGACATAGGCAGAGGGAGAAGCAGGCTCCATGCAGGAAGCCCGGTGAGGGAATTGATCCCAGGACCCCGGGATCATGCCCTGAGCCAAAGGAAGATGCTCAACCACCGAGCCATCCAGGCGCCCCTGCATATGGTTTTAAAATATTTTTTTCCATCTCAAATTACTTAGCACACTGCCTGGCACCTAAGGGCGCGGCCTGTGTTATTATTAGCAGTTTAGTGAAAGTTTGCGGAATGACTGAATGATCTAACTGGAAGCATTCGCACACCTAAGCACCCGCACCTGGCTGCCCCACGCCCCGGTTCCCCAGGCCACTGTCATCCTCGCTGTTCCTGTGTGGGGGAGCCCTCAGGCCACAGCTTCCTGGCCTGATTCCTCCGTCCAGAGCCCCCTCCCCACAATGTGCTGGCTAAGAGCACGTTAAGGAGAGATTGTCCCACTGAAGTAATTACCAATGCAGGCATTAGGGAGACATTTAGCACTCACTGAAAGATATTTTTCCCTAGCAAGCCCATTAAACCCCAGCATTTAACCAGGAACCACAAATCTCAGCCCCAGGGAGACCCTGCCACTCCTTACCCGGGAACGCGGGGGAGCCCCTGGCTTTATGGTTTTTGCTTCTCATTGCTCTTTTCTCCAGTTTTCAGCAAGAAAAGATAACTCCCAGGCTGACTGATGGACCCCCTGTGGCCCCTGAGGAGCCAGAGCTCCTTTAGCTTCTAGGACATCTAACTGGCTGCTGTAGGGGCAGCAGGGCTCCTTCCCTTTGGGCACATGGCCAACACCGAGGGAGGGCTCACTGGCTTGGGTGTGGGAAGGGGAAACACTCAGTTCTGAAAGCTGCTAAACTATATGCTCCACTCACGGTCCCCGTCGGAGGGGAGGGGCCGCAGGGGCTCCCCTCTTCTCTTCTATGGGGCTCTCCGTGACTCCAAGACTTGGCCGAGCCTGTTGGAACCCTGAATCAAAGTCTAAGCCAAAAGCAACCCTGCAGATGAGACGGGAGGTGGGTATCTGTCCAGGAGGTAGGGCTTGGTGACACTGCGTGGGAGGTGGGACACAGTCCACACTTAGAGACAGTGGCCGTGGCAGCAGCTGGGGTTTGGAGGAGGATGACCAGACCCAGGGCCAGCAGAGCAGCAGCTGGGGCCTGAGTGAGTGTCTCCAGTGTTCTTGTCTCATCCTTTCCATACATCCTCCCTGTTGGCTGAGATTTGGTTCCTTGACAGAGAGACTGCATGTCCTCATTTGCCCAGGATAGTTCTGGTTTATGTCTACTGTCCTGGCATAATAACTAGCGGCTCTTCCTTTCCCTAAACAATGTCCTGGCTTAGACCTTAGGTCACACAGGGAGAGCACCATGATGGCATCTGGGGACCATCTGGACACGAGATAAGGCTGGTGGAATCATGATGCAGGGTGTGGCTGCGGCCTGGGCCAGTCCCCTAGCTGCTCCTTGCCTGTCCTCCACCAGGCGAAGGCAGAAATTGAGAGGAAGCATCTCAAAACTTCCATAGCCACTGACAAGGTAATTGCATGCCTGTTGATTTAACAGTAACAAAAATTAGGCTTCTTTTTGTGAATTATTTGAATTTTTTTTTTCTAGCAATTCATGTTTATACTATTTGCACAGAGCAGGAATGGCACAGACACTTTGGAAAAACAGTTTGGCAGTTCCTAAAAACGTTAAACATATGACCTCTTTGCTTAAAGCTACCATATGATCCAGCAGTTCTAGGTTTAGATATACCCTAGGTTTATATATGAAAATATACATTGTACACGAATGTTTATTGCTGTTATTCCTAATGGCTAAAAAAGCGAAGCAACCTAGAATGTCCATCGGGGCGCCTGGGTGGCTCAGTCAGTTGAGCGTCTGCCTTCAGCTCAGGTCATGATCTCAGGGTTCTGGGATCGAGCTCCATGTTGGGTTCCCTGCTCGGCGAGGAGTCTGCTTCTTCCTCTGCCCCTCCTCCTGCTTGTGCTCCCTTTCTCCCTCTGTCAAATGAATGAATGAAATCTTTAAAAATAAATGAATAAATAAATAAAATGTCCATCAGCTGGAACAGGTACACAAAATGTGGTCTACTCATGCCCCGAATATTCTCCAGCCACAAGAAGGAAGGTACCAGTAGCACCTGCTACAACGTGGCTGAAGCTTGAACATACTTTGCTACGTGAGGCAAGTCAGACCCCAAAGGTGTATGATTCCAGTTTGGTGAAAGGTCCAGACTCAGTAAATGTCTAGAGAGAGAAAGCAGGTTAGCAGGCTAGTGGGTGCTGGGTGCTGAGGAATGATTGCTAATGAGGGTGGGGTTTCTTTTGGGGGGATGAAAATGTCCTGGAATTAGGTAGTGGGGAGGACCACACACCCTCATGAAAATACTACAAACCCCTGAGATGCACACCTTAAAAGAGTAAGCCTTATGGTTTGTGAATTATGCCTTAAAAAAATTTTTTTTTAGAGTATTGATCCCCCACTGGTGGGTGACTGAAAAGCTGGTCCTGCGCTACCTGTGGCCGAATGGCACGGACCCAGTTCACCTTCAGATGAGGAAACCGAACTCCAGCCACGGGGAGGGGACCCTGTCTTCCGGCGGTGAGCTCAGCATTGGGATCATCAGCTTATGTCTGCTCTGCTCCCCAATGGGCAGTTCTGGGCATCAGTCAGCTCATCAGCAATGGGGCACAAGGGTGTCTGGGAAACTCTGGAAGTTGGTCCTTACGCCTCCCCCTGAAACATGTCTCCAAAAAAAGGCTGTTTCTGGGGAGGGTGGGAGTGGACGGGCCTGCCTGGCCTTGGCTCTCTTGCCTGGCTCCCTCCTTCATGAGGAAGGCATGCGGGGCTGCTCACAGACAGGGAGACCAGGGGCTGGTTTCCCTGCCCCGCGGGGGCTCCATTGGCTCTGCCAAATCCAGAGGAGCTTGCAGGCAGGAAGAGGTGTGGGCAGCACCCGCAGTCAGGGCTACCTGCCGCTCAGCACCTGGCCTGCTGGCCCCTGAGCAGAGCAGAGTCGGTCTGCAGCCAGGACGAATAATGACAGCAATCACGATGGTGGCTGGAGTTGTGGGCACCTGCTCCAGCCTCGGTTCTATGCTAAGGGCGTTGCAAATACTGTCATACCCTGCCCCCCTCCCCCGTCCCGCCCCGCACTGAGCCTCTCGGTGGGTGTTACTATTTCTAGGGTACCCTGAGGAAATCCACTTTTCGAGGGAAGCAGCTACCTCGCTTGCATGCAGGGCTGCTAGGCATATCCTGCACCGTGTGCGCTCCCCCCTCTGCCTGCACACAGAGCGGAGAGCTGCTTGCCGAGGGAGAGGAACAAGTCTGCGGAGGGGGACCCGCAGGAAGAGCCATCTGAATGTGTGTGGTGGGGTGCCCATGCCTGTGCAGGGTCACCCACGTTGTCCCTGCCTGGGCAGACCTTTGGGAGGGAAGCTGGCGCCGGTGCTGAAAACCCCAGGGCCCAGTTGGGAGGGAGGCAGGGGGATGGACCCGATGACCCTGCAGTCTTCTGGACTCTTGAGTCTGCTGTGTGGCTTGCACAAAGGAAGTTCTGGGAGACTCTGTGGGTTCCAGGCACCCTCTCCTAACTTCCATGCTTGTGTTCTGGGTACTGGGCAATTGGGGTCTTGGTCCAAATGGGGGGAACCAGGATGAACATAGGATGCCTGGTCTTTTTTGGGTTTTTAGGGAAACATGGGGGCCTGTTGGGGCCCTACATAGAAAGGATTCCAAACAAGAGCAAGCTGAGGCCTCTGAGGGCATGAGGAGCAGCTACACCAGGGAAGCTTCTGGAAGCATGCATTAGGGCAGGGTCTGGAAGAGAAGGGAAGGCGGCTGGCAGGAGGAGGGAGGTGGAGGCTGCCGGTGGGGGGCATTTCAGGACATCCCACCATCATTTAACTTTCCTTCCGTGGCTCCGTAGCATCACTCACTCCGAATGCAGATCATAAAAATTACAATTGATGTTTCAATTAGTTATAATTTACAGAGCGATTACATTTAATTTCTCTTTTATTGTATTTTAATGGCTTCAAATTTCTTGTTGATGAGATTCAGCCCCAGGCTCGGAAGCCAAGGCCGGAGGGTGGGGAGGGGGCTCGGGTTCTTAAGGGGGCAGGTGGGCTAGAGATGGCTCCGGGAGCATCTTGCCTTCTTGGGTCCCCTCCGCAGCCCCACACAGTCGCTCCTCAGACTTCATTGTCTGGGGCTGGAGAGTGGGCGGGAGGAGGCCTGGGGCCCTCCCTGCGCCCTGCGGGCATCTGTTGAAATGATCCCGGCTAATGGACAAGGAGTATTTGCATCTTCCTAACTAAGGATCCGGGGGAAAGAGGTGGAGGCAAGGGGAGGGGCTGGATGAGGAGCCAGCCTGAGACCCTGGCTGGGCTGTGGCCAAATCGATGAGCTGTGCCGCTTCTGCAGGCTTCTGGAACCAGAGGCCACCCACCGAGGGGCTCAGCCTCCGAGCCTGGAGCACAGACAGCAGCCAGGCAGAGCACATTTGCATTCCTTGGTGCCCAGCTCGGGGAGCCCTTGGTCACCCCAGTCCTTAATAACTCAGGAAGCCACAGCCTTGGTTTTCTGGCCCCCAGCTCCCGAGCAGTTCTTTTTGAAGCTTCTAGTTATTTGGAAGAACCTCCCTGGCTCCCAGGGGGGAGGATGGCTGGAGGGTGGGGGGGGTGGTGGCGAGGGGCAGCTTGGCTGCCGAGGAAGGGACCTCGGGTGCGCAGTCCTGAAACTGTGGCCTCTCAGCTCTCCTTTGGTCCCTGAGGGGCTGACCCCACGCTGGGCTTTTCTGCCACTTGGTGACGGGACACAATGCCACCAGCTTTGAAGAAGCTTCAGAGCGTTTCCCAGGAAGGGTCCCAGATCAGTCAAGAAGCAGCCTGGGTTCTGCTAAGATGGTGAGCAGAGAGAGAGGACAGCACACGGGGCTCCCCTCTTCTCAGCTTCCCCAGGTGCGAGAGGAGTCAGCACCTCGAAGCCCTGAACTGGGGGCCAGAAGCAGATCAGAGGCCCTGAACCAGGCCGAGGAAGGGTCCGCTTTGGAGAAGCTGCGCCTGGCTGCCGGTTCAGAGGGGCTGTCTAGACGGGGCTGGGAGGCTGGGGTCCCACTTGCAGTGGGGAGGGCTGAGGCCCAGCTCCTGCAGCGGGGGTAGGGGGGTGCTGATGGAGAAGACCCAGTACCCAGTACCCACCCCCCCATGCCTCGGGGCTGTCCTGCGCCTGCCCCTGGCCCCGGTCCCCGGGCACTGCCTGGCCCACTGGCTGGGGGAGGGCTGCAGAGATGGGCCTCATCCATCCAGCACACGGAGGGTCGGGAAACCTTATCAAGGAAGGAAATGTCTCGAGGAATGGAAATTTCAGTCTGGAGAGGAAGGGACCAGAGGGTGACTGCACTCTCCGACTTCCAAACAATTAAACGAGGAGGGCGAAGACCCACTAGGGCTTTTACGTCCTGCTGACCCTGTCATCTTTTTAGGCCAGGGAACCAGCAGCTCTGTCTCTAGCGCTTCGCCGGCTCCCCAGAGCGCTTAGCTTTCTGACAGTTCCAGTGTCCTCAGCGATGACTAGCAAGCACTCCAGTTTTTCCTAATTAATCAGATAAAAAAAAAAAAAAAAGAAAGAAATAGATCGTTTATCAAGGGTTCTTCTCTTTATTCAGAAATCCCTCACACTGTCTGAATGGGGGCAGGCTGTTTAGCTTCTGTGGGCCTCTGTTTACCCATTGTGGTGGTGGTGGTTGCAGGGAGGGGGGTGGCGTTAAATTAGAAACCCCCCAGGAAAAAAAGAAAGAAACCCCCAGGACCATTCACACATGGGCATGGCCAAGGCACTCGGAGGAGGAAAGGGTCCCCTGCAGTGAGCCGCGTCAATAGGTGTGGCTTGGAGAAGTGAGCAGGGTCCCTGTTTCCAAATAAGGCCACACTCTGGGGTTTCCGGTGGATGTGCCTTTTTAGGGGTGTAGGGGTCAGGGCAGGCTGCCCCCAGTTGGGCCTCTTTGGCATGAAGACTATCTTGAGTTAAAAAGCAATCCAAACCGGGCTGATTCAGAAAAAGTTCCTTACCTACCCCACCTCCCCCTCCACTGCCTAAAAAGAACTCAGGCAGAGGACCTGCTCCAGGAACAACGCTGTCACCATGGAAAACTTTATTAGGATATGACCAGGGAGGCCAAGCAGGGTGGGAGCGAGCAGGGCCTCCTGGACCCAGGTCCTCTCTGTCCCGTTGTTTCCGAGTGGCCCAGCAAGCATTTCCCTGCTTTTCACCTTCCCGTGAATTGCATTTCTTCTGCTTGAAGTCCCAGACCCCTACCCCCTCCTCCTTAGTTCAGGGTGACAGATGTACCTCACTGCACCTGACTCTTTTTGGTACTTCCGTGTCTGTGTGGATTCCCTGCACGTATGCTATTAAATTTGATTTTCTCCTGTTAATCTGTCTCGTGTCAACTTGATTCTTAGTCTGGCTGGAAGGACCTTGAGGAGGACGGGACATTCTTGCTGCCGGACAGGGGACGCTATTCTACTCACTGCACCTCCGGAGCGTCTGCCTGCCTGTTCCTGGTAACTCACCCACCTTCATTCGGGGGGATCGCCTGCCCCATTCTCCCCCTTTGTCTCAGGATTCTGGTGGGCTGTCAGTGTCTGTGTCCTTCACCATCCGCCTGGCCACACGGACAGACGCATGACCCCTGGGCGATTGAACCTGTCTCTCGGGCCATGGAAATGGATCCCAGGACTGGGGATCTGAGTCCCCTTAGAGTCACCTCTGACATATTCCTTGGGGTGTCTTCAGTGGGAAAGAGAGAGAGAGGGAGAGAGCCCCCCAGGACCCTGAGCTAGGATCATGCCTCCCTGGAGAGGCCCGTGTCCACCTCCCTCCGTTATGCTGTATTACAGGGCAAGGCTGGTGACAAAAAGCAGCAGAAGCTAGAGACGGGGACGTGATGATTGGGGTTAAGAAAGACAGATTGAGAGAAGTGGGGGAAAACCTGACACCATCCTCCCAGAATCCAGCCTGCCCACACCCAGCTCCGCAGCTTATTTCCCGACATATCTATGGGGGCCACTGAACCCCCCTTCTCTGCTCGATTGAATTTGAGTTTCATTTTTGTCACTTGCTGCCAAACAGTGTATGAAATAATGAGTAGCCATTGGTGGCAGTGCTCAAGGAGGCTGGGTGAGCAACCTTCAGTGACGGTATCAGATGGGATTCCTGCTTTGGGCAGGGGGCTGTACTGGATTAATGGTTTCATTAAGCACTTATTAGGCACCTCCTGTGTGCTAGGTACTGGGGATGCAGAGACGAAAGACAATGGTGAAGTCGTCTTGCATTTATGGAAAGTAGGTCAGTTACAGGATGTGGCGGGGGGTGGAGGGGGGAGGCTTAGGTAGCTAGCAGGCGGTGGGGTGGGAGCCCTCTGCAGCTCAGGAGGTGATTCCCTGTGCTTGGCACACAGCAGGTCCTCGGGAAGCATTTGTTGAATAAATGAGTTTAGATTATTGTGTGGTTCACCTGTTTATGATGACCAGTTATTCACCCTGCGTGCATCTTCTTCCTTTGCATACCTGCCCTGCAGCGTGCGCATGCGTGTATGCGTGTGCAAACACACACACACACACACACACACAGTCAGCTGCCTGGTACAGTGCTGGGCACCTGGGACTGCTGAATAAGCATCTGTGGTCCACATGATGGAGCGCTGGCAGATGAATGATTGGCAGAAAGCTGCTTCCATATATCTTGCTGTCTGTGGCCCTCCCTGAGCCGGCTCCTGGAATCTGGCCTGTGCTCAGCTCCTGTGATTCACTTTGTGGATTATCCATGACGTGTTCCGTCCAAGGTCTGTCTCTCCTTGCCCCCCAGGAATGCTTCTGGGCCGTCTTTAAGGCACACATGGCCTTTACTTTTCTCTCTCTCTCTCTCTCTCTCTTTTTTTTTTTACACACAGCCTTTTCCACAGTGTTTTTTTTTTTTTAAGATTTTATTTATTTATTCATGAGAGACAGAGAGAGAGAGAGAGAGAGGCAGAGACACAGGCAGAGGGAGAGGCAGGCTCCATGCAGGGAGCCCGATGTGGGACTCGATCCCAGGCCTCCAGGATCACACTCTGGGCTGAAGGCGGCTCTAAACTGCTGAGCCACCCAGGCCTCAACAGTGGTTCTTGACCCCCTTACTATGTGGGGGCCTTGGTGGGGGCACTTCAAGAGGATGGGGAGGGAAATTGCAGAGGGAAGCGTGGGCTAGGGGTCTCCCTGTTTCTAGGTACTTCTATAGTTGTCCTACCTGGAGGATGACTCTGTGCTGCAGGTCCCCCGCGGAACACTAGATGGCGGTGTTTCTTAATGGATGGAGGGTGGGCGTCTGGAGCAGGGATGCTCAAGAGGGACGGTCTAGACTCTTAAGGGATGAGGGTCCGAGTTGTGCCCATTTTAGAGATGGGCACGGTGAGTTCAGGGAACACAGCCAAGGCATAAGTAAGGGTTTCTCTGGATAACACGCAGCGAGCCAAGGGACCCCAGGTTCAGCCTGTTTCTTTAGCACCTTCCTCTGCAGGGGTGCCTGGGATGGGAGCAGCCACATGCGAGTGGGAAGGTGCCAGAGGGGAGGGGTGGTACTGGTGAGTCACATCCGGTAAGGGTGAAGGCGGCCCCAACATGGAGCGGGAAGACCCAGAGGGGGTCTGGCTGGCTAAGGAGGCAGCGGGAGAGAGAAGGGAGCCAGCCAGGTTGAGGAGGCTCCACTTCCAAAGCAGATTCCATCCCACAGTGAATTAAATGCAGCCTTAGTCTCATTTCTCTTGGGGAGGTCCATCCTTCCAGTCCCCCCCTGCCCCTCCCCAAGTATCCTTCAGACCTGGCCTTGTCCCAGGTGCCCAGGGGGCCCTTGGTGAGTGTGCCTGGTGGAGGTCGTTGATACCGAGGAATAGGGGAGCAGGTAGAGAGTGGCCAGGAATGGGAGGTGCGCTCCGAAGCGCATAGGGGCAGACCTCAGGATCCTAGAGCCTGAGGCAGGGATAGGGATCGGCTCCTGGGTCCCCAGTACAGCGGCGATGACTCAACACCGCTTGGATGGTGGTCGCCTCCATTGGAAGAGATGGGGGCATCTTGGGGCACACCCGACAGATGCTTATGTGGTTTAACCAGAGATAAGAAAGTTATCTGCTGCCTACACTATGTTCCCTATGAGCCTGAAGTTCTATTATTAGAGACTGATTTATTTAGGTCAAGCCATGACTCCCCCCACCACCCCCAGGAGTTTTACATACAGTTTCTTGCATGTAATAGACCATCCAGTAAATATTTGTCAACTGAGTCTCCATTAAAATGAAAATACCCTGAGGAGAGATAAACCACTTTTGTTTGCGAACATTTCACTGTGAATTAGTTTATCACACTAACTAGTGCCCCTAACAAGTTTCCTGAGAGGAAGAGACACAGGCCGCAGATGTGTTCCGAGGAGGTACCTGGGGAGACAAAGAGGTTTGGAATTTGGGCCAACACCAGAGGCAGATGTGCCTTGGCTGAGAGTGAGGGCCAGTGCGCCCAAGGTCATCACAATGACATTGGGGGTGTCTGCTGCCGGCAAATATGACCGTACCCCTCCTCGGTTGAAAACTCCCGAACGGATGAGCCCTGGGTGTTATTCTATATGTTGACAAACTGAACACCAATAAAAAATACATTTATTAAAAATAAATAAAATAAAATACTCAAATTCAAAGAAGAAACTTATACAAAAAAAGAAAGAAAGAAAGAAAGAAAGAAAGAAAGAAAGAAAGAAAGAAAGAAAGAAAAAGAAAAAAAAAAGAAAGAAAACTCCCGAACGATCCCCATAGTCCTCAGGTAAATGTTCCAAGGTTACAAAGGTCCAATTAATTATTCAAATTTAGCTTAGATGTCACTTCCTCCAGGCAGTCTTCCATGACCCGTCCGTCCAGTGCAGACAAGGTTTTCCTTCTACATGGTGCTGTGCTCTCATAACGCTTATATCAAGGAATTCTAAGAGGTTAATAAAAAGTAGTACCTGCTGAGAGGTCCAAAAAAAAAATTCCAATTGTATAGGAGGCTTCTAATAAAAAGTGACCGTTGTCTGCCTGTACCAGTCGAAGTCCGGTCAGGAAAACAGACACCACGTCAGTTATTTTAGCAGCGAGAATTTGCTATGGAGTATTGGCTACCCATGCAGTGGAAGATTGAAAAGAGAAAGAACGCTGAGGTAGCAGGGACACAGGAACTGCAAAGAGAGGCCATCACTTCTGGGGCAGGCCGCACAAAAGAGGGGGGTTACGTGACCCCCCTGAAGCTTGAGGCGACTGCGTGGAGCCAGGCTCAGACCCCCGCTGGGGGCCACTGGCTAACTGGTGCTGCTGTGTTTGCAGGTGTGTGATGATGCGATGACGATCGAGCAGAGTGACAAGCAGAGTGTCACCCTTCCTCATGGCTGAGTAGTACTCCAGCGCACACGTGGCCCGCACCTTCTTTATCCATCCATCCATCAATGGGCGCTTAGGTGGCGTCTGCATCTTTGCTCTTGTGAATAATGCTGCAGTGGACCTGGGGGTGCTCGTGGGGGGCTGTTGGTCTTGTCTGTCCACTTATTCTTAATGCACCTTCAGCACCTGTTGCTCCGATACGCTCCGTGGCAACCAGCCCTTTCCCATCCTCCTTGTGTCAGTTGACACGTCACTTTTTTGGAGGTGCCTTGATACCATCTAAGGGTCCCTGCGGTGTTGCCCTCTGTGGCTCCTCACCCCTGTGTTTTTTTCGTGCTCCCTTGACATGCTGTGATTCCTGCATTCATACGTTGGCTTGTCTGCGGTCTGTCTCCCAGCCTAGAATATCATCCCTACGAGGACAAGGGTTGCCTGGCACGTCCACTGCTGTGCTACCTGCCCCTTTTTCCATGAGTGATGGACGGCAGGGGGGTGGAGAGGGGCCGGGTGGCCCGGTGACACTCAGCCTGACCCTGGGGAAGGAAAAGAAGTTGAAATTTCTGAGCACAACCAAGGGTCGGTGGTCTGATCTTTGTATAGAGAGATGGAGTGTGTGTGTGTGTGTGTGTGTGTGTGTGTGTGTGTGTGTAGGGGGTGAAGCTTGCTTTGAGTCAGAAACCCAGCTCTTGTCACATCACACAGGAAAGCCTGAAGGAGGGGAGTGGGAAAGGTGCTAAATAAAGCCAAAATCTCATTGTCTCCGGTCTTCTGATTACCAGGTACTTAGATTGCAGGTTACACAGTCAGCAGTGATGAGCTGTAATTGCAGATGCTTTCCATGGTTATTTTTCCCCTGGAAAATAAAGTGATACCTGTAATTTCCCCAAAGATGTGCTCCAGTCTTCCCGAGACTCTGTCCTGAGACAGAGGCTGGGCAGCCTTTACTACCCCGTGACCACGGGGTCCCCTCTCCCCTTCTTGGCGAATGGGTGGGCTGGCTAGGGGTTTCCTGGTCTAGATCCTGCCGCCAACTTGCTGGCTAATTCTGGACCTCAGTCTGCCCATCGGCGCTATGGGTTTGGGGAGGCAAGGTGGGTGGGGACTGAATCCCAGGAGAACGCAAGGATGTCATGGAAGGAACTCTTGGGAGCCAAGATGAGCAAGCAAGGTGGAGAATCCAGGAGGCCTGGGAGTCGGCATTGGCCCCAAGGAGCAGGCCACGATGTGGTGATTATCAGTCTTGGGGCAGGGGCTGCCCGCATCAGCCTTGGACAGGGCCAGAAAGAGGTCACAATGTCACCGTTCCCCAACTCGCACCCATGCCCCCAGCTCCAGGTTACTGCTAACCTCAGGGGAAGCTCAACCTCCACCAGCTTGGTCCTGCCCGTTTGCCAGCCCGCTTGCTCCACCTCTAGGACTCGCGATCGGAAATTTGGAGCTTCGAAACTGCCTGGTCCTACTGCCCGTGGTTGAGGGGGTGGGAGGGGAGGACCCCTGAGCTCGCTGCCCAGGGGACTCTGTGCTCCTGGACCCCCAGGAGTAGCCCCAACTGGGCTTTCCGCGGGGACCCTGTGACACGCTGACCTGTTCATGGTGCTGGGCTTTGGGGCTTGGGTGCTTTGGGCTTCTGGGGGGCTGGCCCGGGCCCCAGGGACCTTGCATAGTGTTGTTTTAATGGGAAGATGTGCTCCAAGCTTTCAGGTTCCAAACAGCAGATTTTTCAAAGCACTTTTGGGGTCAGGCCTATTCCCAAGCTGGGGACGGACAGCCTGTGCTGGCTTCCGGGCTCAGGAAGACAGGTGCAGGCAAGCGGGGCTTTCTGCTCTGCATGACCTCGCTTGTCCAGCTCCTCCGTTGCGGAGTTCCCTGCTCCAGGCTCCCCTGAGGTTCAGCTCAGTCTCCCGATGGGTTGCTCCCCCCCCCGCTCTGTACCAGTGTGCGCCCAGGGGCCACTGGGGTTTCCCTGGGCTTGTAACAAGAGACGGGAGGCTCTCTGATGTACCACCTTCTCTCTTTCTTTCTTGAACGAGACCCGGAAGGGGAAGACAAACTTTCCATCTGGGTAGAAGTGATGAGTCATTCCTCCAAGGTCCGTAGGAAGATTCATCTACAGAGCAGGCATCTGGTACCTGACCCACATCCACTTGCCCCACCTCTGATCCAGGCCGGCAGGGAGACAGTCCCCCGCAGGCTTCCTCCGGTTCCTGCTGTGGTGCCTCAAGCAAGGGCACGGATCTGTGTTTCTGCCCCAGGGCTGCTGTGCTGCAGAGGATGCTAGCGGAGCTCGGCAGGCCCTTGTTCCCTGCTGGGGTGGGGGGTGGTGTGCAGGGGACGTGCTGGGGCAATGGGGCATAGCTCCTGCCCCTAGTGCTACCCGGGCACAACCCCAAGGAGCAGTCTGTACTATTCTCAGGACTGGTCTTGGAGGAGGTGAGACCTCAGTGGCCTGGCTTGTTTGGATTGCTTTAGTCTGTCCCTGTGTCATTTCCTTCCTTCCTGCTCCCTGGGGCCATCTCCCAAAGAAAATATCTGCACCCATGTCCTCATCTCAGGCTCTACTTTTGGGAGAACCCAGGCTATGATGCCTACCTTTCAGAGGGTCACCAGGGGGAACAGAGCAATAGAGAGGAGCTAAGGTTTTGAGGTCCAGGTCAGTTCTCAGGCTGGGCTGGGGTACTCCCAGGGGGCAATGCAGCAAGCAGGAGATGAAAAGTGCCTAGGGACCTCAGCGGGCTCTTCTAATTTAGGTTGACAGTGACCCGAGCCTCTGGACCTGGGCTCAGGAGCGCCAGGGGGTCACCTACTGCCTGGCCACTTGAAGTTGCACAGGTAGGGCTCTGGCCTGGACAAGCATGGGAATGTGCTGAAGTCCTGTCCCTGCGACACGGTCATGGAAGCTCTGTAACATTGAGCTGGGCCAGGATGGCTTCCCTCACTCCCGCTTTCTCTTTTGGCTTCAACTTTCCTTGTGGTTTCTCAGTCTGATCCGTTCCTTTGCCCAGCGTGCTAGTCTTCCTAGGACTGCTGTAACAGGAACCACAGACTGGGTGGCTTACAACAGCAAAAAAGCATCCTCTCACGGTTCTGGGGGCTGGGAGTCAGAAGTCAAGGTGTCAGTGGCCATGCTCCCTCTAAACCCATGGGAGGGACCCTTCCTTGCCTTCTCTCTTCCCCCCACATTCCTTAGCCTTCTTTGACTTGTGGATGTATCGCTCCAATCTCTACCTGGCCATTTTACACCCATGTGTGTGTTTATATCCAAATTTCCCTCTCACATGGGGAACGAAGTCCTAATGGATTAGGACCCACCCTAAAGACCTCATCTTAACTCGGTTACATCTGCAAAGACCCGGTTTCGAAGTGAGGTCACTCTCACAGATACTAGGGGTGAGGACTTCTGTGTATCTTTTGGGGAACACAATTCAACCTATAACACTCTTCTGCATTGGTGCCTGGGCTAGGTTGGGCTGACCCAACCTGTCACCTTTGTTTCCCTCCAGGATGGAGGGAGCAGATGAGAGAGGAAGGGAGTGCATGGGGTAGGCAGGGCACAAATGTGGGGAGCAATGAGAGAAAAGGAAGAGTCAGGATGCTGTGCTTTCAGGTGACCTCTCAGGTAGCAAATAGGTGTCCAGGCTTTTGGGATAGCCTCCAGGTATTCAGGGAAGGGTATCCCATTAGCTCCCTTTTAACTGTCTTAGAAATAGGCTGACCAACCTTGTTTGCCTGGGATTTTCCTGGTTTTGGCATGGAAAGACCTCATCCTGGCCTCATCCTGGCCTCATCCCCTCCATCCTGGCAAACCAGTCCTTTTGGTTATTCTCCTTGGAGAAAACAGGGGCGTCTGGCTGGGAAGTGACAGGGAAAGTCCATACAAGTTACATCCTGGTCACTGAGGAATGTGTGTCCAGCAGACGGTGAGGTTCTCACGGAGGTGTACGGGGGATGGGGCAGGACACCAACCCAGAACGTGAGGCAGGTGAGACAGCCGAGTTTGGGTTTTCTTAATGTAATCTCTATGCCCAACGTGGGGCTCGAACTCATGACTCCAAGATCAAGAGTCGCATTCTCTACCCATTGAGCCAGCCAGGCACCCTGATGGCAGAATTTTGAATCTGAGCAAACACTGGGTTTGTCTCAAGGTATCTCACTGGGTTTAGAAAGGACCTTATGCTGTTTAGTCCGGAGATGTGGTTTAGGTTTGGGTTACTCTGCTCCTGGACAGAAGTTTCCAAGGAGACCCGGAAGAGTGTGGAACAGGAACAAATGGGACAACAGCTCACTTAGTTTCTTGGGGGGCCCAATTTATGCATTTATTTAAGAAGCATTTATTGAGCATCTACTATGTTCCAGAAACAATTGTAGTCCTTTGAGATATGTCAATGGACAAAACAGGTAACAGTGGCGGCCCTCATGGGGCTCACCTTCTCCTGGGGAGCTGAATGCGACAGTCATAATAACGGAGTCACTTTCCTGGTATGTTAGGAGGCCACGGGAGCCAATGAAGAAGAGAAAGAGCAGAAGCCAAGTGATATGGGAAGATGGGGAGGCAGGGGAGCAGGATATAGATTAAGTAAGTGGTCAGGGGAGGGACAATTCGAGAAGGAGACACATGAGCGGGAGCAGGTGAGTGGTGGCTTGCCCTGCGAGCTCTGGGGGTGGCCCATCCTTCGTTCTTATTGGCAAATGATACCTCAGGCTCCCACTGTCCTCACTCAGGCCCCTGGGAAAAGAAGGTCCAGGGCCAAGTCCATTCGGTCCGGGTCCTTTCCCTGCAGGGAGATGACTGGTCTCTTGTCCAGGAAGTCACAGCATCCATCTTAGTGTGACACCTCAGAAGCATACGTGGTCATTTAAGGGATCCCAAATTGGGTTCTTGGGGCCTCTTGGAAGCCTCCCTTCAGCACGTGTGACTTTGCCTTCATTTTCAGGCATGGTGCCCCTTCCCCCTATCATCCCCTGTGAGGACATTCTCCTAATGGGGTGATTTCATGCAAACACATTAAAAAAGCCGCAGTGCACTAGGGAAGCTGCCATAATCCTTTTGTGCAATATCTCTGTTCACTGCATTAATGATCCTCTCCAGATTACCCATTTCCTAACAAACCATTAACACAGAAAGGAGGCGAGGAGGGGAAGAGGGAAGGAGGAGGGAGGGGGCTGAGGCAGGGGCCACCAACTGCACAGCTCAAGCTAACAGCAGACCGGGTTCTGCATGCCCCCCTGCTTCTTGCATGTGGGGAGAAGGCAAGGGCTGTGGGGCTGGCATCTCTCCCGGGGACACGGACCCTCATGAGACAAGGAGGGGTTCTCTGGTCCCACTGTCACTGAGAAGACATCCAGGCTCTGAACCAGGCCTCCCGGTGAGGGCAGCTCTGAGAGGAGCTGGGTCAGTGTCCAAAGGGGACGGAATGAGATTGAGAATCCCACCTAGACTGGGAATCCCTAGACTGGGAATGAATGAAACGAGTGGGTTGGTTCAGCATCACCCAGGCCATGAGCAGGGGGGCTGGGATTTGGACCCAAGTGTCTTTAGCTGTGCAGAGCTCACTGGTTCATCAAAGCCTCCTGCTATGGATAAACCCTTTGGGGTGAGGCATGTGTTGTTCCTGCTTTCTGGAAGATTGCTGATGGCCTCCTGGTCACCCTATCAGTCGCGCCCCTACAGGGTAAGATTGATGACTCAGAGTCATCCTCACAAATGAGCGCTTCCCGTGTCCTGCTTCCTGCATGCTCCTCTGCTCTCCTGTTCTCCTTGCACCGGGGGGTTCCCCTTCGCCCCCAGGACTGTGCTGTGCCCAGCAGCATGTGGCCCCGTGCTGGACCCTGTGCAGACAGGAGCCTCTGACTCCAGGCCTTTCTGGGAACTGCTTTCCACCCTCCGGCCCCCAGCTCCACTTCAGGCCTCACTGGCCGTTCTCATGAACCAGGGCAGAAAGTAGCCTTCTCCAATAGGAAAGCATAATAAGATCTATGGGATTTAATAAGATCATCCAAGATTTGGCTCTACTGCAGTTTTCTGGTGACACCGCGTTCTTTGGGGAGGTAAATTTCCTTCTCTTTAATCCACTGTATCTTAAGCAGGTGACCCACTCTGTGTTATTACAAGCAGGTTATTATTACCATAAATCCTTCTGCTTCTACTTCTTCCATTTACATTAAATATAGTCTCTGTTATGGCGCCTAAATTAGCTTTCATACGAGGAAATCTCTGTGTAATTTAAAGGAGATGGGGAATAGGAGTGAGGCTGGGGGAGGGGGAGGGCCAAAGGGAATGGGTATGAAGGCTTCTCACCCCAAAGAAGGACGAGGCCTGGGCTCACTCCTTCCTGATGTGCTTGGAGCCCCGAGGAATGGGGGCATCCCTGAGTCCTTTCACCCCTTCATTTGTGTATTTGGAGAATACTTGCCAGACAGGTGCAGTGCCTGGCCACAGGGATCAAAAACACTGGAGACGCTGCACGATTCCGATTATATGACATTCTCCAGAAGCCAAGAAGATGGAGACAGTAAAAAGATCAGGGGTCACCAGGGGCTTGAGGGAGACAGAGGAGAATGAAAGGATGAGGCACAGAGGATTTTAGGACAGTGCAAGATTCTGTATGAGACCGCAGTGATGGACACATGTCATTGTACGTTGGTTACAAAGCGTCAACCCCCATGTAAACTATGGATGTTAGTTAACGATAACGTTATCAGTTTTGGTTCATCAGTCGTGACAAGAGCCACACTAACACAAAATATAAATAATAAGAAATCCTATGGGCATGGATGGAGAGGCTATCTGGGAACTTTCTGTATGTTCTGATCAATTTTTCTGCAAATTGCTTTTAAAAAAAGAAAGTCTATTAGTTTCCAAAAATAAAAAATTAAAAAACCATGATGGAGAGAATGTGGGAGCCTATTATAGTGTCCCAGCCTGGTGGGGGCAGTGTACCCGCCCAATGGTTTTCTCTCAAGAATTTGTGGGAGCGCTCCACGTCGGTTTTATTTTTTTTTATTTATTTTATTTTATTTATTTTTTTCCATGTCGGTTTTAAACGGGAAGCTCTGTTCTAGGCTTTAGGGAGACAGTAATAAATATGACACAGTTCTTGCGCTCCCAGAGCTTACATTCGGAGATGGGGAGTCTGGCACCAAGGAAGTAACCCAATACGTCAATACGAGGAGTTGAGACAGTGGAATGTTCTATGGAGAAAATAAACAGGGAATGTACACGATGCTGTTCATTCAGGTCAGAAGCTGGGAACAGTGTCTGTGCTGGATGGTCTCTGTTTGCTCCCCCAGATTCTCTCTCCCACTTTGTCCAGGGGGCTGAGTGGAAGTAAACTCCGATTCTTTTGTGGAGAGCATCTGCAGGGACGAGGGAGGGAGGGAGGTAAAGCTGGGTTTTTCCCAAGATTCCCACTCTGGCAAATAGATCAACACTCTGGCAGATAGTTCTGGAAATGGCTCTGTCTCCTTGCCCCCCACATCAGGCCCAGGGGTGGTACTAGCTCCAGGCATTGCCTTATACCTGGCAGTCTAGCTACACCCTTAGGTTTGGAAGCGGTCCTCTTATTGAACTGGCCTCCAATGACCCAATTTGACTGCGCCATGTCTTTTCTATCAGGAATCTGACTGATGGTATCTCTCTTAGGAACACAGTCATGCAAAGGTCTGGGGAGAGCTCTGGAAGTGGGGGCCATGCAAATGCAAAGGCCCTAAGAGGGTATGGACTTGCTGTGTGGGTGAAACCGGAAGAAAGGAAGGCTGGTCGGGCAAAAGCTGGGTGAGTAAACGACTAAGTTATGCAAAACAGGGCCCGAGTCTAGTTATGGCTTGATCCTTGTAGGGTCAGGCAGGCCAGGCAGAGAGTAGGGTTTTCCATTTTTTCTTGAACTTGTGATTTTTAAAAAAATATATTTTAAAGGTAAAATTTACATAAAGGGGAAATGCACAGATCTTAAGTGTCCAGTTTGATGAGTTTTGACAAACGAAAACACTGGTGTATCTGAACCCCTTTCCAATCAGAATATAAAAATTCCCAGGGTGCCTGGGTGGCTCAGTGGTTGAGTGTCTCTGCCTTTGGCTCAGGTTGTGATCCCAGGGTCCTGGGATCGAGTCCCACATCAGGTTCCCGGCAAGGAACCTGCTCCTCCCTCTGTCTATGTTTCTGGCTCTCTTTGTGTCTCTCATTAATAAATAAATAAATAAAAATCTTAAAAAATATATTATAAAAATTCCCTTGTGCCGCCTTTCAGTTAATTTCACCCCCTCTAGAGGTGATCACAGCTCTGATTTCCATCACCATTGATTAGCTTCGCCCATTCTTGAACTTTACTTAAATGAGATCCTACTGTAAGTACTCCTTTGTGTCGGTCTTCTCTTGGTCAGCGTGTTACCTGTGAGACTCACGCATGTTCTGCAGGTTTCAGCAGTTCCATTCTTTGTACTGCTGAGGAGCACTCCACTGCACAAATAAACTACGGTTTGTTGGTTCATCTCTTGCTAACGGACTTTTCAGTTGTTCCCTCTTTGTGGTTATTATAACGCGGATCTGCATTTTCTTGTACAGATGTTCTTGCACACCCACGTCATCATTTGTCCTGGGTAAATGCCGGGAGGATGGCCCACCGGGTAGGTAAATGCTTGACAATTTCCTAAGGTGATCGGACCACTTTATAAAACTCCGACACCCGTGGGTGACAGTCCCATTTGCTCCATGTTCTTGTCAATGCTGGTTCTTGCCCTTTTGATTTTAGTTGTCCTAGTGAATGCGTGGTAATAACTCACTGTGGTCTTAATTTGCGTTTCTCTCATGACTCATGATATTGATCATCTTCTCCTGATCATCTTCTCCTATGCTTCTTTTGCAATTCTTTTTAATAAAAGATTTATTTATTTTTAGAGAGAGAGAGTGAACGAGTGAGTGGGAGGAGGGGCAGAGGGAGAGGGAGAGAGAGAATCCCAGGTAGACTCCCTGCTGAGCTTAGAGCTGGACTGGACTCGGGACTCAATCCCAGGACCCTGAGTTCATGACCTAAAGTGAAATTGAGGTTGGCTGCTTAACTGACTGAGACACCCAGGAGGCCCTTATTTTGCAATTCTTATATTTTCTTTTGTGAAGTGTCTGTTCAAACCTTTTGCCCATATTTTTTTATTAGGTTGTATGTCTTTCTTTTATTGATGATATTGTTCTTTGTATATTCTGGATGGAAATCTTTTGATATATATTTGCCATGTATATACACATATGTGTATATATTTTTTATTTTATATAAGTATAAATTATACATTTATTCATAAATTTATAAATAAAATTATTTCTATATATTTTATTTCTACATATTTTATATATATACATATACATAAAAATTGAAAAGAAAAAATACAGAATGAGATAAAATATGTATGTATATATGGCAAATATGTTCTCTCAGTCTCTATTTTTTCATTTTCTTTTTTTAAAATTGAAGTCTAGCTAACTTCGAGTGCTATATTAGTTTCAGGTGTACAATATAGCAATTCAACAATTCTATAATTACTTAGTGCTCTGCTCATCATGATAAGTATATTCTTAATCCCCTTCATCTATTTCACCCAATCCTCACCCCTCTCTGGGAACCATAGTTTGTTCTCTATAGTTAAGAATTTGGTTTTTGGTTTCTTTTTTTTCTTTGCTTGTTTGTTTTGTTTCTTAAATTCCAGATATGAATGAACTTATATTGTATTTGTTTTTCTCTGGCTTATTTCACTTAGCATTACACCTTCTTGTTGCAAATGGCAAGATCTCATTTTTTTTTAAAGATTTTATTTATTTATTCATGAGAGACACACACAGAGAGAGGCAGAGACATAGGCAGAGGGAGAAGCAGGCTCCACACAGGGATCCCGACGTGGGATTCGATCCCAGGTCTCCAGGATCACATCCTGGGCTGAAGGTGGTGCTAAACCGCTGAGCCACCTGGGCTGCCCAAGATCTCATTTTTTAATGACTGAGTAGTATTTTATTGCATATATATATATGAATATATATATATATATTCATCAATGGATGGATACTTGAGTTGCTTCCATATCTTAACATTTGTAAATAATGGTGCTATAGACATAGAAGTGCCTATATCTCTTTGAATTAATGCTTTCATTTTCTTTGGGTAAATATCCAGTAGCACAATTATTGGATCATATGATAATTCTATTTTACATTTTTTGGGGAGCCTCCATATTGTTTTTCACAGTGACTGCACCAATTTGCATTCCCACCAGCAGTTCTCGAGTGTTTGTACTTCTCCACATCCTCATCCACACTTATTTCTTGTCTTTTGATTCTAGCCATCCTGATAGGTTTTGATTTCATTTCTCTGATGATTAAGGATGTTGAGTCTTTTCATTTTCTTTTTAAGATTGAGACATAATTGACATATAACATCGTATCAGTTTTAGGTGTATGACATAATGATTTGATATATGTGTATATTGTGAAATGATCACCACAATAAGTTTAGTTAACATCCATCACCACATGTATAGTTACAGCTTCTTTCTTGTGATGACTGTTTTTCCATTTTCTTAATGGTATCTTTTGATGAGAAGTGTTTCTTGATACTGTTTAATTTGATCATTAAAAAATGATTAGTACTTTTTGTGTCTCTTCTAAGAAATATTTGCCTATCTTAAGTTTATAGGAGATTTTCTCCCCTAAGATCTGTAGTTTTAGCTTTCATGTTTACATCAATAAGCCTTCTCAAATAATTTTGTGTATGGTGTGAGGTAAGGGTCAAGGTTTTTTTTTCTATAGAGATACCCAGTTATTTCAGCATGTTTGTTGAAAATATTTTTTTCCTCATTGAATTACCTTTGTGTCTTTCAAAAATCAATTGACTATGTATGTGTGAGTCTATTCCTGGACTATGTCATTGATTTATTTGTTTGCCCTTATACCAATAACATACTGTCTTATAGCTTTATAGCAAGTCTTAAAATTGGGTAATATGAGTCTTCCAATTTATCCCTTTTAAAAGATTGTTTTGGCTAGTCTAGTTCCTTTGCATTTTCATATAAATTTTAGACTCGCCTTGTCATTTTCTACAGAAAAGCCTGCTGAGATTTTGATAGGGATTGTCTTGAATCTATAGATCAATTTGAGAAGTAGTTACATCTTAAAATACAGAGTCTTTGAATCCACAAATATAGTATATAATCCATTTTTTTAAAGATTTTATTTATTTATTCATGATAGTCACAGAGAGAGAGAGAGAGGCAGAGACACAGGCAGAGGGAGAAGCAGGCTCCATGCACCGGGAGCCCGATGTGGGATTCGATCCCGGGTCTCCAGGATCGCGCCCTGGGCCAAAGGCAGGCGCCAAACCGCTGCGCCACCCAGGGATCCCTATATAATCCATTTATTTAGATCTTAAAACTTTGCTTTTTTTCAGCAGTGTTTTGTAGTTTTCAATATAAAAGTCTTGCACAGCTTTTGCTAGGTTTATTGGTTTATTCCTAAATATTTTACATATTTGGATATCATTATTAATTGGATCCGTTGTTTTCATTTTCTAATGGTTTTTTGTGTATAGAAAAAACAAATTTTTGGTATATTGATTTGTTTTCTGCAATTTTGCTAAATTAACTTTAGTTCTAGTATTTTTATTAGATTCTTTCATTTTTTAAAAATATAAATAATTATCGCAAGTGTTAAAAAGAGTTTTCTTCTTCTTTTCCAAGAAGTAGATAGTTTATTTATTTAATTTTCTTGCCATATTGCTCTGGTTAGAACTTCCAGTGCAATGTTAAGTCAAAGGGCAGAGAGCAGAAATCTTTGTTTCCCCCTGTCTTAGGAGGAACATATTCAGTATTTTGCCATTAAGCGTCATTGTAGGTATGTTGTACATGCCTTTTATCTGATTGAAGTATTTATCCTGCAATTCTTAGTTTGCTGAGGGTTCTATGTAAGGAGTGGGTGTTGAGTTTCTGAATATTTTGAGATCTTGAGCATTTTCTCCTTTGATTCATTAATACACTGAATTAAATTGCTTGATATTGGAATGTTGAACCAATCCTGCATTCCCAGGATAAATTATATTTGATTGAATTTATACATTCATATACATAAAATGTGTTATACATTTTTATATATTGCTGTATTTATTTGCCAACATTTATTAAGAGGCTTTAATTTTTTAAACTATGTTCATAAGGTATATTGATCAGTAATTTGCCTTCTCATACCATCTATTACAGGTTTGGGGTATAGGATCGTGCTCATCGCATAAAAAGAGTTAAAGAATGTTCCCCTATTTTCTATATTCTAGAATTTTATGTAAGATTGGCATTATTTCTTTTTTATATGTTCAATACCTTTACCAGTGAAGTCATCTGGGCCTAGAGCTTTCTTTGTTGGAAGATTTTTTTTTTAAGTAGGATTTTCATCTCTTAAATAGGTATATAACTGTTTTCATTTCTATTTCTTCTTGAGTTAGCTTTGATAATTTCTGTGTTTCAAAGACTTTGTCCTTTTCATGTAAGTTGATAAACTTTTTTCCTAATGTTGTGTATGATTACCATTTGAGTTTTTGTAGGATTTGTAGTGATATCCTCTCACTCATTACACTGGTAAATTGTGTTTTCTCTTTTTTTCTTGATCAGCTTTGGTAGGGGACTATCAACCATATTAATCTTTGAGATGAAGCAAATTTTGAACCTTGTTAAATGTTTTCTATTTCATGGATTCTTGCTATTACATTATATATTTTATTATCTTTTTTATTTCCTTTCTTCTGCTTACTTTGGTTTTAATTTCCTTTTCTTTTTCTAGCTTCCTAAAGTAGGATCTTAGATATTTGATTTTAAACCTTTCTTCTTCTAATAAAGACGTTTAAAGGTATAAATCTCCCTATAAGCACTGTTTTAGTGGCATTCCACAGATTTTTAAAAGTGAACTTATTGAAGTATGAATTGTACAAAATGAAATTCAACAATTTTAGGTGTACAATTTACTGAGTTTTGACTGATGTAATTACCCATGCGACTACCACCACATCCAAAATATAAAACATTCCCATCACCCCTCTCCCTCCTCTTCCCCTCTCCCTCTACCCCCTCATCTCTCTTCCTCCTCCTCTCCCTCCCTCTTCCTCCTCCTCTTCTCTCCCTCCCCCCTTCCTCCCTCTCCATGCTCCTCCCCCTTCTCCATTCACCTCCCCTCTCCCTCCTTCTCCCCTCCTTCTCCCCCTCCCTCCCCCTCCTCTCTCCCTCCTCTTCTCCCTCCCTCCTCCTCCTCTCTCCCTTCTCCTCTCCCTCCCTCCTCCTCTTCTCTCCCTCCCCCTCTTCCTCCCTCCTCCTCCCCTCTCTCTCCTCCTCCGTATTCCCATCACCCCCTCAAAAGTGTCTCTTTTAGCCAATCCTCTTCCTGCTCCTACAGTCACTGGTGATTTGCTTTCTATCATATCATTTTTCCTTTTCTAGAATTTCATGTAAATTATACAGTATATAGTTATCTTAGTCTATTTGGGCTGTTAAAACAGAATATCACAGCCTGGGTATCTTATGAACAAGAGAACTTTATTTCTTGTGGTTCTGGAGACTGGGAAATCCACCACAAAGGCATCTGCAGGTTTGGTGTCTGGTGTGTCATGCTTCCTGGGCCATTGATGACCATCTTCTCCCCGTGTCCTCACAAGGCAGAAGGGAGGAGGGAGCTCTCTGGTGACTCTCATAAGGGCACTAATCTGCTTCATGAGGGCTCCACCCTCATGACCCAATCGGCTCCCAGAGGCCCTGCCAGACTCAGCTGGAACCACCCAGCTAAGCCATTCATAGATTCCTGATGTTTACATTGTTATGTGAGATAATAAACATTTGTTGTTTTAGTCTGCTTAGTTTCAGAATAATTTTTTACACAGCAGTATATATTTGTATTTATATATATCCATAGGTAGATTGATAGGGTTTAAAGGAGTTTAGAATTAAACAAAATTAGATTTCTTTAACTGTGAGACTTCTCAAAAGCATGTATTATGCTGCCACATACCATGAGGGTACAAAATATTTAAGCTTTCCAAAATTTATTTGACTGCAGATCCTCTGGGATCTATGCATTCTCTTGCCTCTTCCTGCTTTTACTTTTTTGCATAGCATCTCTGGCAACTAGTTTGGAGGAAACATGCTGGAGAGAAGGAGGAGGAAAAGGAGGAGGGGGCAGAGGAGGGATGGGGAGGAGGGACAAGAGGAGGGGGAAGGAGGGGGAGGAGGAGGGATGGGGAGGTGGGACAAGAGGAGGGGGGAGGTGAGGGGGAGGAGGGAGAGGGGGAGGAGGGAGAGGGGGAGGAGAGATGGGGAAGATGAGAGGGGAAGAGGAAAGTGGAGGAGGAGAGGGGGAGAAGGAGGAGGGAGAGGGGGGAGGAAGGAGGAAGGAGAGGAGCAGAAGGAGGGAGGGGGGAGGAGGGAGAGGGGAGGAGAAGGAGAGGGGGAGGAAGAAGAGGAAGAAGAAGGAGGAGGGGAGGAGGAGAGGGGGAGAGGAAGAGGAGAAGAAGGAGGGGGGGAGAGAGAGGGGAGGGTTGAGGGGGGGAAGGGGTGAGGGGGGAGGGGCGAAGAGAAGGTTTTCGAGTGGAGAGGGAGAAGAGGAAGGAGAGAGTGAGGAGGGGGGAGGGGGGGGAGGGGGAGGAGGAAGGAGAGGAGCAGGAGGGAGGGGGAGGAGGGAGGGGGGAGGAGGAAGGAGAGGAGCAGAAGGAGGGAGGGGGAGGAGGGAGAGGGGAGGAGGAGGGAGAGGGGAGGAGTGGGAGGTGGGAGGAGGAAGGATGCCACTTTGTCTCTTCAATCTTAGTTTCATTGTCTGCAATAAGAATTGGATTTAATAACCTCAGGACTCTGTGCTCTAATATTTTAAGCCCCCCCCCAACCTGGTCACTCCTCAGCCAGTTAGGGCTCACTGGGAACACTGGGAGCCAGATTAATCAAGGAGGCTAGAAGTCATAGGTATGCTAATGCTTTATGTTAATGACTGATGAGAGCGGGTAATTGGAGATGGCGGGATGGTGCAGAGATGCGGAGGAATTTCTGTTCTTAGAGAAAATATTGCATTCAAAGAGCTTAAGAATGATTAATGGAAGGTCTGGAATTACCAAGAGCAACCAGTAGAAACTGGAGCAGGAACTGTTCAGAGGGAATAACCTTGAGGAGACAGTGGGCCTGGGGCTGGGGACATTCTGTGGACCCGAGGCAAGACGGGACCTGGACAGCAGCTTGGATGTGGCTCAGGGCCTGGACGGTCGGGGTCGGACCTCTGTGCGCACCCGGCCCCCCTCAGCCGCATCTGGTCGCACCCCATGCCTGCTTCCCACCTGACTCGGGGGCCGGGGGATCTCGGGGGCCTGGGAGAGACCCCGAGGGGAGAGGGATCATCAGCACATCAGGGCCGTGTCTAGAAGGGCACTGTTTACAGAGCTTGATTGACTGGTCCCTTGGGTGCTGTGAAAGGGAAATGACCCGGGTTGAAACGAAAGTGGTGGTGAGGCTGTTTCCTTGAAGGAGAGAGAGCCTGGGTGTCCTCTTCATGGGGACCCCTGGGGAGGGGGGCACTGCATCCAGACACTTCTCCTGGGCGCGCTTGTCTCTTGTGGGGGCCCTGAACCCGCGTTGCAGAGCCAATGCGTGGGTCAGTGGCCTGTCTCTTCCTGTGGAGACCCGCATGGTTGGGATTCCGGGCGCTGCCACCGGGCATTTAGAATCCTGTCAGTGGTGGATGAGGGATGGGGAGAGCACGTCCGCCCGGGAGGCCCTGCCCTGAACCCGATGCCGCTGATCGAGGCCGCCTCCCGCCTCTCCACCTCCTCTGGTGCCAGGCCCAGGGCCCAGGACCCACCCCACCTCCCCACCCTTCTCACCCAGGCCAGGGTGCCCCCAGAGAGCCTGGTCCCTCAGGCAGTCTCCCGGGGCACCTCCGGCCATTCCGGCTCCGGGGTGACAGATGGGGCTGCCCACCTCCTGTCCCCATTCCTGCCTCATCCCACCCTCACCTTCCAGCCGACGTGTGATGGGAAGAGTCGGGTTGCACGCACGTGTCCCACGGAGCCTGGGGTGAGGATGCCACAGGCTCACGGGGAGAAGACGAGGCGAAGACACGGGGTGCCCCCGACCCATTCTGGGGGCCTTGTCCTGGCCTGACCCCGAGGAGCAGGGCCCCGATCCTCCCCGCCAGCAGACAGAGCTTTCCTTAGAGCACCTCAAGCCCCTTAGTCGGGTTCCTTCCAATCCGGGAGGTGTCGAGGTCTTCTCGCTCAGGTATCTCCAGACTTCACACGAGATCCTCTGCAGTCTTGGACGCAAATGAAACCCAACCCAGCAACCCAGTGGCTCAAACGGATGGAACTAGAGCTGCCCCCACTTACAGGAGAACAGCGAGCCCTGCTTGCTCACCCTGCCTTGGCCGGCGGCCCTCCGCGAGGCTGTGAGGCACCCCTGGTTCTCCCTAGAGGCCAGCCTGAAACCTGGTGATGCAGGAAGCCGGCAAAGGAGTTCCTGTTTAGCGGCTACGAGCTCCAGGTCTGCAAGCTGGAAAGGGTTCGGGACGCAGGGCCACGGCTGCAGGCTAGCAGCGTGCCCCATACCTCCCGCCTCAACACTTAAAAATGCTTAAGGCCGTGAGTTTTATGTCGTGCGTATTTTACCAAAATAAAAATGAAGACAGGACACCATGTAGATGACGCAGCCTCCTGTCGCAGATGGGAAGCTGAGACCCAGAGGGGGATGACGGACCGTCCAGTTTGTGAGCTGCCCCCGGGCTGGGTCAGAACCCAGATCTTGGGGTGACCCCCCCAGGGCCTGGCTTTCTGCGCTGAGCCGCTCTCAGCTCAGGCCCCGTGGGGGGTAGGGGGAGCCCCAGGCACAGAGCGGAGGCAGCAGGTGAGCGGAGGCCCCAGAAACAAGGTGGAGGTGGAGGAGGGGCCCCTCCTGGAAGTTCTTGACAGGAGGCCCCCACAAACCTCACCCATTTTGGGTGGCTTGCCGCAGTTTCACCAAATGAGTTTTTTAATTGCTTGATTTACTTATCTCGTCTCGGATCTGCTGATATACTCTGCTGCCATTTAATTGCTTGAAAAGTTGAGCAGTTTTTCATGTTTTAAGGAGTGCTGAATTGTATAATTAAAACACTAACAGTGTAAATCAACAGTGCAGAAGAAAGACAGCAGAGAATTAAGCAAGTGTGTTGGCATAATAATAAAATCAAACCGGCATGAAGAGGGCCCGTTGCCGTGAAGGTGCTGAATACTAATGACACCTGTGCCTGGGGTGGGGGCGGGGCTCACGGGACTCTGATGTGCACCCTCTCCTCCTTCTGGGCGGATAAGGGAGGTTGCTGCCCATGGAAGTGGGTGTGCTGGGGGCACGGGGCGGGGCACAGCCTCTGTCCAGGAAGGGCTTTTAATTAGCATGTGGGAGGTAGTGAGTGCCTGGGGCCGAGGCCTTGGGGCTGGGTGGGCCAGGCCGGAGGGCAAGGTGGGAGAGGCAGGAGTGGGGGTGCGCTCCCCCAGGATCTCCCTTTCTTCCCGACATTGGCCTTGGCCGGTTGGCATTAGCTCAAGGGGATGGGCAGCAGGTGCTGGGAGTGTGTCATGTCTTCCCTCCCTCTGTCCTTCTGCCTCTCTCCTTCCCTCCCTCACCCCTCCTCCCTGCGGGGTTCATGCCCACCGTGAGACAGTCAAACGATATAGAGACACTTAACACCAAACTTGAAAGCTCACCCTTGCCTTCTCCTGAAGCCCCTCCTGCCTCTTCCCTCCCCATCTGCAAGGTAGAGGGAGATGGGAACAGGGGTGAAGCGTGGAGGTGAAGGCTCAGGCATGGATCCTGGCAGGACTCACCTGAACCAGCCCCGAAACGCTCAGGTTAAAAAAACAGGTGAGCATTTCCTGAAGAGCACAAAGTGGAACACTGGCCCAGGGAAGTGCTCTGTGAAAAAAGAGTTTTGTAGCCAATACTTCTGGAAAGTGCTAAATTAGAACAAAATATATATATTTTTTAAATGCAAGGTTTCTGCAAACCTTGAGCTTGCTGATGCGTCTGGTCTCCTTGCCTCCCAGCAGGGTAAATTCGCTGACCGTGAAGCCTGTTGGTTCAAGGCTCATGAATTTGCAGCCCACGGAGGATGGCTTCCAGGGATGACGCTTTGGGTGCTGGTGAAAAAGCACTTTCCTTCAGTCGTTGAGCTGTGGTCACATCCCAGGCTGATCACTGGTCGGCCAGCTCTGTGACCTTGGGTATGTCCTACTACCTCTCTGGGCCCTGGGTCCCCCGCCTACCCAATGAGAGGGATGCTTCCCATTCCTGGTCTGGTGAGAGGTAGGGGATGCTGGATGGGAATGAGGTCAGCCTGGGGCTGACAGTGGGGCCAGACCAAGCCTGGCAGAGGCGTGCTCTCTCTCAGCAATGCCCACTGTCCCCCCTTCCTACACCACCAAGATATGACAGCTCTTTTTTTTTAAAGATTTTATTTATTTATTCATGAGAGACCCACAGAGAGAGGCAGAGACACAGGCAGAGGGAGAAGCAGGCTCCCTGCGGGGGGCTCAATGCAGGACTCAATCCCAGGACCCAGGATTATGCCCTAAACCAAAGGCAGATGCTCAACCACTGAGCTACCCTGTTGCCCCGATATGATGGCATTTAATGATGCAGTGGCTCCCGGAGCCCTGAAACCCAAGACAGAAAACTGGGCAGGTGCTGTGGCAAGTTGGAACCAGCTGGACACGGGATGGATGCTGGATGGGGAGGAGCAAAGCTGATCTGTGGAAATGTGGCCACTGGCAGGGTAGGGAGGAGGGGAAGGTGGGGGAAGGCATCACCTGGGCACAGAAGAGAAGGGTGTGGCCAAAATAGTAATCATGATAAATAATATTTTAAGGTAATAAATAAATAAATATATATATTAAAGATTTTATTCACTCATGAGAGACACACAGAGAGAGAGAGAGGCAGAGACACAGGCAGAGGGAGAAGCAGGCTCCATGCAGGGAGCCCGGTGTGGGACTAGATCCCGGGTCTCCAGGATCATGCTCTGAGCCGAAGGCAGGCACTTAACCAGCCAGGCATCCCAAGGTAATATTTTTTAAAGAGCCAAAATTAATGCCAAAAAATATCTATGACCAACAAAATATCGACATTTAAATAAAAACATGATCCAGGCCTGCACTTGCATAACTCGTTTCTCTGGCCTTCACCCCGATCCTGGCCCCGAGAGCTAATAACCATTTTGTGCACCTGCAGAGGGTTCCCCAAGGGGCCTCCCCTTCAGCTGGACAGGACCTCCATCTCCTGTGAGTCCTCAGGGCACCGAGCCCCTCTTTCACGGCACTTGTGAGGCGCTCATTCGTTTACCCCCATCTCTAGCTTGGAATTCCTGAAGACAGACCATGTAATGGGCTAACTGGGTGATGAGCACCAAGGAGGGCACTTGATGGGATGAGCACTGGGTGTTATACTATATGTTGGCAAATTGAATTTAAATTTTAAAAAATGTTAAAAAAAAAAAAAAGATCCATTTCCCCAGTCCCACACCCTGCGTGTCCACGAACTGAGTTCAGGAGTGAGCTGTGTGGCCAGGGTTGGGCTGCTCCCTCCTCGATGCTGGAACCCTCCTGGTGAGGCTGGGCACGTCTGCTGGGGTGGCCCTGGGGCCCCGGGGACTGAGCTAGTCGGTGTTATGTCCCTAAGTGGGGAGGGGTCTGCTGCAGTGGAGAGCTCCTGGCCGCTCTGCTACGGTCACGCCGACCACCGTGGATACCCCCTTTATAGGCATTGCCCCATTTGATCTCTCCGACAGCCCTGCAGGTTGGTATCAATATCCCCATTTTGCAGATGAGTAAATGGATGCAGTTAAACTGCAGTTAAACCTCTGAAGGTTGGGACGCCTGGGTGGCTCAGTGGTTGAGCATCCACCTTTGGCTCAGGGTGTGATCCAGGGGTCCTGGGATCGAGTCCCACATCGGGCTCCCTGTAGGGAGCCTGCTTCTCCCTCTGCCTGTGTCTCTGCCTCAATCTCTCTGTGTCTCTCATGAATAAATAAAGAAAATCTTAAAAAAAAAAAAACCCTCACAGCTTAAAAAGCTAGTAAACGATGGGGGCAGGATTTGACCCCATGTTGGCCACATGCCTAACCTCTGAGGTCTGCTGTCTCAGAAGTGGAGATGGGGACCCTCTTCACATCTGGGTGGGTGCTTTTCCAGACTGGTAGGCTCCTGAGTAAGAGATGGGGAGGGGGGCTCTGATGACTGTTCCTCTTGCCCACGGAGAAGGGGAGAAGGGGAGAAGGAGAGGATTTTTCTCTGGAATCCCTGCACACGTCTGTCCATCTACTGTCCCTCTGGGGCATCCTCCATCGCCCCTGCCCCATGTAACCCCCCACACTGGGTGGGGCTGCTGGGAGTTGTTCTCATTAGTAAAATTGCTTCCAGGCCTGTTCTGGCCTTAGCCCACCTATATTGATAAGTCTTCGGCTGCAGGCTTATTATTTGATATTTATACCACCCTGGTCCTCACCTTCATGATGGATGGTTCGCGTGTCAGGATCAATATGGCCCTCTCACATTTACATATGTGTATTATTAATAAACAGTAAGTCACCCAGGCAGCCCAGCTCTACTGGATTTTCTGTCCCTTGCATCAGGCCAGATGGCTGGTATTGATCTGTTTGATCAGGAGGGGACACAGAGCAGAGCACAGAACATTCGGGGCGGAGGGTCTGGAAATCACAGCAGTGCTGTCCGCACTACTGCTCCGCCCTGTGTCTGACAGTCCGGCTCCTTTGCACACTCCGGGGCAGAGGAGGACCCTTCCTGGGTTGGGGTCCTCTGCAGACAGTGGTCGCCAGGCTGGTGGATGGCTTTCTTCTTGTCCACCTTGGCCTCTCCACGCCCACTGCCCTCACCCAGGGCCTTAGCAGAGCACACCTGGGCACTGGCTGGCCTCCTAACTGGCCTTCCAGCCATCCCTGCCCCGGGTCCCACTCCCTCTGCTAGGAGGCGTTCCTTCCTGCGGGATCCCTGTCTGGAGGAATCACCATGCTGCTCTGAAATCCCCTGTTCTTTCCACATACAAACTCCTCGGTCTGCTTCCAGATCCTCAGTAATCTACCTGCCAGCTGACCTGTTGTCACACTTTTCCCTAACCTGTAGCTTCACTAGCCTGACCCTTCATTCCAACTCCCACCCCCCCCCCACTGTTTATTCTGTTCCCCACACCCAGAACACCCTTCCAGATGTCTCCATCATTACACAATCTATTTGTGTTTCAAGGTCAGCTCAAGTCCCACCCATCCCATGAGGTGCTGCCTGACTTTTCAGGTGACCGTTAACTGCCTTGCCCCTCAACATCCTCTTCTCCATTCTGTTGTCCATGCAGCAAATATTTGGCAGGTGCTTCCCATGTGCCAGAGCACCGGATTAGCTTCTGGGGTCTTTTTTTTTTTTTAAAGATTTCATTCATTTATTCATGAGACACACAGAGAGAGAGGCAAAGACACAGGCAGAGGGAGAAGCAGGCTCCCTGCAGGGAGCCTGAAGTGGGACTTGATCCCGGGACCCCGGGATCATACCCTGAGCTGAAGTCAGATGCTCAACCGCTGAGCCACCCAGGTGTCCCAACTTCTTGGGTCTTAATGGTAACAAAAACTAATCACAATCCTCAAGAGCTCGGAGTCTAGTGCAGAAGGAAGACATCCATCAAAGAGTTGCAGAGAGGAATGCAAAATTAAATAGAGGTTAGTCTCATGAAGGAGAGATACCAGTTGGTACCAGTGGGGCTGGTTAGAGAGGGGTTGGTCTGGTCAGAGAGAGGAGAAAAGTCTTCTTAAAAGCGGGTATTTCAGGCAGGTGAGTGGGAAAGCATCTCAGGCTGAAGTGACACTCAGGTTGAGTGACACGACCAAGCTTTTTACTTACCTATAGTTGTGGAAGGAACAACAGGTGCAAAAGCCCAGTGGTAGGAAGGAGTGCAGAGAGTTTGGGAAACTGGAAGAAGCCAGTGTGGCCAAAATATAGCAATCAGGGCAGTGTGGGTGGAAATGGATTGAGGTGGGGTGGGTGAATTGGGCAGGGGCGAGACCTTGCAGGGCCCTTCATAGGTGGTGTCAGGGAATGGTTCTTTTTCCTAAGATCACTAGGAAACCAGCAGAAAGTTTTAAAAAGAGGCAATTTGATTTGACTTGCCTTTTGAAAAGAAAAGCTCACTGTCGTTGTGTGGACAATAGGTGGGAGGGGACAAGGATGGTGGTAAGGAGGGCCAGTAGGGGACCAAGGCAACAGTTCATGTAGGAGATGATGGTAGGGGGGCGGCAGTGGGGATGGAGAGCAGTGGACCGGGTTGAATGGTATTTAGGAAGCAAAGCCATCAGAACTCAGTGACATTTGGGATATGGGGGGTGGAGGAGGAGGCAGGGTGGTCAGTTTATGATTCATGACCCTAGACAGAGCCACTCATCAGCTGGGGAGAGTAGTAGAATGTCGAGTTGACGGTGGTGGGTGGGTGGTACATAAGCCGGGACATGGATGGATGGAGGTCAGGGTCTTTGAAGCACCCAGGAGGCAATGTTGGATGCTCAGGCTGGGGTGCAGAAGAGAGACTTTGCCTGGAGATAGACGGCACAGAGACTGGGGTGGCAGAGATGAGAGCCCTGGAGAGAAAGAAGACAGGGAGAAAAGAGGACCAGCGCCAGGCGCTGGGGACGCCCCCCCACCCCCGCCGCACCGTGTGCTGCCTGCAATTCTCTACCCCTTCCAGTCCATCTCCAGGCACACGGTATGCGCTCCAGAAGGCGGCACTGAGCGAATGAGTGTACAGTCCGTGATCTCTATCTGGTTGGCCCGCCAGCTGTACTGAAGGCAGGGCTGTGTTTTGGCTTTGCCCCTGCCCTCCCTTGCACTAACCCTCATAGTACCAGTGACAGTGGGGTCCCTTCTTCATGCCAGGGACTCAATCAATGGTCTCCTCGAGGCTCATCATCCAGATAAGGAAATGGCCTTGGAGTGGTTTCTACTTACCTATGGTTGTGGAACAAACCACTCTAAAACGTCGTGTCTCCAAACAGGTAGCATTTATTTTGCTCCTGACCCTGCACTTTGGGTGGGACTTGGTGGGCAGCGTGGGGACAGCCCGTTGTTGCTCCTCGAGCATCCATCGATGGGGCTGGAAGATCCATCTTGAAATAATTCATTCACACAGCCGGCAAATTGGGTCTGGTCGTTGGCCATGGAACACCATCCATAAAACCTTCCCATGAACAAAAAGTAAGCAGAACATGGCCTTTTCCTGTGGGAGGGATTTTGGCCATCCCAGCCTTATGTCTAATTTGTCCCGAAGGCCATCCTGGGTGACACCCCCCCCCCCCCCCCCCCCCCCCCCCCCACTCCACTCTCCACCTTCCATCTGGCCTGAAGAACAGCTTGGACTTGCTGGGTTCCCCATTGGTCATTACTGATCATCCTATTTCCCTCCAGGAGAGTGTCCGCTTTCTCTGTGACATCATCCCCTTGGATATTTACCAGGACAGTAGCTGTTTATTTTGCTCTTTGTATCCTCACTGTTACTAGAAAAGATTTAAAGCAGGCAAAGCGACTGCATAAAATATAAGAAGACAAAAAAAATAAAAAAAAATAAAATATAAGAAGACTAATGTAAATACAAAGTTTGAAGGAAAGAAGAAAGGAAGCAGGATGGAGCAGAAATAGACCAAAAAAAAAAAAAAAAAAGGCATGCCTGGGTGCATTAGACGTTGAACTGGGTTTGCTTCAAAGTTTTCCAATAATCAGAGTGCAAGGAGCTGCATGGTCATGAACATGTTCACGGTGGCCAGAAGATGAAAAGGGCCGGGAGTTATAACTGAGCTGGAGGAGAAAGCATTTGATCCAGAACTGAGACAATATTGCAAATGAAGCTGCTTTAAACATCCTGGAATCCAATCCTTGGGGGCAATTTTGCCTCCAAGGGGAAGATTGGTAATGCCTGGAGCCCTTTGGTTATGGCAGCTGGTGGGGAGGAGGGCTTGCTGCTTGCATCTAGAGAGCAGAGGCCAGGGATGCTGTAAAGGTCTACAGTGAACGCACGGGACGGCCGTCCACCCCCACAAAGGATGACGTGACCCAGAATGTCAACCGTGCCTGGTCGAGAAACTCTGGTCCAGCCCTTTCTTTGGGCTGGCGACAAAGCACGCCTTAAAGGCCAATCTTTTTGGCTCTTTTGTAATGAGTCCTTCTTGGAAAAGACTCAAAATTCCCTGGCCCGAGATCCTCCCTTCTCTGGGGGGAAAGAATACTGCTTGAGATTCCTTGAATCTTAGAATGAAAAAGCTAGATCATTGAGGCCAGCGCCCCCATTGGTCACCACGTTTATGCTGCCCCGCCGGCGGCGTCCTGCACTTGGCCAGAGTCTCTGGGGGAGACCCTGCCTTTTACAGGCTCACAGCCCAAGAGCAGAAACCTCCCCCCACCCCAGGGTGGCACGGATTCTCTGCAGAGTCCCAAGATTGGCTCCGAAAGAACCAGAACCTCAGAACGGGAAGAGGTGAGCAGGAGCCTGATGGACTGGGGAGCCTTTCCGCAGGGGACCCCCTGTTCCCCACACTCTTTCTGGGCCCCAGGGTTTGGCACAGACTTTCCCCCGCTACCAGGAATGTCTCTCTGTTCTCTGAAAGGTGGTGTGATCTAGGGGAAGGAAGCTGTGCTCCCTAGAGAGCCCTGGGCCCCGTGTTCTGGAGCAGACACATGCCACATGCCACATGTGTGTCACTTTTCCACCGTGCAGCCTGGGGGTGGGCTCTTGCCCCCGAGCCGATGAACAGACGCATCCTGTGCTGAGCATGGCACAAAGCAGGTGCCTGGCCGTGCTGCCTCCCTTTCCCTTCCTGTGGGAAGTCTGAAAACATGGCCTTAACTTGTTTATGCTGCTTCTCCCACCAAAGGGTGGGGTCTATGTGTCCTCCCCTGGCATCTGGGCTCTGTCACACGTTGGCCTACAGATGTCGGTACAGGTGACACTGCATCTGTTTCTGGGCCTGGTCCTTGAGTAGCAGGCGGCTTCCACTTCCTGCCTCGTGGGACAGTCACTCCGGGGCCTCAGTCGCCACGTTGAGAGGAAGCCGAGAGCCACATGGAGAGGCCAGTGTGGCGTTTGGGCCCACGGCCCCAGGGACAGCTGTCACATCTCAGTGAGGGAGCTTTCAGATGGTCCTGGCCCCAGCTGTCAAGCCCCCAGCCTGCGAACCACCTCGGCTGCTGCCGTGTGGAGCCGAGATGAGGGGTCTTCCCGAGTCCTGCCCAAAGTACAGATTCAGAAGCCAAAGAAATGATTGCTGTTTGGAGCCTCCCAGTTGGGGGAGGGGATCTGTTACGAAGCAATGGATGGATGAAGCATGGCCTTCACGTCCTTTCCTTCGAGTCATTCACCAAACATTTTCTAGCAGCTGACATGTGTCAGCCACACTGTAGATGCTGTAATTAGAGCAGTGAGAAATGAACAGGTATCCTTACCCTCTTGGAGATGATGTTCTAGCAAGGGAGACAGACAATAAGTAAATAAATAAATAAAATATTTAAAAACATCAAATAGTGGTGGGGAAAAAAAACGAAGCAGACAAGGGAACAGGAAGCACCAGGTGCCAGGGAAGACCTCACCACACAGGTGGCATTGCATAAAGACACGAAGGAAATGAGAGAATCAGCCACGTGGGTCCCCAGGTGGAGGGAACAGCAAGTGCAAAGGCCCTGTGGCAGTGGTGTGTCTGGAATGTGTGAGGAGCATCCAGTGGAACTGGATGGAGTGTGTGCAGGGGCAACAGTAGAATATGGGACCAGGGTGGTGGCAGTCAGATTGCGTAGACCTATGGACCCCTCCCAGGACCTTTTTTTTTTTTTTTAAAGATTTTATTTATTTATTTATGAGAGACACAGTGGCAGAGAGAAAGGCAGAGACACAGGCAGAGGGAGAAGCAGGCTCCATGCAGGGAGCCCGACGTGGGACTCGATCCCAGGTCTCCAGGATCATGCCCTGGGCTAAAAGCAGGCGCAAAACTGCTGAGCCACCTGGGCTGCCCCTTCCCAGGACTTTTTACTCTTGTGGGGGTTTTGAGTGGAAGAGTAACACATCTGAACAGGATCGCTGTGGCTCAAAGATGAAACCAGGGAGACCGCTTAGGAGGCCACTGCAATGACCCGGGGACAGGTGCTAACCCCAGTACCTTCAGCCAGGGTAGTAGTGATGGGGGTGGTGAACAGTGGTCAGAATCTTGCTATATTTTGAAGGCACAGCTACCAGCAGTTGCTGAAGGCTTGGACACGGGGGAGGGGGGGGGATGGCAGGAGAGCAGCCAAGGCGGCTCCTAGGGTTTGGTCTGAGCAAATGGAAGATGGGCTCGCCCTTTACTACAATGTAAGATGGTGGAGGAGGGTTTGTGCACGAAGGGAGAGGTTCAGAGGCTCCATTTGGGGCACGTTCAGTTTGAGATCCTGAGGTCCACAGCCTCCATGATGACCCCAGCGTCCCCCTCTTCTTGTACCCACCGTTGTGTGCCCCCCCCCCCCCACACACTGTGCCAGGGTTGCTCTCTGTGTGACCGATGCAACATGGCAGAAGTGATCCCAACCCCCTTCGGAGATTAGGTTGTGAGACACTGTACCTCCTGTGGGTGTCAATCTCTGCCTCGATTTCTCTGTTGGACCACTGGCTCTGGGGGAAAGCCAGCAGCCCCTCTATGAGCAGCCCCATGGAGAGGCCCAGGTGGGAAGAGACTGAAGCTTCCAGCCAGCAGCCACGGGAGTGGACATGCAGGTCGAGCCAGAGCCACCCGGCTAGGCCGCTCCTGGACTCTGGACCCTCGGACGCTGTGTGGGATCGCAAATGTCGCGTGTTTTAAGCTGCTAAGTTTCGGGGTCATTAGTGGGTAATCAGTACTGATCTGTATCAAACATCCAAGTGGAAATGTCGGGTAGGCATTCCAGATCTTCAAGTCTGGAAGTCACAGAAGCGGTTCAGGCTGGGATATACATTTGGGAGTCAATATACAGATGATATTTCTTATTAGAAGATTTTCTTTATTTATTCATGAGACACACACACACACACAGACTGAGAGAGAGAGAGAGAGAGAGAGAGAGATGCAGGCAGAGGGAGAAGCACGGTCCATGCAGGGAGCCCGATGCAAGACTCGATCCCAGAACCCTGGGATCATGCTCTGGGCCAAAGGCAGATGCCCAACCTCTGAGCCCCCCAGGCGCCCCTACAGATGATATTAAAAGCCACCCAGAGCAGATGACTCCCTCTGAGGAAGCTTTTCCGTCTTCTCCCCTTCCAGGCTGTGTCAGACGTCGGCCTGGGCCTTTGCTGTGACGCTGCGCTGGGATGACTTTGCTTTGTGCCCGATCCCGCAGCACATTCTGGAACAACTTTGTTTTCTCTGTGTCTGCTTCTGAGTCTGGCATGAACTGTAGATACTCCATAAATGCTGCGGAAAGCACAAAGGCATGCTGGGCCTTGGAAGGAGAAGCGGACGCGGGAAGTATTCTGGTGGGCCCCCCTCCAGGGTGATGTCCACCTGCCAGCTTCGGCCTCTCAGAGCCTGCAGGGTGGCTCCTTGCCTCGAAAAGGCCCCGTTACCCTCACGTGCAGCCAGAAAGAGGCTGCATTAGTATTCTCGGGGAGCCCTCAATCAGGGACAATTACCTCTCATGGAGTGTGTGGGGCGGATCATTCTAGATCATGTGCTTCGTACTGTTTCTTAGAGTAGTCCCTCAGGATTAAGCCGGGTCCCCCTCTTTGGTAGCCAGTTTATTAACAGCGCTTTCCTGGCTGCCTTCCCTTCTCTGGATCACCTCCCTGCTCTCCTGCCGGGTCCCCCGTACTTCTCAAATCCTTCTCCCAGGACCTGCTTCTCGGGGAACCAAACCACAACTGTGGAGAAGCAGGATTGGGAGAGATGGAGAAGTGAGGGCTTCCCACGCCAGGGAGTGGCCCGGAGGGAGGGCTGGGCAGTGCGCACAGGGCATCCTGGAGCTAGGTCCCCGGGAGTGTGACCCTCACCGATCGGCAGGGAGGACTGTGGGCTTTCCAATGCTGGTCCTGGTCTTTTTTTTTTTTTTTTTTTTTTAAGGTCCCGGTTTTGGAGCGTTGCTGAGCCACACCAGGTGGGGTGACCTCTGATCGGGAAGTTCTGCCCCTGGCCTGGAGCTTGGACTCCGCGGGGTCTCTTTCCTCCTTGAAAAGGGAGAGGGGTGGGGGTGAGGCTGGCCGCCCCAGCTCGCAGCCTGCAGCTGGCTCCACCTGGAGTCGAAGAAAGCTCTCTGCGCTGGAGGATGCTCTTCTAGGGCAGGATGACACTTTGCCAGCATGTCGGCGCCTGTGATTGCGTGACGACCCAGAGCCGAGAGCATCTGCTCTCCTCCAGGCGGCTTTCCTAGAGAGGTGGCAGGTGGAGAGAGATGCAGAAGCCTCCATGTGGTGGCTGGTGCCCGGTTCCCCGAGTCCCACCCAGCCTCCCCCCTCTGCCCAGGGCCTCTTCAGCTCCGGGCTTCTAATTCTCCTGCTTTGCTCCCAGGCCCTTGTATCACCTCCCTGTGTCTGGCTGCTGTGTCCTAAGGGCTGCAGTCCCCCACTAGTTCTCCCGCCCATGTCCTAGCTCACCAGAGGTAGCACCCACATGTGCAACCAGATTCATGCCATACCCGGCACTGCTGGGCACCCATCGTGTCCCAGGCTGGGAGATTCCACTGGGAGCATGGAGAGGCCCCCAGGTGGGAACCTACAGCTGAGAGAGGAAGGCCCAGCATCAAGAACTAGAACAAGGGACAGTAATCAACCCCCCCCACCTCCAGGTGGTGGTGAGGTATCCCCTTCAAGGGCTCCTTCTGTGCTTGATGCTTTCCTGCACATAAACTCACCAAGTCCTCCTAACTACGTGGAGGAAGGGACTACCAATCCCCAGATTCATGGTCCTCCTTTCTCCACTGCTCTGAGCCTGGGGGCCAGGTCTATGCAGGCCGCATCCCCTAGGCTCTCTTGACTCAAGCTGCTGGGCTGGGGGCTGCAGAGGGCAGCAGCTGGAAAGGCGGGAGGCAGACTGGGCATCCCCTACTCCCCCTCCCAGGTCACAGCTGGCTCCTCCATCAAAGGCTCCATTCTGGTTCCCCGTTCGGAGGCCTTGTCTACAGCAAGGTGACGTCTCTGGCTTTCTCCAGGCCACTCACACCCGTTGCATTTCCAGGCGTTTCTCTGCCCCTGGGTGGGCCCTGTAACCTTGCCTCCATCTATGGCAAGGGTCCCTTCCAGGGCCAGCTTTATTGACAGGTGCCCTGTGCAGTCACCCTGCCCAGAAGGCACCTCCCCTGCGGAGGGCAAATGCTGCCCTGTCATCATCTTGAAATTCTTTTTTTTTTTTAAAGATTTTATTTATTTATTCATGAGAGACACACACAGAGAGAGACAGAGACACAGGCAGAGAGAGAAGCAGGCTCCATGCAGGGAGCCCGATGCCGGACTCGATCCTGGGTCTCCAGGACCACACCCCGGGCTAAACTGCTGGGCCACCCAGGGATCCCCATCATCTTGAAATTCTTTTTTTTTTTTTTAAATTTTTATTTATTTATGATAGTCACACAGAGAGAAAGAGAGAGAGGCAGAGACACAGGCAGAGGGAGAAGCAGGCTCCACACACCAGGAGCCCGATGTGGGATTCGATCCCGGGTCTCCAGGATCGCGCCCTGGGCCAAAGGCAGGCGCCAAACCGCTGCGCCACCCAGGGATCCCCATCATCTTGAAATTCTTAACACGTTTTCAATAAGGGGCTTACATCTTCATTTTGCGCCAGATCCGCAAATGGCCTCTCCCGGTGCCTTCGCTCAACTTTCCGGTCGCTGCCAGGGGCCGTCCGCATCCTGGCCGGTCCACTTTACATCAGGCAAACGGCATTTGAAGGAAGCTCAATAACCAGGATGAGGCCACACGCCACTCAGTGGCAGAGCTGGGATTTGAACCCAGGACCTGTGCCTCGTAGCCTGTGCTCTTTCCAGTTTGAGGAGCCCAGTGATATGCCTGTGATGGAAATTGCAGGAAACTTTGCATACACACTGATTGCTTCTCCTTTGATGGGAAAGTGACGAGGCTTCCTGGGGCCTCTATTTCTCTGCTCATGATTCGGGCTGTTTTCCTGATTGTCTTGGCCCAGCCTGGTTCAGAGCCTGCCGCCTGCGCGGAATCACTAATGCGGCTGCCCTGACCTCCTGGTGATGGAGGGCCACCCCCCCCATCAACCCTGCGGCTCCTGAACGGGGTGCCTGCCCAGCCCCTGCCCACCACCTGCTGCTCCCAGCAGAAAGAACCTCACTCCTGTGCCGCCGCCGAGAAGCTGTGGTCCTGACATGACGGATGAGGAACGGAAATTTGGAAGGGGCTCAAAGCTCTTGCTGGCTGCCTCTAATTTTATTTTGAATAGAAGGAGAAAGAAAGGGGGCACCAGCAGACAGGAGCTGTTTCCCCTGGTGGGGATGAGCAGTGAATCAAGATAAATGGAGGCTCTTTTCGAGAATTTGTTCAGACCCCCAAACTCTGCTTCCCCTGGCAGACAAATCCGTGCCTGGGGTGCCGGGGCAAGGTGCAGGACCCTCGGGGCCTCCACTGATGTACTGGGGGTCTGGAGGGAGGGTTTCACGGTTCCTCTCTGTCTTTGGTCCTGGCCTTTGTGGCTAATACGGTCCCTTTGGAGCCCAGTGGACGTTGGGAGGTTAAGGGGATGGACACTGACCCCTAATTAGACAAGTGGGTTCATTTGCTCTTTCATTTCTCGCAGCCCTGCAGGTACAATCTTGAGTCAAACTAGAAGGTTCTGGCTTTCACGGAGGAAGTAAGCTTGAGCCTTGTCTTACCGCTTCTCAGCTGGGTGACCTTGAACAGGCTCCCCAACCTCTCAGGGCTTCACGGAACTTCTAGAGGCGCAGAGAAAATTGCACTGATTTCTGGCGTAGATGTGAGCCTCCGAGTTGGTGCAGATAAAACGCCTCGCCCGAGATCCGCTGCAGGATTCAGACCCCAAATACACTCGCTGCTGTTATCTGGCCGGTGACCGCAGGAGCCACAAGGCACAGGGAGGGGAGGGTGCGAGAGGAATGGTGTCCCAAGTCTGTGCCCTGTTTGTAAGTGCCCAGTGATGGGAGGTGGAGGGTACGGGGTGGGGGGGATCCCCCAGACGCCCCACCCCTAGGAAACACAATTCAGAGAAAAACACCCCCCTGGGTCTCCGCAGTCTCTGTGTTCCAGCTGTAGGTTCGCAGCTCCAGGGGGGACCCGGCTCTCCCCTCGACCTCGTTAAAGTCGGAGGGGTGTATAAATCAACCAAAATAATTCACGACGATCATTAGCGACTCCAAGGCGGCATCTTCTACCGGCAGCTTTAAATTAAAAACGGCGCAAAACTGCGGTTTTTAAAACACATCAGCTCTGTTTCCTCCCCCCTGCCTGCTGTAATCGAAGGCTGCTGGGATCTAATGAAATGCATTAGCATCTCCAGTCCCCCCTGGCTACTGGTTACAGGAAGGAGGCTGCTTTGCGGTGGGGAGTGGAAGAGAGGTGTCGGGAGGCGCGGGGGTGCCTCCCTCCTCTCCCAGCCCCTGGTGCGGAGCCTCCCAGCCACGGGGCTTGCATGCAGTGGCCGTGCTGCCCAGGGACCACCGAGGAGCAAAGGGTTCCCTTCGCCCGGTTTCCCTTTCTGCACCTGCAGAGGCCTGGCGCGCGCCGGGCAGCCCCACCCTGGACCCCGGGCCAGTGGCGCACAGCAAGACTGTCTCCATCCACGTGGGGCCTCTCCTCCTCCCCGGGCACCTCTAACCTGGTGTCCCCGTCATGCCCCTAAAATTGAGCCAGCTGGGCATGCAAGCCAGAAACTTTGCAGACGTGGCCGCCCCCTTTCTGCAAAAGGCCGGAGAGGTTCTTGCGCCCCTCGGTCTCATGCGCCTGGGTGGCTTCCTTCTCCACCTGGACGCTGCAGAATTTGGGTGGAGCAGCTCTTTCTCACTGGGGCGCTGCCTTGCACCTTGCAGGGTGCTTGGCTCCTGCGCACTTGACCCAGTGCCCTCCCAGTCAGTGCAAGGAGGACAAATGCCCAACGGGTTACGTGTGCCTCGCGGATACGGCACCTCCCAGGTGGAGATGCACTGTGTTTCGTCACCGCCGCCAGGTTCAGCCACTCTCTGCTTAACTCTGATTTTTCTGAAATAAGCGCCGACGGACCCTTTCCTTAGAAACCCTCGCTGTGATTCTCCGTCGCATTGTCACTGCTCAGGTGTGTCTGCACTGGGGAGTACGGTTGGGGGGTAGGGGACCCCCGGCATTACCCTCCCTGGCAAAGTTCCAACTCCTTAGCATGGCACCCACTGGGAGAGTTGCCCTGCTGCCCGAACCCTTTGCTCTGCTCTCCTAGGCCGAGCCACATGCCTGCTGCTTCGTCCTTAGCTCACGGAGGCTGTGCTCGGTGGCCCTTTGCCTGTCACGTCTCACTCTTGCAGCATCAGGCGTGCTCGGGCCCTTTGGCCAGGGCCTGGGGTTGCCCCCTTTCAGAGGCAAAGCTGAGACTCCCTGGGAGGTTATGCTCAGGCAGGGAGGCCGGTGGCTCTTTCCAGCCCCCTGCCAATGCTCTAGAACCTTCTTACAACTACCCATTCATTCATTCATTTGTTTGTTCACCCTTGATTTGTGTTCTGACGTCCCTCCTGGTCTCTTCCCCGGGCTTTCTCCACGGTAGGAGGAAAGCGTCTGGACAGGTACAGCTGGGGCGCAAGAGGGTTAATGCCCGACAGTGGGGACGGAATAGGTGGGCTGCATGCTTAGGTCAGCAGGGCGGCTGTAAGGTGCAGGGAGCCCAGTGTCCCTTGGTGTGGGACCCTTCATTGCCTCTCTCCCTTCCTGTTCACTCTCCCTGGACCCTCCCTCCTGCTTCCTGGGTGCACAGGAGTCCTCATCACAGCCTCTGTTTCCAAGGGACCCAGATGGAGACCAAGAGTCTGGCCCAGTCTGGGATGCAGAGAAAGAGATCTCGGCACCTGATGCAGGTGGGAAGAAGGGATGCCATGTCCTCCGGCACCTGCTCACCTTCACCGCCACCCCCACCTACCATGGACAGAGCGCACAGGGCCAAGGGCCTGCTGCAGATGGCCCACTGGTGAGGACAGAGCAGGACACCAGCTCAAGGGGCTCTCCGGGCTTTCCTGTCCAGACCAGCTCCTTGCAGAGTGGGAAGGTGGCAGGCCCTCCCTGGGTGCGGGGCTGTGTGTGTGTGTGTGTGTGTGTGTGTGTACTGTACAGACTCTGAATTGGCCAGAGTTGCTGAGCACCAGGTCAGGGGTCACTGCTCCAAGCAGGAGCTGCTGGTAGCACAGGGAATATTCATATTTCTTGGGGTGGGGCAGGGAGGGCGCACAGCTGGACCCCTGGGGGCTTGAGCAAGGTGGGGGCCTCCCCACCTGCTGGACTGACTCACCAGACAGCTTACCTGCCCATGTGTCTCCTGCAGTGCCTTGCAGGTAACAAGTGCTCAAATTAACATGGGTAGAAATAGAGCAAAACCCCCCACATCAAAATTGGGAAACAATCCTGCTGGGCAGGCCCGGGCTGCCCCCTTCCCCTCTTCGGGAGCAGGGCCCTCGGAGAGCCTGGCATCCTGCTGTCCTTGGGGGTGGCTGACAGATAGGGAGGAGAGGCAGGGAGGACAGCCTGTCATAGGGTGGGGGCTTTGATCCTTGCCCCAGATCACATCCTGGTGGTCGTGTCCTTACCCCTGGCCCGCCAGCCCTCGGCTCAGCCCCTTCCCCCAACAAAACAGCCTTCAAGGACCACCCGCCCGCCTCACCCCAGCCCTGGCTCCTCCCATCCCCACCCCAGTCCAGACCCGCCTGGAGGCCTGGGTGGCAACCATATGTTTAGGATGCTTGATTGCTGCTGTTGTGAGCCAGAAGGGCTGTTTGGGAAAGGGTACTCAGTCAAAGCTGTGTTTATATACACAAGGGCCGGCGTCTTTTTATTATGCATAATTATACGCTTCTTAATGCACAGGCTTTCTGAGGCATTCCCCCCCTCAACCTCCCCCCCCCCAATAAGCCGCAGCAGGGAGGGTGTGTTCGGGGTGGGTGGGGGCCCAGAGACGGGGGCGCCCTCCTCTCCTTGACTCCGGGGCCTCTGGGTCCGGCTGATAGATGGCTGCTGGCTCGCTCTTCCCGGGAACTCACTCTTCCGAGGGGATCCGGGGAGATGAGACGTGGAAACGTTGCAGAGCGTGTTGTGAAGCCTCTGATCTCTCCCTCCTCGTCTTTGAGCCGAAGCCTCGGATTTGCACTCCTCACCTCCTCCCGCAAGGAAAGCGTTAGATCCTTCCCCACCGCCGCAGCTTCTGGAGTCTGCACCCTGCAATTCTCTTCTTCTAAACTTCCCAAACTGGACTCCGAAGGCTGACATGGCATTTTATTAGCTGATCACGAGAGTCCAGGTGAAGCTTCTGCTAATCAGAAAGATCATAGTGGTGGTGGCGGCTTTGGGTTTGTACAATATAACGGGGCTGGGCGCCCTGGGTTCGAATCCAGACTCCGCCGTCTACACCATGGGTCAGCTGTGTGACCTTGGGCTGGCCATTTAACCTCTCTGAGCCCCGGTTTTCACGTTGGTAAAATGGGAAAAATATTAGCTCCCCTCGGCATGTCGAGCACCTGGAGCCTGGGAAATGCTTTGTCAGTGAGGATTTTGGCTTCATCCTTGAGGCCTCCGGCTCCGCTCAGACGCAGTGAACACTCACGAGGTAGTTATCGCAGCAAGGAATGAATGAGCACTGGGTTTGGAATCAGGGTGTCTTTGTTTACCAGCCACAGAGCCAGGCGGTTGTGGGACGTCTGAGCTTCTTTGAGCTGCAGGTGATGAGCTAACAGATTGGCCCACAAGCCTGTGAAGGTTCGGCTAATCCAGAGACATGAGGCTAAAGCACAGATGATGTCGAGCGTGGAGCCCGATGCCAACACATGCCCCATGTTACTGAAGGCTGATATTTCTGCCAGTAGTAGTTGACTATTTAAAAGGTTTTGTCTTTCCATCATCCCAGGTGACGGAATGAAACAACCCGAGGCCTGCGCAGGCCTGTCTCCAGCCCCGAGTTCACAAATAAGAAAGTGGAGCTTCAGAAAGATCAGCTGGGGGGATCTGAGCTCTTGAAGATTGTGATTAGTTTTTGTTACCATTAAGACCCAAGAAGTTGAGACACCTGGGTGGATCAGCAGCTGAGCGTCTGCCTTCAGCTCAGGGTGTGACCCCGGGGTCACAGGATCGAGTACCACATCGGGCTCCTTGCATGGAGCCTGCTTCTCCCTCTGTCTGTGTCTCTGCCTCTCTCTCTCTCTCTCTCTGTCTCTCATGATAAATAAATAAAATCTTTAAAAAGAAAAAAGAAAAAGAAAGATCAGCTGGATTTGCCTGAGCTTGCACAGCGCCCCCCCCGCCCCCCCCGCCCAGAGCCTGGATCCCCCCACACCCTGTGCCCTGCTCAATAAACAAGTTGTTACTTTAATTCCAAAGCTAGTTGTCCAATTCTCTGAGACTATCCCCACACTTTTAAATGTAGGAGATGCTGGAGCTCTGGGGTGTTCTGTTAATCCACCCTCTTCTCCCTTCCTCAAAGCCTGCTTCCACCAAGAAGCCCTCCTGGGATAAAGTTATCCGCTTGGTCTTGAGAACCCTTTATTTTCAGGGCCTCCTACCCCGGCGACTTGGGGAGACTGAGGAGACAGTGAGACTTGTAGGTTGATGCTGAGATGGAGCTCACCTTGGAAGAAGTGGACAAACTCCCGTGTTGGGTCAGGACACTCGGGATGTTGGGAGCATCCGTGTCTACCTGACATGTTCTGTGTCAATGATTTTATCCTATGGCCCATATTGATCCTGTCCGAACCCCCTGAATGTCCTATATTTAGCTTTGGCCCCCAAACATGACCAAAGTCATGCAGGTAGAGCTATTTTTCAAACTTACCTGGGCATTCGGTGTTTTTATTTGCTAAATCTGGCAACTCTAGATATTGGTGACTTCCCTAGGTGGGAGGTGGCATGGGGTGGGGGGGCTGGGGTCCTCCTGACTCCCCACCACGGTGCCTGGGACCAGCCTTCCTTCTGGTCTCGCCACCTCCCCGCCCGGCAGGGGCAGGACTGGCTGGGCTCCGAAGCCAGGGAGAAGCCAAGCGCCTGGGGCCGCAGCCTGGATGAGCCTGCAAATTGGCAGTAAAGGAACCGTCCTTGGTAATAGAGAGATTTACCATCTGAAGGGCAGCCCCTCCCTCTTGAAGAGGCGATTAGTTCTGAAGCACTTTCCTGTGGGTTTGTTCCAGGGACATCGTAGGCCCCCATTACTCTCTCCCCTTCCCACCCCCAACCATCCCCCAGAGATTTAGAACCTGGAGGTGATCTTCCTTCTTGCTTCCATTACTTCAGCGCCTGAGTTACGAGCCTTTATTCTTCCAAAAGCTCTTCACTCGACCTCAGGCTGCAAAATCTAAGGAGCTGTGGGAGCGGCCTCCTTGTGGTCAGGGTGGCACCTGCCCTGGACCCGTGGGGGCACCGGGCCTCCCTATTCATTTAGCTCATTTATAGGCTGGTTCTCCTGCCCGCCCCGTAAGCTAACCACCTTGGTCTAGGCCTCAACCTCTCTGAAATGCATTTTCTTATTGTGTAAAATAAGGCAGTGGAGACGGATGCCTCCTAAAGCCTCTCGCAAAGCTGTGATTCCTTCCCGCCAGCTTGGACCCACTTGGTACCCACTCCCCCCATAAACAGAGTTAGAGGTCACGGCCTCCTGCCTCCTCCCGCTTGCCCTCCAGACCTCCACCTCACCTGGCCAGGCAGAGTCAGCCCCTCAGGAGAGGGAGAGAGGGAGAGACAGAGAGGGGCAGGAGGTGGGGATCGGGGATAGGGGATCAGGCAAAGCTAAAAGAAGACAGGAAAGGACAGACTCGGTTGTGATTCTCTCACTCAATGAACAGAGCACATTAAGGATTAATTCCCTCCCCTCTCCTGTTTACTGTGGTTTCTCCCCCCTCTGGTGCAGGGACGAGAGGCTTTGCATCAAGATTAGTTGTTTCACAGTAAGGCTGCAATTTGCCCGACGCGTTTGTCATTAGGGGAGCCCAAGCACCGTTCACAGGAGCTTGAGCCCCTTATCCTTGCTTTGCTCCCCGGTGTCTGTCCCTTTCTCATGCAGACAAACAGGGTCCCAGAGGGAGATGGAGTCTTCCCAGGTTTGTAGGTTGGGTGCACTGCTAAGGTCTAGGGGTGGGGGGGAGGTGGGGAGAGGCAGGGTCAAACTCACCCTGCAGGCCTGCCCTCCTGAAAGGCTGATGCTTCTGTCTCTCCAGAGGGCCTCTCTCTCTCTCTCTCTCCCCCACTAGCGGCCAGACCAGGCATGTGGGTGAGCCAGGACGGTCAGCAGCACTGCCCGAGGGATGGGGAGAGATTTGCTGCTCCCTCCCAGGTCGGCCAGTGTGGGGGAAGGGAGAGAAGGCAGCTCTGATAAGGATGAAACAAAATGAATGTGTTTTCAAAGTTTCCCCCAGGCCCCAGCAGGATTCTGCAAAACTGTAATCCTATATTATAAATAGATGGAATTGCCTTTTTTTTTTTAACCCATTGGAGATGCAAAGCCAGCTGCTCTCTCTCTCTCTCTCTCTGTCTCTCTCAAGACAACTGACAAAATGAGAAGGTAAGCTGCCTATTTGTCTCCGCATCCAGATGCGGTAAAGGGAAGTGCAGGGAACTGTTGGTCCCAGAGGCCTGTTCTGTTTGTTTCTGAAGCTTGGAGCAGTTCAGTGCCCCCACCAGCGATCGGGTCATTCAGTTCAGAAATAGACTGACGGGTTGGGACAATATGAAGCAGATGGGGCAACCGGTGGCTGCCCTGAGTCCTCCCTGAGACTCCTTTTCCCACCAAGGGTCTGGGTGGGCATCATTGGGACGAAGCTGGGAACACCCACCACCATTGCATTTAAAGGTCACAAGTGGGGGGCACCTGGGTGGCTCATTTGGTGAAGTCTCTGCCTTTGGCTCAGGTCACGATCTCAGGGTCCTGGAATGGAGCCTGGCACAGGGCTCCCTGCTCCACGGGGAGCCTGCTTCTCTCTCTCCCTCTATATGCTGCTCACCCTGCTTGTGCTCTCTCTCTCTTCTCCGTCAAATAAATAAATAAAATCTTAAAAAAAAATTTAAAAAAAGTCACAAGGCCCATCATCAAAGTGCCTGGGCACAGAGCCTAATGAAACCCCAACAAGGGGACTGGAGTGATCCCAGGTCTGTGGGGCCACTGAAGGATTTTCAGGTGATCAGATGTGTGTCTTAGCTGCCAGCTGCCATTGGAGGTCACTTGGGGGTCGGGGTGGGTGGCCAGGAGTAGGGGATGGAAGATTGAGTGGAAGCACGCAGGAAGCCTGGCTCGGAGTGATGGTGATGGGCTTTGCAAGAGTAGCGGGAGAGCTGGGCTTGGATTTCAGGCCTGTTGAGCATGGCAAGCCACGGCTTGGTGGTCCCTGGCTTGGGCACTAGGTGGGCAGGGGTGTTGTCCACTCAGGTAGGGGATGGAGAGTAGGAGCCAATCTGATGAGTGGAACTGGAGACATCCTGAGTTTGAAGTCCTGAGCTCGGGTGAAGGGTCTCAGCCATCTGGCCAATTTGGTGATATTTAAATGATACCTTCAGAAACAACAACTTTTTAAAAGGTAACTGGAAAGAAGCAGCCAGAGGGGTGAAAAGCAGGAGAGCACGTGTGATAAGAAACAGGAAAGAAGAATGTATTAGGGCTTTCCAGAGAAACAGAGCCAATGGGATATTCATATGTGTATATGAGGAGATTGATGGGGATGGCTCCTGTGATTCTGGAGGATGAGAGGTCCCGCAGTCTGCCACCTGCAAGCTGGGGACCCAGGAAAGCCGGTGGTGTAGTTCAGCCCTGGTCCAAAGGCCTGGAACCAGGAGCTCCAACGGCCAAGTGCAGGAGGAGACGGGCATCCAGCTCTAGAAGAGAGAACTCACCTTTCCTTCTCTCCCCCTTTAGGTTCCATTTGGTCCTCAGGGGACCGGATGGTGCCTGCCTACACCGGCGGGAGCAGATCTCTTCCCCCAGCCTGCTGAATGGAATGCTCCATCTCTTCCAGAAACCCCCTGATGGACAGACCCAGAAATAAGGCTTCCCCAGCTGTCTGGCCATCCCCTAGCGCAGTCAAGTTGACACAGGAAATTGGCCATCACAGAGAAAACCCAGAAAGCTGACAGCATCCACCCCTTCTTCGCAGAAGCCGAACAAGTTCTGAAGGGGTGGCATAGGTCCCATTACACTTGTCATCAAGGCAGCCCCCTCTGTCCTTGGTAAAAGCGGGTCCAGCGGAGAGGTGGGAGCAGGTACCTGGTCACGTAGGTTGGGGGTGGATGGGGTCTTCTGGTATATATTCTTAAGGCATTTCTAGACCTTTGCATCCTCCTGCCCCCTGAGGTCGGAGCTCAGGAAAGCAGAAAGCAAATTATTGGTGTCTAATAGTTTACCAGTTGTTCGGGACACCAGCTGGCTGGAGTGGGGGGCCCTCAGGACGGATAGTGAAGAACAGTAGGAAGTACCAAAGTGCTATTTAAAAAAACCCAATATAGGAAAGCCTGGGTGGCTCAGCGGTTGAGCATCTGCCTTTGGCTCAGGGCGTGATCCCTGTCCCAGGATCGAGTCCCACATCTGGCTCCCTGCATGGAGCCTCCTTCTCCCTCTGCCTGTGTCTCTGCCTCTCTCTGTGTCTCGCATGAATAAATAAAGAAAATCTTTAAAATAAAATAAAATAAAATAAAATAAAATAAAATAAAATAAAATAAAACCCCAATATAACCCCAAGAACCATAATTGTCATCCCACCCAGGTGGGCAGACAGAGCCGGTGACAGTCAGCTGCTGCTCAGGGTCACTTGGTTGGGCAGAGGCGGGTTACCACATGGTGCAGGCCGCTGTCGGGGGAACAGTCAGCATCCCCGGGCCACTCCAAGCCCCTTCCTCCCCGTCTCCACTCTGTGAAGTGTCCCCCACCTCGACCCCAGGTCTTTCCTGAGCTTCTTCAGTGGCCTGAGCATCAGGTGCAGTCTACGGCTGGAATGAAGAGGTTGCTGGGAAGCCAGTGTTAAGGACCTACTGGGTTTCTGGGCTATGGGGGTGCACTCCTGTCCGGGTGCACCTCCATGGCCCCTGCCAGGCTGCTGGGCCAGGCTTGCCAGCTCCCGGCTTTGTCCAGGGCATCCCAGAGCCAAACGGGGGCTTTGGAGGGGGTGTCCAAGGGGAGGGGCAGCCCGACTCCCCCAAATCCCGCTCACCCCGCCAAGACGCCTAAGGGTCCGTTTGCTGAGTTCACTCGGTGCCTTCCACCCCTCAGTCCTTGTTGACCGGTTTTCACTTTGTCTTCATCGCGGCGTTTTAAGGAAGCGACCTGCAGCCCACGAGAGGTTCTGGAGATGGTCAGGCCCAGAGGCTCACTCGGGCTATTTCGTGTAATGAGGTTTATGGACGAACGAGGCCATATGAAGGCGGGAGTCCCAGCGGGCCCAGGAGCAGCCAGATTGTCGGCTACCAGCCACCACGTTGAGTGCAGGAGGAGATACACAGCCTGCGTCCTGGAGGCTGGAAGGGGGTCATTCTGGGTCACAGAAGCTCTGGGAGCGGGGCTGGTCCTGGGCCCTATAAAGATAGGACGGGCACATCTAAGGCAGATCAACAAGGTGCACATGAGAGTGGGGACCCTCTCCCATTCCTACTGTGGCCCCAGAGCCCCCACGGCGGGCCCACGCTCTCTCCCATCAGGCAGCCTTCCCGCCCTGCAAACCCGAAGGAGCCCAGCCAGGGGTGCCCATCCCCACTGGCCCGGGACCCAGGGGCCAGCTGTGTCACCTACACTCTGCAAGTAGGGAGGGAAGGAAGGAGGGTGGCTGAGACTCATGTCTTGAGTGGCCTTGCGGGGCTGTGCCCAGCCTTTCCAGGGCCTTGTGCCGGCTGCCGGTTCTCTCTGCTCCACCCCTACTCCTCCCTCCCACCCTGGCTCTCCCCTCCTCTGCCCTCCCTGTGCCTTTCCCTCCCTACCCCCTTCACACTTAGGCAGCCAAGGCGAGGGAAGAGGAGGCCCCTCCTACAGGAAGCACAGAGACTGTAGAGCTGAGGGAGCAGCTGTGGCTGTGGGATCAAGGGGGGACTTGCATCTACTCAGTTGAGCCTCACTTCTTAGCTGCCCACTCTGTGCCAGGCCCCCCACTACGTGCTTTACAAACCCGCGTGGAGGTAGTTCTTTCTGCCAGTATACAGGTAAGAAAATGATGAGGCACAGAGTGGTTATGTGACTCGTCCAAAAGCACACAGCTGACAAATGGGGGAGTCTGCTCTGAACCCGTGTTTGTCTGACCCAGAGTTCTTACGCAAACCCACTACTTTATGCTCTGGTGGGGAGACAAGGGACTCCTTCTGACCTTCAGCTTGGTGGGCCCAGGGACGGGAGACCTCGGTCACTGGCATCCCAGGTGGAGTCTGTAGGGAAACCCATACCCTCTCTCTCCCCAGGTGGGTTGTCCCCTGGGCTTCTTCGGGGGCAGAATCGGCCCCTCATCCTTTCCTCTCCTCTCTCGGCCCTGCCCAGCGACGCTTCACGCTGACTCCTCTGTACATCAAACTGGCCACCTCTCCTTGGGTCCTTCCCCACTTTCCAAGGTCAGTCCTGATTCATATCTGCCTGGCCACGTGGGTTCCAGGGCGACCTGCCCACCTCCTTGGGCAAAGCCTCCCCCATCCCAGGAAGGGGATGGGCAGGGTCAGCCTCCCTGAGTTACTCTGGAGGCTCCTCTCTCCTCCTGGCCAAGCCCAAGGCCTTAGAGTTGACTTGGGTACATCCAGGATGCCAGGCTTCTCTGCAAAAATACCAGGAGTGGATCCCACCCCCACCCCACAGACCCCCGTCCTGGGGAGGCCTGCCTTTGACGGCACTGCTGGTTCTTAGTTACCGTCTTGGGAAGTGGTGGTGGCCCTTGCTCTCAGGGAGCTGGCGCCTCCCGAGCCCCGATCCCCTCCCCACCAGTGGGGGGCCAGGAGGCCAGGTCATGGGAGATCATTTCTGGTGGAAGGAAGCGGTGCAGGGCCTCTGCAGCAAGACAAAATGTAGGACAACAGCCCTTCTGGCTCACTGCTCGTGCTATTGAAAACAGCACCAGCCAGAAAATACTTGCTAATGGCCTTCTCCCAATCTCCTTCTAGATAATGATAAATAATGTGTACTTTTAGTTTGGAATTGAAACTCATCTCTGTATTTCTGGTGTGTTTCACATGTTTCCCCCCCGCCCTTCTCCCTCGGGGTCTGAAAACTAGATATTTGTGCATTTGCTGTGTGCATTTATTCCCTGCCAGAAGTTGACATATAGACTCATTAATTCCTCCACACTTGTGCTCACCCCCAGACACTCACCTGGCTGGACCAGGAGGGAAGCTGCGTCCCAGTGGGCTCTTCTAAAGGAATCCTGTGGACCGGACCGGGGGACAGATATGTCCTGGATGTGGGGGTTTGGGGTCCCTTTCAGTGATCTCTCATTCCTCTACTCAGGCGTGCCCTGAGGGTTACATTCCCTGAGTTTCTGATTCAGTAGGTCTGGGATAGGACCCAGAAGTTGCATTTCTAACAAATTCCCAGGTGATAATGGTGCAGTGGTCCCAGAGACCACACTTTGAGAACCACTGGTCTAAATCCTTGCTACTCGGGGCGCCTGGGTGGCTCAGTGGTTGAGCGGCTGCCTTCGGCTCTGGGTGTGGTCCTGGAGTCTGGGGATCAAGTCCCGCATCAGGCTCCCCAGGAAGCCTGCTTCTCCCTTTGCCAGTGTCTCTGCCACTCTCTCTGTGTCTCTCAGGAATAAATAAATGAAATCTTAAAAAAAGAAATCCTTTCTACTCAAAGTGTGGTCCTGGGACCAGCAGCTTTAGCATGACCTGAGAGCTACTTAGAGATGCAGAAGCTTGGGCTCCACCCCAGGTATAATCAGTTTTGCATTTTAGCAAATCCCAGGTGATCTGAATGTGTATTGCTTTGGAGAAGCACTGGCCTAGGTGATTATTCAATGTTCCTTTCAGCACAGTGGCCTTGATCTTGACTGTGCATCAGAATCTCCTGGGGAGCTTTTAAAACATCTCTAAGCCCAGGCTGTGCCCCAGGTCAATTAAACCAGCACCTCTGGGGTGGGGTTCAGGCATGTGTGTTTTTTAAAAAGCTTCCCTGTGATTGCAGTGCATGGCCACCCCTGAGAACCGCTGCTCCTGGTTCACCTTGAAGGAGACTGCAAGTCATGCTTCTTTCCTTCATGGCTGCTCACCCATGCCCACTTTTCTGGCTCAGAGAGAGCTCAGCTTTGCCTGACCCAGGGTCATCCATCTTTCCGGCGTGCTTCTGTGGGCTTCTGTAGTGCATCCTTCTCTCTCATTTCAGTTGAGCGCACTGGGTGGAGAGTTGGAGAAGCAGCAGAGGCAGCAAGAATTGCCTGAGCCAGGCTTTGGTTACCCCGTGGGTGTGGTTAGAGCAGCACCCACAAAAGCCCACTTTCCATGCTTCTGAAATCCCACTGACGTTCCTTTGAATTAATTGCAGAGTATCAAACACCGAGCCAACCTGTGATCACTGTCCCCTACCAGGTCCGTGACAGACATCACTAATCAATCAGGGCATGCGTTCTCATTGAGCCCAGAGGTGGCTCAGAGGACTTGTGTCTGCAGTGTTCCAGCATCCGGGACCAGTGGGACATGGCGGGGCTATGGAAAACATTGACCTTTCCAGGGTGGAAAGCATCTGCCCCTTGTCCTGAGGGGGGCAAGAATCAGGTTATTGGTGAGATAAGCGTGACTTACTCATCAGCTCCTAGAAAGAGGGAGCAGGTTTCCAAGCGGAAGGGAGCGTGGTAGCAGAGAGAGAGAGGTCTGGAGAATGGGTCACTGTCCTGGAGGCAGTTCTGGGACGCCAAATTCAGGATGGGGCTTTTGGGGAGAGGAGGGTTCCTTCTTCTCGTGTTTCTGTTGCCTCCGCTGCAAGGTGTGTGTATGGGGGGATTGGCCAAGAGGGGAAGAGGGGCCAAGGGCAAGATTCTCCAACTTCAGTGCTGTACGTGGGGCTGGGACTGGGTGTGACGATTTGGGGAAGGTCTTAGCTTCAGCCAGGCTTGTGGAGGTGGGGTGGGGGGAGACCCTCACTCAGTGCAGGAGGTCCTGGCTGGAGGGCAGCCCTGGGACCCCCACAGATGACAGTGGGAGATTGCAAGGCAGGCCAGAGGCTCTCTTCTGCCCAGCTTGGGGTGCTGGTGGGGAGCTCCAGGAGAGGTAGAGGCAGATGAGCAGGTCTCCCCACCAATCCTCTTCTTGGCTACTCCCCAGATTGGATTTGTGGAAAAGAGGATGGAATTGTGGAGCATGTTCTCCAGAGCAACAGGGGCCTGCTCTGCGGAGGGGAGTTTAACAAAGAGGTAGGCCAAAGAGAGGAGACGGAACCTCTAGGTGGGGAGAGAAAGAGGACAATAAAGGAGATGAACCAGAAGACGGTTCTCCTTAAGGGCTGTGTGTTCATTCACTCGTGATCTCCACATTTCTCACTGAACACCTATTCTCAGGCCGGCTAGAATCTGGTTAGTCCTTTCCTGCGGGGATGAGTCCACTTTGGGACCACCTTGGTAGCACTGAGGTTGGGGGCAGAGGAGATCTTACCAGCTCAACAGCTCGAGCTGCTACCACAGACACCTCAGCGCACCCTGGCTAGAATAAAGGAAGCCGAGGAACCCTGGCCTTCCGGCCTTCGGGTGGCTGAAGAGGCAGAGGGGACCTCTAGTGCAGTCTGTGAGTGAGACGGGGTCTCTCACACTACTGGTCCAGTGGAGAACCCTGTCTTCAGAAAAGGGATGAAGACCCAGATCCGGACCCCCAGCTGCCCTAGCCCGGACGGGATGCAGCCAATGGGGTGCGTGTCCAGGTAGCGGACACCCCAAGGATGGGAAGCCGATGCATCGTGGAACATCCTCCGGACACACGGAGGGTGGGTTTCATGAGGTGGTTGGCTAAGAGGCAGGGGGCTGGCCCTGGTGACCTAATGGGCCCTGGAGAGCCCCTCCATGGCCTGGGCACCCCTGTAGTCCAGCAAATCTCCTCCCATGTCCTGGAACCATCCAGCAGGAGGCTTTGCTGATTTCTAGTGACCTTGACTCGTCCCCCTCCCCACTTGAATGGAGAAGCATCTGCACTGCTCGTCATCTCTGCCAGTCCAGAGCCAGCCTTTCAAATGACCTGCTTCATCCCTGGCTGCGGTCGGAGCCTGAGAAGCGATGCGCTCCATTTCCATTTTTTCCTGAAGGCACCCCCTACCCCGGCCCCCATCCCTCAGTGTCTTGGGGAGCCATGGGCACCCCCTCCTGCCCCTCCCACAGTCCTGCCTGCACTTGCCTGGCTGCCAGCAGAACCCAGGCTGCCTGGATGGATTGACTTGTTGGAGAGAGTATTTATTTTAAGAAGCATTTCACCCCGGGTTTTGCTGTGCTTGGCTTATTACCCATAAATATCAACTAACAGAAAAGGGGTGGCCTCTGGGAGGAGTGGATGTTTTGGATGGAAACCAAGAGCTGACATGTTCCCTGGGTGGGAGAGACGAGGGAACAGTTCCCATAATTGGCCTCTACAGGGAGATCCAAATGCATCGTCCTGAGATCCTAGAGCGCTGCCACCGAGGCAGTCCCGCGCCACAGCGCGCACCTGGGAGGGCCTGGACCTAGCTGGGCGGGCAGTGACCTCAACCCCGGGCAGGGAGTGAGGGACAGAGGAAGGGGTGCCCCGAGGGTGGGGTTAAGGACCAGGGCTTGCAGGGGGCTTCGTGGAGGGGTGATTTTAGCAAAGGTGTGGCTGAGTGAGTTGAAGAGAGGAATGGCCTTCTGGGAGGGGAGCAGTAGGGCAAAGGCGTGGGAGTCCGCCTGGGGGACTGGCTCCCCAGGGGAGGGGGTGGTGAGGAGTTGGGCTGAGGGAGGCAGGGACGTGAGGGCCCCTTTCTGCAGAGCCAGGAGGCAGCCTCGTGAGGCAGTCCTGGGACGGGGAGGCAGCCAGTGTGACTCGGTCACTAGCCTGTTCTTGCTCGTCCCGGGATGCTGCTCCTGACCGCTGGTGCGGTTTAGGGACCATCACCTGTTTCTCTCTCCTCTCCTTTCCTTTCCTGGAAATGGAAACTTCCTCTGGAGCTTGGACATAGAGGAGGGTCAGGATAAGCTGATCCAGTCTGCAGGGGGGTGGAGTGACCGCTCTGAGACCTTCCCAGGAGGAGTCTGGCTCCTCTCACCCCCTCGCTCCCTGCTGTTCCCATGGAACCCAGGGTGCTCCCAGGAGGGCCGCTGCTGGAGGCAGTTTGGTGACTCCGATCTGCGCCTTCTAAGGGATTGTGGACTGAAGTGTGTGTAGGTGTGTCTCTGTATGTGAGAGCATGTGTGAATGTCCGCGTGTGTGTGCCTGTGTGGATAGGGGGTGGATCTTGGACCTCCTGCCCCAGCATCAAGAATCCCCTGAGCCCCACCCCTGAGGCCCAGGGCAAGCCCCGACCCACAGCCAGCTCCACACTGGCCTGTCCCCACATTTAAGGCAGAACTGACTTCCTGGCAGGAAGGCCACCCTGACTGTCAGCCCACTGAGGCTTTTCCTCCTCTTTGCACCAAGCTCCTCCTCGACCACCCTCCAAATCCCTGATCCTTAATCCCCAACCCCCCAACCCTCCCAAGGTGGGCCCAGACCCAGACCATGACGCAGGTCACTGTTAATGAACTTCACTCTTCCCAAGTCCCTGGGGATAGGCGTGTGACTCACGCCGTCCAGTCGCAGGACCCCAGCCCTCAGCCAAAGGGCTGGAGAGCAGGGCCAAAGTCCTTCCCCGGAGCTAGTCCGTCTCTTGCTCAGATGCTAGTGTGGGGAGTTGGGCGTGTGGGGGGCCTGGTGGCCATCCTCACCACCATGTGAGAGACAGCCTGTCTGTGGCCACGACCAGCAAATGTGCACATCGACAGGGGTGGGTGGGTGAGGAGACAGGGCCAGGTGGGGATGAAGACTGAGGCACGGGCAGGGCCCATATTGGTCCCGAAGTCCTGGTTCCTGTGATCTCTCTTCTTATTCCGAATCCTCCCAGTGACAAGAGCCCATAAACTCCACTTTGACTAGAGCTGGAGCTAGTTGAGCTCATTCTCAGTCACGTGCAGGTTAGAGTTCTGAGTGATATATTGGCCTTCACAGGCCATGTCCTGGCCCACCCACCTGTCCCCATTCTCTCAAGTGGCCAGGGTTCCATTATACATTCCCCGTATTGTCCTCTCTCTCCTCCTGATTAGAATCAAATGTCTGTTTTTCAAGCCTCTCTGTCCCTCTCCCCTTCCCTGTGCTGATAAGACATGGGGCCCTTGCCTTTCTCCCTGCTACAGAAACAAAGTAGCATATGAAGTAGCATAGAGAAGTTTCTAGATGTCTGGGCACTACCAAGGTTGAGAAACCTTGGGTGAAGACATGACTCACGTTGTCTTGGTCATGCCGACATTGAGGGCAAGGGGGCAGGACCCAGGAGACAGGAGGAGTGTGGCATTCCTGGCTCCGGACTCTGCTTCTCCTGGTGTGAAAGCCCCCTTCATCCATAGCCCCTGCCCCTTCTCGCTTCCGGCATTTATGCCTGGTAGGTGTCGGCCAGTTTACTATTTCTATTACTTTTTCAACATGGAAATATCTGGGATTTTTTTCCCCTTTATAAAAATAATTCCTCCTCCATCCCCAGACCACATGCTCGAATTAGACAATCCTGGCAAGGAGAGGACAGTTCATCCAACCTTCTGCCCAATGTAAGAGGCTTGGCCACAGCAAATGACATATGGTGAGTTACTGATGCATGTACGCTGCCGAGACGGGCAGCTCACTACCTTGTGGGGCGGCCTTTCCACTGCGGGGCAGCTCTAATTGCTGGAAAGTTCTTCCCTTTGTTTAGCTAAAATCTGGCACCAAGATGCCCTTGGTTGAAGGCCTGCCCTCTGGAGCACTGCAAAGTCAATCTGTTCTTCTTGCACATGACAGCTTTCACACCGTTGAAGACAGTTAGCATGTCCCTCGTGCATTCTCTTTTTCTCTGGTCAAACACCCTGATTTCTGAGAAGCACATCAGAGGTGGAACGGCTTCAGAGCCCTCGTCGGCCTGGTTTTCATGCCCTCCAATGCCCCTCCTGGAGTCTCATACCCAGTCAGAGAAATATTTTCTGGAGGGGCTCAACCCCGTGACCAGCCAAGGGGACACAGCGGTCCCACGCTGCAGAGTTGGCATTGTGTGTGCATCAGAGTTGGCATTGTGTTTAGCACATTCCTGGGCCCATCCCCTGAGATTCTGGATCAGTAAGTCTGAGACTAGGCCCCAGAATAACTTTTAAGCAGAGCTGCACAGCCAGTTCTGTTGATAAGCTATTTTTTTCGTAGGAAAATTGAGGTGTGTAGGTGGGACGGGATGGGCGGGGCACCATGCAGCCAGTGGATTCAGCAGGACTCATCTGTTTGCAAGACACAGAAACCCAGCATAACTAGCCTATGCAAACAGGGGATGTTTGGGTCCAGGAGCTGCAAGGGATCCTGAGATAGCAGGAGTTTGGTCTTTGGGAACGGGATCGAGGACTCAAAGTTCAGTGTGGTGACGAAAATGGCCATAAGTAGTCCAAATTCATATTCTCTTGGCTTATTGACCTCAACTGGAAAGGTATTCTGTTCCTCTCCACACCCACCCCCTGCCCCCAACCCCGCCAGTATCTTTAATTTAATTCTAGGGAAGGATTTTTATTGGTCCAACTTGGATCTCCTTCCAGTGATCATGGTTGGCACAGAGATGGGCTATGACAATTGGATCATGGAGCTACCCTTGCCCTACACTGGAGAAGGATGGGGACACCAGGTGAGGGAGAGCAAGTTCTCAGGGAAGGGATGCTGGCCACATGTCCATCATAGCTGACCTGCAGGAGGGCCATCTAGGGTTTTCTTACGAAAAGAAAGGTCTATTTCAACTTTTGGATGGAGGCAGCATTCTTCTAGAAATAACAGGATTTTTAAGGGCCTTGTTATGATCACCAACTGTGATTAAAAAAGAAAAAAGAAGGATGTTGGGGGGACCACAAATGCTAGTCTAGTCATTTACGAACCTCGATTCGGCCTGCAGGCCCTGGTGGGTCCCATCTGTCTGGGACTGGTCTCTCCTTGTTTCACTGGCACGAACCTTGTCTCGTCCATCATACTGAGGCCTGGGACCATAGACATGTAGCTTCTCTGTTTCTTCTCTTACCCATTGTCCAGCATTTGTGTGCGGTTTACATGTTAAAGAGAGTGCATGCACCATATTTCATGGTTTTACATCTGTCTACTCTTTCTAGTTTGCATCCCTCAAAAGCAGGGTCTATGTCTAGTATGATTCTGACATCACAGCATAAACTCAACACCATGCCTTGGGGTGGCATAAATGGCTAGCTGACCAATAAAAATACGTGCCACCATGGTGTAGGACCCTTGCTGGGACATAGCTGTCTGGCCAGGGACCATGTTTCCCAGCCCCTCTTGCATCTACGTGGGACCACACAGCTGGTTCTCATCAATGGAACATGAATGGAAATGCTGACTGTCACTTCTGGGTCAAGGTAGTTAGTTAAGCTTTGCGTGTAAGATTTCCACGCTTTCTGGTTTCTTCTGCCAGCTGGATGCAGAGACTCCAACAGAGGTCCTCCAGGATGTCCTAGGCACAGCTGAGCCTCAAGATGGAAGGGACCTAGGTCCCTGAGTCACCACCTGGAGGAGAGTCTCTCAAACGTTCTAATTAATCAGCGACATCCACATTTAATTTCGAGTGACTAGAAAATACATATTTATTGTGTTAAGCCATTAAGATTTTGGAGCTGACTGCTAATATAAGTTACTGATTACTGTACTAGGCTCCGTAAGAACTGGAGGGGGTGTGTGGCTGGGTCTGGAGTGGACTGCTCCACAGCCGACCACTCTTCTTTCCTACATGGGTTCATCTACTGATTCATCCGTGTGCTCCTCCATCCTTCCAGCCAGGCACAAAGGCAGTGTGCTTGCAGGGAGCAGATGTGCTGGGCTTTCTCACCTCGCTCCATGGGTTCCCCAGGTTACAAACCACCCCCAGCTCAGGGGCAGGGGCTGGCTGGTCAGGGCTGGATCCTGGGGAGGGCACAGGACCAGAGCCAGTGGTGCAAACAGGAACCTGCCAGTGAACCCAGCCAGTTCACTGCCAGGGTGACCTTGAGAGGAGCAAGGAGCAAAGAGAAAAACACAGAGCCGGCTCCCTCCTGTCTTAGGGTCCCTTGAAGGCCCCCTGCTGGCGGGAACTAGCTGGGCACCGCCGGCAGAGCAGAAATGGGGTCCTAGCCCAGGGCTTCACAGCTCAGAGTGACTCTCAAGTTTGGACTTGAGTGGCGACAGCTACAGAACCAGCAGAGTTTTTAGCTTGAATCCTCTGACCTGACTGCTTTGCTGTGAGGCACCCTCTCTGGAGCCTAGCACCCTAGGAGCCAGTTCATGTCCACAGCCTCCCTGCCAGTCTGAGGGCTGACATCCTGGGGACACACCTGGCCCAGGGCTCCAGGTCCTAGAGAGATTCAGGAAGACAGGCTCCAGAGAGTGTTCATGGTCTTTGGTGCAGCCGCTCCGCCGCGGGGTGCTCCGGGTGCTGGGTGCAGAGGTGAGATGAGCTGTGTGGGTTCCCCCCCACCACCACTCAGAGGAGCTGCGGGAAGGCTGCAGCTCCCCTGGGTCCTCCTAGGAAGGCAGCCGTGGCCTCTCAGCGATTTGGCTAAGATTGAGAACGCAGGATGGCAACACTCCCTCTCATTGCCGTGTGACCTTGAGGGAACGAATTACCTTCTCAAGTCTTGATTTTCTTCCTCTGTACAATGCCCCCCGAGGGCCATCATGCAGTTTGGGGGTAACGCATATAAAGCACAGTGCCTGGCACATAGTAGACACATGATAAGCGGCAGGAACGGTGATTATTCAGAGGAATGGGGGATCCCAGGAGTCTGTCTTTGACCTCGAGACTACTGCAGTGGCCTCACTTTATGGGGTGGAGGGCCCCCAGGGAGCAAGAAGTACAGACAGAGAGAGGGAACATGGGTGCCTGAGGCTCCTGGACCCTCCCCATTCCCAGGCAGGTATTGGGGGTCCCGCTACCGAGCCCGTGGGGGTTGGGGAGTGGTTGTCCCACCCTGATGAAGCACTTGAAGGCCCCCAGCACAAAAAGAAACTGTCCTGCCCCGTGGCAGCCTCCCTTCCAGCCTGTGGTGGCCCCAAGGAGGACTGTGCAAGTACCTAACCGTGTGCATAATTTCTTGATTCCGCTGCAGTGGAAGTTTGGATCAGAGCGAGTGGGTGTAAAGAATGTCAAGCAAGATTCGATTACAATTTTTATTTTGGAAAAACCTTCATCAAAATATGTATATCTAATTAGGACAATTACAGCACAGGAACAAAAAACTGATTAAAAATCAGACACTCCATAAATTACAAGTGTTTTTCTCCAGCTGGGGCACATCTCCGGCTGCCGAGCTGCAAGGCCAATCAATGGGGCCGGCGCTCTGGGAGCAAGAGGGAGGAGGTGGTGACTCTCGGGACAGGACTGCAGGGGGTGGCTGTTGAGAGTAGGCTTTGGGGAGGGGTGGTCCCGCCACCACCTGACTGTCACCCAGGGCATGGAGGCAGCTGGGCCTGCTTAGGGACAGGAAGAGCTGCTCACGGGTGGAGGAGCAGGGGTCTGGTGGGGTCTGGATATGGCTGTGTGCCTGTGTGCAAGTGTGTATGTGTGCATTTCGTCGAGCCCGAGCAGCAGATCATGCATGTGCACACATGTACGATGGCACGTGAGCATCTGTGCAAACATCTGTATCACGGCCGGAAGATGCAACTGTCTGGGCAGAAGAAAAATGCACAGCAGCATCTGGAGCGTTGTGCCAGCGGCAGGCGTGGTGCAGAGGGAGAGCAAGCAGGCAGCTTGTCATACGTGCCTGGGCACCACCAGCTTGGGATGGGCACCAGGCCGGCAGAGCTGCCCTTTTAAAATGTCGCAAAAAGAACAGGCCACCACACAAGGATGTCCACACCCCAATCCCTGGCGCCTGTAAAGATGTCACCCTCCGTGGCTTAAGGGACTTTGCAGATGTGATTAAGTTAAGGATTTCGGGACGGGGAGCTCATCCTGGATTACTTGGGCGAGTCCAATGTCATCACGAGGGTCCTTAAAAGTGAAAGAGGGTGGCTGGAGAAGGAGATGTGACAGCAACGGAATGATTAGAGACGGTCTATGTCATCGGCTTTAAAGATGGACCACAAGCCAAGGGATGAGCATGGCCTCCAGGGGCTGGAAAGGGAGGAAAAGCAATTGTCCTTAGAGCCTCCAGGAGGAACACAGCCCCGCTGATGTTCCGATCTTAGCCCTCGGAGAAGGTGGGACCTTGCACCCACCGAGCTGTGAGTCCATACACGTGGGCCATTTTAAACTGCTGCGTTGGTGACCATTTGCTACAGCAGCGACAGGAGAGGAGAGGAGCGCCGAAGGGATTTTGCCCTTTTCCATCCAGGTGGAGACATCGGACCTCAGAGGCGCCAAGTGATTTGCTGGGGTTCCCGCAGCCAGCCGGTGGGGGGCCACGGTGTGAGGCAGGCTGACCTCAGAGCCTAAGTGGGCCTCTCCCGCCTGTTGGCCCAACCACGCCGCCTCCCGCAGAGCAGTCGTGAGGGCCGGACTTCTCATTCCCAGGCCAGCTCCCAGCTCAAGCCCCCCTGCTGCCGGCTCAGAGAAGATGGGATGGGGGTGGGGGGCATCTGGGATGAGCGCATTGAAAAGCTTGGACAAAAAAAAAAAGAAAAAGAAAAACTTGGACAGGTTCCAGTTAAAGCCATGGTCGAAGGTGGCTTGTGTGTGCGCCCTCCGAGGAGAGGAAGGGGCTTATGTCTGAGCCCGAAGCCAGCTTCCAGGCAGGGGGTTCTCTGGCTTCCCAGCCCATCCCACTCCAGCCTGCCTCAGCCCCTCTGCTCCTTCCTCCCCGCTCAACCCCAACCCCCCTGAGTCTGCGCTCCCGGGGTCCAAGCTTCAGCAGCTTCACGGCCTTCAGAAGCTTGGGGATAGATTACGCGGGCTCAGAGCCTTGCAGCCCTGGGCAGGAAGGCGGCGGGGTCATGGGTGGAGAAGCCCCTGGCCCCTGACACCCTCTACCCTGCTCTAAGGCCACCCAGCATGCCAGGCTGTGCCAAGAGTCCTAGAGCACCATCCAACACGGCCCGGGGCGGAGGGGGATGCCGGCAAGAGATACTGGCTGAGGAGCCAGGCCAGCTGGGTCCCATTGCTGATTCCCTTGGGAGGCTTGCTTGACTCATTTCCCCTGCTGGGCCTTAGTTTCCTTGTCTGTAACCTGGGCTACTTAGAGAACATTCTAGAGATTCCCTCTAGCTTAGACCTGCTGACCCTGCTGGCTAGGGTTCTCTTCCTGTCTGTGATAGTCGGGCATCCCGGGGCCTGTGCATGGCTCTCTCCTGTTTGCATGTTCTTGAGGAATGTGGCTATAGGGTGAGGGCAGCAAGGGGCTTGAACTGAGTGTCAGGGCTGCCTCCTGGCCTCCGGGGGATGGAATGGGGACAGTGAGTCTTGCTTTGCAGGAGGTTGCCCTCAACGGCCATGGTGAGAACCATCCTCAGATATAGCACCCCACTTTTTACATCCTTCCTCACCTCAGAAGATGCTGTCTCCCAGGCCTGCTCTCCTGGGCTTCTTCCTCTGGCCCCAGGGAGGGGCTTTTGTGTGTGTGGTGACAGAGAGGCTTGGCTGGATCCACTCTAATGGGATCCATAGACTTGTCTCAAGCAAGATTCCGATTGGCTGGCTTGGATCATGTGATCTTCTTGGAACCAGTCACTCTGACCAGAGCAATGCAGTAGCATGACAGCTCAACCTCGTGATCACATGTGTGATGTCACAGGATCACATCTGTAACCAGTAGGCGGGGTCACTCGGGCTACCATGTTTGAAGCCCCTAGAATCACATGTAGCAATGATGAGTTCCCCCAAAGAGCCTCAACCAAGATGGAACAGCATGTTAGGCAGACAAGAATATTTTCCCCAAATGCCCACCACGTCCCAGGCCCTGTCCTGAGGGGCTCCTTGGGACATCTATTCCAGATGACTTAGGGAGTCGATCCGCTTTACCTGGGACAGGTGAAGTCATCCCTAGCTCACACCTTGTTTTCAAGGGACTCTGGAAAGAAGGTCTGTGCTTGGTGCTCTAAGGTCTCCTCCGCTAGGCATGGGGGAGACTGAGGTGGCTCTAAAATGCTCCCCTAATGGCCACGTCATTCATTCTGTGCTTTAGCTGGCATTCTGTGGCACCTTGGCACCCAGGCACCATAGTCCCAGGACACCCCAGTGTGTGAATGTGCGTGTCCGTGTGTGTGTTGTGAGGGTGGTGACTGTCAGAGGCTTGGGACTCTCAGTCTTACAGACAAGGGGGCGGCAGGGCAAGAGGGCGATCTTCAGGACCACTGCTGTGTCTCTGGCCCTTGTCCTACAGCGTCTGCAGCTCCCTGATTATTATTCTGGGCCCAGACAGAGGCAGCTGTGTGGCAGTAGGGGAAGCTGACAGACAGTGACAGGTGACACCGGCTGCTGGGTCTTCCTTCTGTCAAATCCGGCTCTGCTATCTCTGGTGCCCCGGACGGCCCTGCGATGCCCTCTGGCACCTTCTTCTCCAGCCCCCACTGAGGCCAAAGTAGGGGGGGCGGTGTCAGGTGTGAAAGCCCCGATGCTGGTCGGTGTCTGTTTGCTGCTCCAAGGGCCCCCCTTCATGCTTCCCCTGCTCTGCTCAGCATCACTGGGGCTGCCCACGGCGGCTGGCTCCTGGCTGGTTTTGGCCAATGCTAGAGGTTGAAAGTTCCTGTTCCCCCAGATTCTTATGTTGAAAACCAACCCCCAGTGTGATGGCATTTGGAGGTGGGGTCTTGGGGGGGTGATCAGGCCATGACCAGGGGAATCAGAGCCTTAATGGGCGGGACTCGTGCCCTTACAAGGAGACCCCAGATCGGCCCTCACCTTTGCCACCTGGTGAGGACGGAGAGGAGGCGGCCGTCTATGGAGCAGGACGTGGGCCTCCACCAGACACCTTGATCTTGGCCTCCAGCCCCCAGAACCGTGAGGATGAGCCGTCTGTGGTGTAATCCCAAGTCTCCGGGATTTCCATGAGAACAGCCCGAACAGATGAAGGCGGCCAGCGAGGCCCAGGCAGGGAGAGCTGAGGGCAGGAAGGTGGAGATGGGGGGTGTTTCTTCTCCTGTGTTTGCTTCTTGTCCTGCTCTCTTGAGCTTGAGGGAGCCGGCTCCTCCTGTGGCTCCCACCCGGGATGCAGCAGCTTTGTGCCGCGCTGTTCCTGAGTCCCCTCACCGTCCGCTGCCGCGCTTCTCAGTTGTCTTTCACCTGTGTGGCCACGTCCCCATGTGCATGATTCCCCTTTAGACCCTCAGAGTGGCATCTGCTTTCTGCTTGGCCTCTGATGCTGCCATCACCTGGTGGGGCCTCAGGCGAAATTCTCTTCTGTCAACAGCAAGCTGTGTGACCTTGGGCTAGTTGCTGTCCCTCTCTGGACTCAACTATTCCTATCTGTAAAAGGCCAGACAGTGGCCCCTGATGAATCCTGGACCCTCTGCCAGGGGACGCAGGGCTTTTCTAGATGCTCTTCTGGGGGCTCCTTGGGCCCCCTGGTCCCCTAATAGCGCCCCTGTGATCCCCTAAAGCTGCTCCACCTCCCTCATCTGGGAGGTGTGAGCGGCGGGAGAGACTCACTCAAGCAGCTTGGCATTAATTCCTAAAGCCCACTTCCCCATATATGCAGGGCTCAGAATAGGAGGGGGCAGTCAGAACCACAGATGCTTTCCAGAAGGATCTCTCCTCCACGGGTGGAGGAAAGTAAGGGGCGAGAATGCGATGGTGAGGTCTGGGTGGAGACCCCTGGGGCCCCTTCCCTGGGAGCCTGCCTCTCACCCCTGCGAGCCTAGACAGAGGGCACTGCGGGGCAGGGGAAGCCACGGGGAGCGGGGAGCAGGAGGGAGGGAGGAGGAGATCAGAGCCGAGGCGAGGCCTTGTTTTGGGTTTGAAATGCCCAAGCTGTTAATTTGAGAATAATCAATGCTAATTTGCACATATCTGGCTGCTATAGCAGGTTATCTATTTCCCGTCAAGATGCCCCAGAAGCTCCCACGGCTCTTCCCCAGCGCTGTCCACCCAACCTCCCCCTGCTGCTGGGAGGTGCTGCGGGCTGGCCCGCCGGGGAGCCGGTGGTCCCCCCCCACCCAGATGCTGAGCCCAGCCCCAGCTGCCAGCGGGGCTGGAGGCAGCCCAGGGGGCTGGAGAGGAGAGGGCTAGGGGGCCGGCCAACGCCTGGCGGGAGGAGAATTAAGCAGAAGTGCAAATTACCCAAACCCGTGATTAACATTTCTTCCAAATCTGCATGAATATTAAAGCGCAACCCACCCTGGTTCCCACACAATGAATTCTGCATGAATCTTAAGATAAATCGTTTGGATAACTTAGCGGCAGCTGTACTCCCCTGCTGCCAGCTGCCTCCCAAAATCATTTCAAGGCGGGTAAGAGGGGAGAAGGAGGGGAGAGTGAGGGACAGCGGGAGGGGGCACAAGCGGTGCTTGTCACTTTGGGTCCTTCCGCTCAGGCTTCGGGGCCTGGGCTGCACGTGAGGAGTGGGGTGCACGAAGCCTGGACTTGGCCGGTAGTGAGGGCTGGAGCGGCAAGTGCTGCAGCCACCGTGGAACCTTTCTTGAGTTCCTGGAAGAACCCCCAGGACGTCCTGAGGTGCCCGCTCCATCCTCCCGCTTCCCCTAAGGAGCAAACCAGCCCGCTCAGCCCTCAGCCTGAGCTCCACCCTCCTGGAGGGCAGCTGCTCTCAACGGGGGTGATTATTCCTCCCCCCCACCCCAGGGGACATTGGGGGATGTCTGGAGATATTTTTGATGATCACGATAGTATTGAGAGGGTAGAGGTTACAGATGCTGCTAAACATCCCATGACATGCAGGACTGCCCCTCTCCCCCAGTGACAAAGAACGGTCTGGCCCCTAATGTCACCAGTGCCCAAGCTGACAGCTTCGGTGTCTCCGCCTTACCAGGGGGACATCTGGGCTTCCTCCCAACCTACCCGCGGGCTAGAAGTGAGTTACCAGGGGGCCCTGGGTGGGAGCTGGGAGTCAGGTTTTGACTTTTGGAGCCTGGCAGCGTCACCACCGTGACTATCATTGTACCAGGCAGGGTCTCCGCGCGAACAGATGGCACCAGCTAGGGGTTCCGGAGAAGACAGTCTGATGAAGGGGCCGTTTGTACATACTTGTGTGCTGAGCTAAGGGAACGAACACGGTGATGCAGAATCTGGGGACCAGCACCAGTGGGGGAGGCTTTACCACCTGGACGGCCAAAGGGGTGAGGGAGAGGGGTGTTTTTACTGGAGCCTGCGGAGTCTGGAGCCCTGGAGAAGGGGGGTGCTCCAGAGCGGCAGTAGGCCAGGAAGAAGGGGGGTGGAACCAACACCCCAACCTCTCTCTCCTCTTGCCCTCAGCCTCGTGCCAGTGCCTTCGATTGGTCAAACCCACCTAGAAGCCAGGGACCAGAGGATCCAGTCAATTGGCCTGTAGAGGGGGCCCTTCCGGGGTGCAGAGCAGAGAGGAGAAAGAAGGCCTTCAGTGGAATGGCAGCCGGGGGCAGGGGGTAGGATGGGGTAGGAATGGAACCAAGAGTGGCCAGGACATCCTCCTTCTCAGCACCACGGGAAGCCACCAGGAGGGCACCCTCCGGGAACTGCTCCCAGGTGCTCAACACATAGAAAGAAACCCCACGGAACAACCCGCATCACAGACAAGAGTGAATGGCAACAAAATGCCTTTGGGAAAAGTCCAGACTTTTCCAGTGGTTGAGCTAGGGTTAAAATGGATCCGCTGGGGAGGGAATCTCAGAAAGAGCTTCAGTAAGCCAATGGCGTGCTGGGATTCAATTTACAAAAATGCTGTTTAAGCACAAATGCGCAGGAGCCCATCCACTGTATCAAGGGAATTCCACTTATAATAGTCAGAGGAAGACCAACCACCCCGGCAACCCCCAGCGTGTCCCGAGGTGGGACGGGTTCCTTGGGGATGGCGGGTTGGCATCTCCAGGACTTACTGAAGACTGGATGTGGGTGTGATGGACAAAGGACTGGAGAGTGAACATTCAGGCTTTTGGCCTGACAATGGGGGCACAGTGGTGGTGCCTCTGGATGTGGGAATGACGGGGACCGGGGCTGGGAATCGGGTTCTAGTGGACTCCAAAGCCCCACGGCCCGTTCCCTTCCCTGTTCCAGGTGGTGGCTCTCCTCCCTGGCTGCAGGGAGGTTGGCAGCATTTGCAGAGCTGCTGGGGTACCCTAGGAAGAGGTTTGGCCCTGAGAGTACCAATGCCCCCCCCCTCCAGAGGTAAGCAGACTTGAGGGGCTGCCTCCCGTTCCCTGTCTTAAGCAGCAGCCTAACAAGAAGTAGACAAACAGGAGCGCTTTTCAGCTCAGCGGGGTGATGGGGGGAGAGAATTAAAATCCCATTATAAAAACACTGCAGAGGCTGCTGGCAGCCTTGTTGATGATCATTTACACCAATGTGCACACACCGAAACCTTCCTTGCTGTGACTCAGGCCACACAGGCAGCCGGGGAGAGCTTTCTGGAGTGAAGTCAACCTGGCTCCGCCACCTGCCTCCTTCGGGCTTGGGACATCAGGCAAGCAGTTGAACCTCCCTTGGTCTCAACTTAAGTTCTCTTGGGTGCGGGAAGCCTTGTTTCTGTTTGCTCTCCAGACCACTCCCCACTTTTTTTCTTTTTCTTTTTCTTTCTTTTGCTTTTTCTTTTTCTTTTTCTTTTTTTTCACCTGCATAGTGCCTGGCCTGGGAGGCTGGCCTCTGGCTTGCTGGAGTGTGGCGCCACCCGGAGCTCCAAGGGAGGGCCAGAGCAGGGGGCACTTTGGCTCCTCGGCTCTCCCTGCCAGGGCTGGCTCGGCAGAGGCTGTCAGTGGCCTTTCCCCTGTGGCCACCTCTGCCTCCAAGTTCTCCCTTAGCGTCATCAGCCCTGGGTGTGCAATGGCTTCCTTCCCTTGCAGTGTCCTTGGTACCCCCCAGTGGGTCCATCTCGCTCCCATTGCCTGGGCCCCTCAGCCTTGCTCCACCTCCATCAATGGCGCGTCCATTTGACCCTCCTCCATCAGCGCTTTCAGGTGGGCCCCCAGCTTCCTACCAGGACCCCGACAATCCACCCGCCACAGGGGACTGGTGGTGATGGTCAATGCCACAAGTGTGGGAAGGTGTCTAACGCAGGGCAGGGCCTGGAGAGAGCACCCGGGGAGCGGGGTTAGGACTAGACTGTCTGGGGTTTTGTCCCAGCTCTACCCCTCAGTAACTTAGCTGTGGGACTGCAGACCCCTGGTTATGCTCTCTGCTGCTTGTTTGCCTCTAAAAATGATGATGGTGATGATGATGATGATGATGTTGTGACAAACGTCACAGGGTGGTCGTGAGGATCGAATAAGTAAATTCATGTGAAGTTTTAAAATGGCACATCACAAAGCACCAGAAACATCAGCTACTCTGTGTTATGGTGATAGGTTCTCCCGCATCTTCCAGGTCACACAAAAGGCTCAGTCAGCAATCAACCTCCCTCCGTCTTTGAATAATGTGATTATGAGACAGTTTCTTCTGTGCTTAGGACTGCGAGGCCATCTCTGTCCTAGGGGAGGCCCCTGCTGCCCAGCTCCTGTCCCTCAAACACCCATTCCTGAGCGCTCCAGTGAGGTCTTGGGAATCCGGACTGTGGTTTGCTGAGGGTCTGCTTAGTCATAAATGTGTATCAAGGGCCTAACATAGGCCAGGCACTGCACTGAGCCTTGGGAATCCTGTGTTAAACCTACAAAGACTCTCCTTCTGCTTTGGGGTACTCTATTCAGTTAGGATCAGAAATGGCCCCTGAGCCACAGGAACTGGGCGAGAAGTTGAGTGTCAGTGGCTCTAGGGTTCTTGGCTGCTTGGATGAGTTTGGGAATGACTCTATAACCAGCTGTGTCCTACAGATGTCACATGCTACACTCATCTTCCTTTGTTGGACTTGGCACGATTCTGGCCAGAGGCCTTTCTTACAAAGAAAGTCCATGAATTTTAACTACCACCGCCACCACCACCACTACTATCACCATCACAATGATAGCAAGCAGCTTGTCCTCTTTGAGCCATCTTTTCTCCAGGACAGAAGATGGCACAACAGGATCGTTGGCAACCTTCTTTCTCAGGTTCTTCATTTTTAGGTCCAGAAATAGGTTCTCCTCCGGTCCCCAGGGGCTAGGTGTGCTCCACGAAAATCTTAGAGTGAGGCTTTCAGAAAAGAGGTCAGGCTGGTTTGGCCACTTGATTAAGATCTGCTTGAGTTTATAAGGCTTAGGACCTCTATCACTTTTCATTCTCAACTTCCCCGCCCCCTGTACCTCACCTGTGCTCCCTGCATGGGCTCTGGGGCAGGAGAACCTGCTCCACTCTAGCTGTGTGACCTCAGGCAAGTTGTTGAAACTCTTCGAACCTAAGTTTCTATATTTATAAATGAGAATTAGAATATCAGCTTCAGAGGCTCCCGGGGGGCTCTGGTGGTGAAGCGTTTGACTCTTGATTTCAACCCAGGGCCATGAGTTCAAGCCCAGTGTGGAGACTACTTAAAAAAATAAATAGGGGTGCCTGGGTGGTACAGTTGGTTGGGTGTCCGACTCTTGATTTTGACCCATGTCATGATCTCAGGGTCCTGGTATTGAGCCCAGCTCTGAGTTCAGTGAGGGGTCTGCTTGTCCCTCTCCCTCTGCCCCTCTCCCTGCTTGTGCTCTCTCTCTTTCCAAAAATAAATAAATTAAATCTTCTTCTCTTCTTCTTCTTCTTCTTCTTCTTCTTCTTCTTCTTCTTCTTCTTCTTCTTCTTCTTCTTCTTCTTCTTCTTCTTTCTTTTTCTTTTCTTCTTCTTCTTTTAAAGAATACAACTTCATAAGATTGTGATGAAGTATGTCAGTAAACCACTTGATCTAGTGTCTGGCACATAGTAAATCCTCCTTGGATTCTGTCTCTCCTCTTTATTTATGTTTAGGTACCATCTTCATGGTTATAGCATCTTTGTCTTGTTCATGTTATCCATAGATGTGTGACAAACCACCTCAAACTTAGTGATATAAAACAATAATCATTTATTCTTGCTGCCTCTCATGGTTTGGGGGTTATCCAGTCAGTTCTCACTTGGATTTCAATCAGAAAGTTGCTGGAGTCATCCTGAAGACCTCCTCACTCTCATGTCTGGTGGTTGATGCTGGCTTTTGGCCAAGACCTTAATTGGAGCTGCCTGCAGGGACACCTATACGTGACCTCTCCATGTGGCGTGGGCTTCCTCACAGCATTGCAGCTGGCTTCCAAGAGGAAGCATCCCAGGTAGCCAAATGGAAGCTCTGTTGCCTTTTTTGGACCTAGCTTTGGAGGTCACATAGCATCACTCCTGCCATACTATGCTGATTGAGGGAGTCACTAAGGTCTACTTAGGTTCGAGGGAAAGAGACTCTTCATCTTGATGGGAGAAAGGCAAGTCACATCATGAGAAGACTGTGTAGGAGGGAGATACTGTTGCCGCCATTTTTGGAATATAATCTTCCATAATTTTATCCCTTCAGTAGACCTTGATATTTTCTTGTCCTCAGATAGTCAGCCTCTTAGCCCCCTTGGTGGTACTTACTGGGTTAGACGATACCCTCTCCCCACCCTTTGAGAAATCTAGTCCATTAGGAAGAGCAGTATCCTAGAAGCACAAACTCTGGTTCCTTGACTCAACTCTGTGTGGTGCTTCTGAGGCAGTCTGGAGCTATTCACTGCTCCATCTCTATTTCCATGCCTTCAGAATTATGGAGCTTCAGAGGAAAAAGGATTGTTTATTACAACTGAGTTTTCCACTCTGGTTAGCTCAGCACTTCTCCATCCAAAAGAAGAAAATCAAATCATTTTATGGGATCAAGACTGTGATATCCACAGCCACAACCCTCCAAACACCAGCTTTTCTGGTTCAGGAACTCATTCCCAAAAACCTCCTCTCTGGCCCACCATCATCCCAGAGGCCAAGAGGCCCCTACACTTATCTTTTCTTCTATCCTTACTGTATTATCTCTTGCTACATAACACATTACCCTAAAATTTAGTGGCTAGAACCAACACACATATAGTATTATCTCACAGCCTATGTGTCAGGAATCCTGGTGCAGCTCAGCTGGGCCCTAGGCTCAGGAGGTCTCACAAGGCTGCAAACTGTTGGCTGGGGCTGCAGTCTCATCTGAAATCTTGGCTGGGGAAGGATTCACTTCCAAGCTCACTTGTGGTTATCATCAGGCCTCGGTCCCTCTCTGTGTCTTGGCTGGAGGCCTCCCTCATTTCTTTGCCATGTGGGTCCTTCCACAGGACAACTCTCAACCTGGCAGCTTGCCTTGTTACAATGAGAAAGTGAGCAAGCAAGAGAGTGAGAGCAATATGGAGGTCACAGTGTTTTATAGCCTAATCTTGAAAATGACATCTTTGCCGTATCCCATTCCTTAGACACCCAGGCCACTGAGTCCAGCCCACATTCCAGGTGAGGCCTTTGCATAAGGCATGAATACCAGGAAATGGGGACCATTGAGAGCCATTTTAGAAGCTGCCTACCACAGTCTCCATGGCCACGGGATTTGGGGGAGGCAGACGTGAGAGTCTCAGCTTTGCCAATAATAAAAGTGGTTAGATGTTGTACATGACTTTTCATAACAGCATTATACAGAATAACCAAAACATAGAAACAATCCATATGTCCATCAGTGGATGAATGGAGAAGTACGATGTGGTATATCCATACAATGAAATATTATTTGACAATAAAAAGAGATCAAGTACTGATACATATCAGAATATGGATGCACTTTGAAAACATACCAAGTGAGAGAAGCCTATCACAAAGGGCCGCATATTGTATGATTCCATTTATATGAATTGTTCAGAATACGTAAATCTACAGAGATAGATAGATTAGTGGTTGCCGGGCGCTGAGGGAGATGGGGTTGAATGGTGGTTCTGTTTTTGTTTGTTAGTTTGTTTTGTTTTAGAGAGTGAGAGAGAATGTGTGAGAATGGGGGCAGGGGCAGAGGCAGAGGGAGGGAGAGAGCCTTAAGTGGGCTCCACACCCAGCATGGAGCCCCGACTTGGGGCTTGATCTCATGACCCTGAGATCATGACCTGCACTGAAATCAAGAGTTAGGTGCTTAACCAACTGAGCTACCCAGGCACCCCTGAATGGTGGCTCGTAAATGATAACCCCAGAACTTGTGAATGTGACCTTATTAGGAAGAAGGGGTCTTTGAAGATGTAATTAAGGATTTCAAGATGAGATCATCTTAGATTTAGGGTGAACCCTAAATCCAATGACACGTATCCTTGTAAGAGAAAGGCAGAGGGCGATCTGGAACTGAGACATATAGAGGAGATCACGTGAAGATGAGGGCAGAGACTAGAGGAGTGGGACCACAAACCAAGGAGCACCTGGTGCCTCCAGAGGTGGAAGGGTCAAGGAAAGATCCTCCTCTAGAGCCTTTGTATGGAATGTGGCCCTGCCAACACCTTGATTTCAGACTCTGACCTCCACAACTGTGAGAGAATCAATTTCTGTTGTTTTAAACCACTGAGTGTGTGGTAATTTGTTACAGCAGCCCCAGAAAACTAATTCAGGGGATAGTGGCTAAAGGGTACATGGCTTTTTTGGGGGAGGGGTGATGAAAATACTCTAGAATTGATTGTGGTGATGGCTACACAACCCTGTGTATAACCTAAGAACCATTGAGTTGGATATTTTAAAAAGGTAGGTTACATGATATGTGAAATATATCTCAATAAAACTAAAAATAAAGTGGTTGGGGATTTGCCCATCTTCCAGCAAGGCAGGGCCAGAGGCAGACCAGAAGATGGACAGCCTTGGGTGGTTCCATGCTGCTAAGTCACTCCCCTGGACAGTATTTGTCTCCTCTGACCCTTGTCCCATGTCCCCAGTCAGATTGGTGCCATATAAGGAGGCAATGTGCTGAGGAGATGATCACACCTTCCCTGTTTCCTCTTTCTCATACATATTACCATCCCCTCCTTTTCATGTTCAACTTTCTCTTCTCACCCTGCAGTTTTCACTCTGTGCTGCTACCCCCCGCCACCCCATTTTGTGTGCCGGCTTCATCCCCCTTTTCCCCTTCCCTCACCCCTTCCAAATTGTAAAGCTCCAGGGTGGAATCCATTTCCAATCCCTCAGATGTCAGGGGAATTGAAAGCATGGCAAATATTTCCGAGATCTAAATTACACCGACCCCGGAAGGCAGAACTTGCAGTATAATCCAGGTTATGAATTGTAAATCAGACGCCATGCAAAGTACTTGCAAAAATTCAATAAAGCTTTTGCTCCCAGCACAGCAAAGCCGGGCCTAAGGAAGCAGGAGGAAGCAGCTGGGGAAAGAAGGAAGGAAAGGGAGGCGTGTGATGGGGTGGGGAGGGCAGAGGTGGGCGGGGCTGCTCCAGCACCCAGGGCAAGGCTCTCATGGCCAGCAGCTGCCCCCTGTTCCTGTTGTAGGAGTCAAGAGGTCTCCATGGCCTTTGGATAACACATCCTCCAAGATTTAATCCAATCTTTCAAATAAGAATATTATATTTACCAGGCAGGCTAACCTAAGGAGGCAGTGGAAGTGAAGGGGGGCTTCTGGATCACTCATTTGGCATCAACTGTCAGACTGCCTGTTTATACAAGTTGTTACCGAGATGCTTTTACAGGTCCATAGCTGGTGACAGTCACCAATACATATGTAGTAGAGGATGCCCTGCCTGATATGAAATTTGTTTTCATCTCTCTGTTAGTGAGAAAGAAGTCAGAGAACTCATTGTGGATGTAGCCACAGTGATATGGCCACCTCTTAGAATGGGGAGGGAATGCAGCAGACCCCGAGGCTCATCTAAGAGTCTTATTTAGAAGTGAAATTGAAGAGCAATGGCCTCACTTTGTGGCTAGAAGGGGGTGGCACAAAGGCTTTTAAGAGTTAAGGACTGGCTATTGCAAGAGAAAGGAAAGGAAGGGGGTGGGGGCGGGGGGTGAGGGGAGAATCAGCACAGCCACTCACTTCTCTGCTGGATGCCAGGGCTGGAGGTACACAGAGGTACAGCATTTCTGCCAGCCTGAGCTGGGAGCTTACTGGGAGGATCATATTTTGTACAGTGACATTTCTGGAGCGCAAGAAGGTCAATAGTCCCATTCACTCAAGAATTGAAGAGAAACAAGAAGTGAGTGGAGATTGGGTCTCGCTGCTCACACCTGCCTTCACAGGTGTCACACTACATCTGCACAGATGACCCATTGATTCATGTCACATCCACCTGCTGCACACTGTGCTGGCCGCCAGGATTATAAGGGTAAAACGAGGTCCTTCGTTGAGCAGCTCTGATGGAGACAGGTTGAGTCCTGCATCCCTGCCTCCCAGGTGCTCAGAAGATCCAAGTGTTGGGTGCCAACCTCAGGGACAGATCAGGTGCTGCCCTTAGTCACAACAGAACTATGGAGCTGGTATAAAGGAGATTTGAACCGCCAGTGTTGGGAGGGGCTGCCAACACAAGGCTTTAGGAGGCCCAAATGTTCCCAGCCTATTAATAGTCATGATGAGAAGGATGTGGAAAGCCTTCTCTTCAGGTGCTCAGGGCTCTGCCAGGCAATTAAAATGCAGCATTGCACTCGGCTCTAATGAGGACACCATTAATATTGGGGGCAGTCCTAGCTCTGGGCTGCATTCTGTAGGACCAGCGAGGACCAGTGAGGCCTGGCCAGAAAGAGCTCAGCACAGTCTTTTTCCTGTGTAAAAAGATCTCTGTCTGTCTGCCTGTCTGTCTCCTTCCTTGCTTCCTCCTGTCCCCTGCTCGCCCTTGAAGATCATGGAGAACATGCAGTGCAGGTATGAACCTGAGTCTGCTTAAAACACCCAGGGCTTATGGGGCTCAGCTCTACTACCTGTGGACCTTGGGCAAGTGGCTTCCTCCCCAACACACACAGCATGATCCATACCTCTTGATATTCATGTGCTTGTTTAATTCCCACCGCTCAGGTGTTGGCTTCTAACCAATAGAATACAGGAAGGGTGATGGAATGTCACTTCCATGATTAGGCTCTATGAGATTTCAATCTGATTGTTGGCCGATTGTTAATTCCATTGCCTTCTGGCTGGCATGCTTTGATGGAGCAAACTGGCATGTTGGAGAGGCTCACATGGCAAGGACTGACCTCCTGCCAACAGTCAGCTAGCAGCTGAGACCCTCAGTCCAACAACCCTGAAGGAACTGAATCCTGCCAACAACCACATGAGCTTGGACTTGGACCCTTCCCCACTCAAGCCTTCAGATGAGACTACAGCTCTGGCCAACACCTTGATTGCAGCCCTAAGGTGGAGGATGCAGATGAACCAGGTGTGGACCCTCAGAAACTATGAGATAAAAACGGTGTGTTTTAAGCCTCTAAATTTTGGGATAAACTGTTACCCAGCAATAGATAACTAAGACAGCAAATGGTTTAACTTTTCAGTTTTTCATTTTTCATCTGCAAAACAGTCCTGATCCTACTATCCTATAGGACTATCCAGAGGATAGACTGATTAGGTGCCTGTAAGGTGTGTTTTACAGTGCTGAGCACCCAGGAAACAGGGACTAGCAGCTTCATTATTAATTTACATCCTCCTAAATAATAATGGCTGTCCTGGACCACTGTGTTTAGAACTCCTGCGCTGCCTCACCCTTAATGCACAGACATTTATGCAGCTCACTCTCTCTGTGTCCAGTCCTGTCCCAGCTGCATCTACGAGAATACCAATGAGATCTGATAGAGTGCCTCAGTAACAATGTCTGCTTGCATTTATTTACTTTATTTTTAGTTTTAAAAGATTTTCTTTACTTGAGAGTGAGAGAGAGTAAGAGGGAGAGCATGAACAGGGGAGAGGGGACAGAAGGAGAGGGAGAAGCCGACTCCCTGCTGAGCAAGGAGCCTGATTTGGGGCTCGATCCCAGGACCCTGAGATCATGACCTGAGCCAAAGGCAGACACTTAACTGAATGAGCCACCCAAGCAACCCTGCTTACATTTATTTATTTTTTTAAAGAGTTTATTTTTTCATGGAAGACAGAGAGAGAGAGAGAAGCAGAGACACTGGAGGAGGGAGAAGCAGACTCCGCGCAGGGAGCCTGACGTGGGACTTGATCCCGGGTCTCCAGGATCACATCCTGGGCTGAAGGCAGCGCTAAACCGCTGAGCCACCCAGGCTGCCCCCTGCTTACATTTATTTAGAGCTTTCCAGTGTACAAAGCTCACTAATATTGCACTCGCTTGACTGGCAAAGTAGCCATCAGGGTCCTCCCAAAGCAAATTCACTTGGGGTATGTTTTCAGAAAGGACAGAACCCATCTTCCTACTTTTGGGCACCCTCCTCTGGTTCCTGTCCTGCCTAGATCTTAAGCAACTACTGAAGATTAGAGTTTATAGGGGATTTTTTTTATTGAGGTAAAATTCTCAAAAGTTAAAATTAATCACTTCAAAGTGTACAGTCCAGTAGCATTTAGTACATTCCCCATGTTGGACAGTCAGTACTTCTATCTAGCTCCAAAACAGTTTTCAGTATCATAGAAGGAAACCCATAACCATTAGTCAGCCCATTCCACCTCCTGCCCCCCCAGCCCCTAGTCTCCTTTCTGTCTCTGTGGATTTGTATATTCTGGACATTTCATATAAGTGGAATCATGGACTATATGGCTGCTTGTGTCTGGCTTCTTTCACTTAGCATATTTTCAAGATTCCATGACGTAGTGTGCATCAATGCTTCATTCTTATTTATGGCTGAGTAATATTCCACCACATGGACAAACCAGATTCTGTTTGTGGTAAAGGAAACAGGCCTGCTGCAGGAGGAGCTGGCCCAGGTTACATGAGCCATCTGCGGCTGAGTCAGAGCCAGGACTGGTGATGTGGCTCTGGTGGGCTGATGTTTGCCCATGTCTGAGGTCTCCTTCTTAGCACATTGCTGGGCCACATTTACCCTTCACAGTTTGGGAAGGCCAATGGTGTCAGAAACTCCCAGGGCCGGCCCCTAAAAATCTCTTGAACAATCCTCTACACTCTGTCCCTTAGCTCATTGTGCAGCTGGCTGTGAGTGATTTAGTGCAGGGACCCTGAGGACGAGGGGTCAGTGGGCCATGAGTTGGAAGGAGTCTAAGACCCGCAGGGAGTAGAGCCCATTCACCTCAGTAGGAGTAAGCAATAAACCTTTGTTAAGTTGCTGATTTATTTTTTAAAATGAGCTCAGTGGTGATTTTGCCCCCCAGTGGACATTTGATAAAGTCTGGGGACATTTTTGATTGCTATGATTGGGAGTTGCTACTTGCATCTAGTGGGTAGAGGCCAGCAATGCTATGAAACATCCTGTAGTGCACAGAACAGCCCCTACAACAGAGAAACCCCAAATATCAGTGATGTTATGTTGAAGAACCTGGCCTTAGCTAGTGTATCTGTTTTCTAGTTCTGGATCTTTCTGTGATGTCTGCTCACCTGACCTGAGTTCTAACCACTCTGGGCCATCAGGTACTTTTCCCTGTCTGACCTCTGCTCTGGCTCTCCTCCTGTCCCATCACCGACCTGGCCATCACGGTCTGTCTCACATCAGCATCTCTTCTTGGACCCATCACCTGACCTGACCCTCCCAAGCCTGCTGCTTCCTTCTGTGAAGGCCCTGCCAGCTCGCAGCTCCTCTGGCTTCTTCTGGCCTCCGTAATGATGGTGTCTGCTGCATTTAGTCCTAGCCGGAAGCTGCCCAAGAAATGTGTCAGTGAAGCTCCAGCTTCTGTGTTACACCAACAACAGCTGATCCAATTTTTCTTAATTAGTACATTTAATTATTAGTAACATTTTGCTTAAGTAGAATTAATTACCCCATCACCAGCTCTGGCCAACTATGTCTTCTCACCATAGCTTCCTATTGATATGCTACTGAGGCCATATTCTCCACTCTCCCTCTGAGGGAATGGGGCTTTTGGCAAAGGCTCCTGGGAGTGAAGTCCCCACTTTGTGCACCTGTTGAGTACACCAGCCAAGCTATTAAATCAAGCGAGAAATTGTGGGTGGGTGTGGCTGAGCCCCAGGTGGGGACAGAGAGACAGCTGCCCAAAACGATTAGCGTCTTTTTTCCTCTGGGCTGAATCTAACCCCTGGAAAGTTAAAGTTTTCTTTTCTCTTCTTTCCTTTAAAAAATATTTTATTTATTTATTTTAGAGAGAAAGAGCAAGCATGAGTGGGGGCAGGGTCGGAAGGCAAGGGAGAGAGAGAATCTCAAGCAGACTCCATGCTGAGTGAGGAGCCCGATGTGGGGCTCAGTCAGTCCTACAACCCCAAGATCATGACCTGAGCCAAAATCAAGAGTCAGATGCTTAACTGACTGAGCCGCTCAGGTGCCCTTGGGAAGTTCCTTACTGTATGTGGCTGGGAGATTCCAAAACGAGTATTCAGAGCAACTATTCAGCCAGGGGTGGTGGTGAGGAGGCAGACAGTGAGGCCCATTCTGCTTTTGTCAGCTACCTGCTTCAAGGTGGTCAAGAAAGAAGGTCTCAGCCCAGCTAGCATGTCTGGATTTTTCCAGAGGCTCCCACTTTTGGATTCAGGCAAGCAGCATTCCAGGAGATGCCATGGGGAACAAGAATGAGTGTAGCTACTCATATACCTTATCAACCTGCTCTTGCTTCCAAATGTACATTGAAGGGAACTCAAGAACTATTGGAGCTAGCCAGTTAGGGCAATTGTTTAAACTAGAGTTCTCAAATGTTCCAGAGAGCCTGCATCCCAGGAGATGCTCTGGGATGAAACAAAGGAGTAGATTCAGAGCCACTAAAATTTGGGAAACAGTGCATTCTACATGCAGCTCTTAGAGTCATGTGACCAAGCCTGTGGATTCCAGTGCTCTCATCTCATCCCATCACCCAAGGATGCTTGACCCCAGGCAAGTCACTTATTCTCTGCATCTTGGTTTACTTAGCGGTAACATGGGCATAAAACAGCACCGACGTGTACGGTGCTTGGAACATTGGACTGTGGTCTCCTTGGGTGATTATTATTATTATACCATCATTGTCATCATCATTATCATATCATCAAGATGATAAAGGATCTGAGAAGCCCTGAATCTAAACAATCTGTTAATTTTCATTAGCTCAGAGCTTCCCAAATTTATTCAATCACAAAAACTTTCCAGAGCTGTAGAACCCCAATTTCTTGGGACATATTTAGGAAATGCTGGTCTAAGCACTCTAGGGCTATGTTTTCCTGGAAGGTGTCTGGAAATAACCTGTAATTTACTGTGCAAATGCATTCCAGGGCTTGACCTTCAGACCCCTCTTCTTGATCAGTTCTTCAGCATTTGGGTCACAATGGGCCAAGATGCTCCTCAGTTTTGTGCTATTTTCTCATGGTTCTCTAGCCTTTACTTTGTGCCAGGATCACCTCAATAAACCACCTCCAATGGTCAGGGCTCAAGTCTCCATGGTGCCTAGTTGAGTCCATGGTTCTGATAGTGTCAAGTATGTTAGTCTCCAAACATCTTATCCACTTCTCCATGTTGATCTGGAGATCCTTTGGGAATCAGGGATCATCTTGAGTCTATGTCCAGGGATGAATGAATGATGGGTGCATAACCCATAGTGCCAACTGAACAGGGCAGAAACAGAGAATTCCACCCAGCTCCAGTCCTGGCTGGATCAGGGCCACCACCTGCAGCAAAGACCAGGGTGGAGTGGAAGGGGCCCTAAATTTGGAGTCTGAAAACTAAAGTTCAGATTCTAGCTTGCTGGCAGCATGACCTTAGATGAATTGCTTAACCTTCCTGATCCCATCTGGAAGATGGAAATGCCTATATTCTCCAAGACCCCGTCATAGGGTTGTGTTGAAGATCAGAGCAGATGCTATATGGGAAAGCACCTTGTCCTGAGGAAAATGCCATGGTGTGACCCCTTGGCGCTGTCATCCCATTCCTCCCTCCCCACCCCCTTGCCATCATCCCAACTGGGACTGGCAAGGCGAGCAGGACAGAAGCCTGAGCAGTCACAACAATGTCAGGAATGAGCATTATTATGTGCTGTGACAATATTTGATGAATTTATATGTGCCTAGGGGAGCAGACTAAGTAGGTGAATAAAGTGAGAATATTCTCTGTGACAATCAATATTCCTTCAATTGAACCATCTCTGCAGATCTGACATTTTGATTTTTCTGTTTTTTTTTTTTTGGATGTATTAAATGGATTTATGCTTCCATATAGTGGAAACAGTGGGGATAAGAGGTGGTGGCAGCATCAACAGGTTAGGTGCTTCGGAGGCACCTGGGAAGGCTGTTGGGAGTGGATTCATTTGCATAAGGATCCCAGAGAAGTAGCAGCCGATGCCCCTCCATTGGGTTCACCTGGCTGCTGTGGTGCAGTTCTGGAAGGCCCCAGCTGCCTATAGTTCTTCGAGCTCCGGCATGAGTGCTGGGAAAGGAGCCAGTTCAGGCTCAGGAGCCCTCCCGCCCTGGCCCAGGCTACCAGACAGGGGCTGGATCAGCTCTGGACAGAAGAAAGAGCCAGATGACTTCTCCAGGGCCTTTCTGGGGTGCAGGTGAAGCAGACAGGCTCTGACTGCTGCCTGGGTTCAGTTGCTGGCTCGGTCCCTTGCTAATATAGAAGTTCATGACCTTAGGCCACGTTCATAATATCTTTTGTCTCAGTTTATCCATTCGCAAAATGGAGCTGATAATAAAACTAACTTGGACTGAGTACCAATCCAAGGTAGGTGTCAGGCATCCTTTTCAGAGCTTTCCATGGTTTGATGTACCTAATCTTCACAACACACCAATGGGATGGGTATGATAATAGTCCCATTTGCAGATGAGGAAATGTAGAGACATAGCTATGGATTTTAGGCAGCTGAGGGTTTGAAATTCAGCTCTGTCACTGAATGCTATATAAGCCACGATTCTTCATGGAAAAAGGTACAACTCAAAGGAGCTCAAGCAAAAAAAGGGTGGCAATATTGACTTGGTAGCTGGGAAGGACATTGGGGTTGCTCGAGGAATCCTAGAAAGGAAAGGCTCTAAACTCTTCCAGAATGTTCTAGAACCTTCTAAAGTCTCCAGCACGTTTGGGGTTGGAAGGCCCCCCCTAGTCTCACCTGCAATTTTGCCGTCTGTCGTCACCTGTCACTGTCTATCTCTGCTCTCTCTTCTAGGTTGCTTTGTAAGGCCAGATGGCACAGAGCTTGGAGCCATGTCTCTGGAATCTGACTGCCCATGTTTGTACCTCGATTGCCACTTACTAGCAATGTGACTTTGGGCAAGCCCTGCAGCGTCTCTGAACCTTTGTTACTCATCTGTAAAGGGGAATAATGATACAACCTTCCTCCTGGGTTTATTAAATCCTCCTCCTCACAGGAGAATTAAATGAATTACTATATATAAAGCGTGTGGAGTAGTGCCCGACATGTGGTAAATGCTCAGTCAAGTTGGGAGTCAGAGTTCCTCGGTCAGATTCTTTTCCTCCATGCGACAGGCAGCCTTAGCTTCACCAGATCATCTGAGATCATTTTTGTCCCTGAGCCCATGAACCCATCAATCCCCCATAAGGATTCTGACTGTCCGCTCCTGATGTTAACCACTATCATCAGGCCAAGTGAGATGCTAAGATGGCCTAGACCTGGTTCAAATATTTATCCCTGAGAGGAAATTTGGAATAAGCCCAAAGATCACCGGTGTCACCAATGGAAAACCAGGCAGTTCAGAACATGTTCTCACAGGCTGGTTCTAGCCTTTCCGTGTCTTGGAGCTGTTTTATGACTCTGTAAATTGTGGATAACCGAGAGAAGTGCGAAATAACTCTTGTCTATAGACATGCAAATAAATTCTGTCTGGTGGTTCAATTGATTTCCTTCTTTCTTAAGGAGCAAGTCACTTGCAGCCTTTGTAAATTCACATCTACTTTCCTTTGCTCTGTATAAATTTATGCCTTTTAGATTTTTCCTTTGGATTAGCTGTAACATCTGCCTGGTTCCATCACTAATATTAAGCCAAATAAAATCTTTAACATGTGTTAAGGTACGACAGTCGCAATCTTGCCTTTTGGGCCAAGTTATCCTTCAACACGTCTGGCGATTGGAATGTTCACTAAGCAGACCACAAAATAATCACCACGCTCGAGTGTCCTAATGGCGTGAACTTCATCCACTTACTTCCCCTCCGGGCCGTAGTTTTATCATCCACAAAATGGGAAATACTGACTGCATACCCCAGGCGATGCTGTGAGAATTTCTAAGAAACCTATGAAAGTGTCCAACCCACATCTGGGCACACAGGGGACGCACAGTGAAGGGGGCCGTTGTCACAGGCACGGTGCTGGTGTTGTTGCTGGTGTCACAGATGGTCCTGGTCATGCATCACAGGTGTTGGAAGGTAGGGGGAGGGACAAGAGGCAGCATGCATTCTCTGGGGCTCATGTGGCTGGCACCAAAGAGGAGACTTCTCTGAGCAAAGCCACATGTGCCCTGTGTCCTAAGAGCCTCCAGAGATGTCAGTGACCACATCCCTCCATCCCCCAAGTGCACTCAACGTGGAGAAGAGCCACAGACTTAGGAATTCCAGCTTGGGGAAGTCCAGTGACATGGAGACAAGGTTTGGACTTGTCAGGACACATAAGGGGATGGTCGGGGGAACGCAGAAGAGAGGTGGGAACATGAGTGTGGCTGCTTATTTCTGGGCCAGGCATATGTGAACACGTGGCTCTGGGGACAGCATCTTCCATGCTGCACCTGTCAGCTTGGCCCCTCAGCTGTGTGGCCTCTCCGATAGCTTGAATCCATTCCTTTGGACTGGAGGAAGCCTCGGTGATCTCATCAAAGTGGGTCCGCCCTGCTAAGGGGAAGGCCCTACTGCGTATCAGGTGGTAAGTGTTGAACTCTGTCAGACAGCAGCCTGCGTACCTGATGCATTGCCCAGCCAGCTTTAACCGCAAATGCATTCCTAGCTTTCGCTCTTCCTGGCTTTGACCTAAGGATGAGCAGAAATAGTTTGAAAGTGTTCATGGGACTTTCTCCTCCGTCTTTCCCGTTGCATCTTGTGCTTGCCTAGCTAGGTGTTGGGTACGACCACATCCAAATTGACCGTGCAGCTCAGCATGCTTAGGGTGAAAGATCCCCCAGTGCTCCCTTCCGCCCTCATCCTCGGTTTATACTCGCCCGACCTAGCTGGGTTCCTGGGAAGCCAGCTGGAGGGCAGGAGAGTCACCTTGGCCAGCTGACGAGGGGTGGGTGAGGGTGGCGAGGTGATCCTACATAGCGTCTGGGGTCAGGGGCCAGCGGGGCACTGGGGCTCTGTGGGTATGTCGGGAGAGGGCTTTGAGTCTTGGGCAATTGGAGAGAACCAGACCGACTCACCACAGGCTCACACGACCAATGATGACTTGGAAAACTGACCGTGGGCTTTATCAGGTAAGACGTGTGACCAAGGAGCTCGCCAGAGGCAGGGGATGGCTGTCCTTCCTGGCTCGAGGACACAGCTGGCCACGTCCCTCCCCGCTCCTACTCAAGCTCATCATGCCCTGCCTCTGCATTTTCCTGAGTCATCCAAACAGGCTCCAGTGACTCAAACCCAAGTTGCTGGATCAGACAGGGCTGCCATACAGGACTCCCCCCACCCCAACCCCTTTATCCTTCCCATCCTGCTGGTGGAGACGGAGTGCCCCTCTTAGAGACCAACGAAGCAGCAGCATAAACAACAGTGCGTGCACCCTACGTGGCCTGGTAATTTCCCTCTTATTCTCCCCTGCTTTTCCTCTGCTCACCTGGACTGGCCAGAAAGGCTGCCTCTTCCAACGTCCCCAAGGCAACCACTCTGTCAGCGAGGACTCTTGAACCCACGGCAACCTGCCAGATGCTGCTCCTACAAGCCAGCTCTTACTGGCTGGCCGTCTGCCAGCAATGCTGCTGCCCTCGGTGGGTCATGATGACCTCTGAGGAGGGTGCCAGACCCCAGCATGCACTCGCTTCTGCAAGAAGGTAACCCAAGTCCCAGAGCCTCCTACTTCTGTTTAAGTGGATTTGATGTCCGCTTCAAGAGGGTCTCCTGGGCACACAATGATTCTGATGGGCCTTGGAAATGAAATAGGATTTTGGCTGACCTTGGTTGGGGGGGTGTCCCTCTATCTTTCTTTTGTTCTCTGTGGTGACCACCAAGCCTGGCCTAGGGGTTCAACCTTTCCCCATTTCTTCCCATTTAGAACTTCAGGTTTTTTTTTTAAGATTTTATTTATTTATTCATCACACACACACACACACACACACACACACACACAGAGAGAGAGAGAGGCAGAGACAAAGGCAGAGGGAGAAGCAGGGAGCTCGATGTGGTACTCAATCACTCCAGGATCATGCCCTGGGACGAAGGCAGGCGCCAAACCACTGAGTTACCCAGGGATCCCCTAGAACTTCAGTTTTTGACATCCATGTCCCTTTATCTCCATCCATCCATCCATCCATCCATCCATCCATTTATCATCCATTCACCCATCATCTACCCACCATCCACCCATCAATTCATCCCACCATCCACCCACCCACCATCCTCTTATTCACCTGCCCATCTACCCAGGAACCATCCCCTACCCACCCACCCATCCATCCACACAACCATACACCCACCCACACACCCACCCACTATCCACCCACTCACCCATCCATCCATAATCCATCCTCCATCCATTCACCCACCATCCCCACCATCTACCCATCAATTCATCTAATCATCCATCCGCCCATCCACCCAGGAACCATGCCCTACCCACCCACCCACCCATCCATTCACCCACACACCATCCATCCATTCACCCATCCATCTATCCATCCACCTACCCTACATATCTCTCTCTGCCTTTTCCCCCTTTCCTGATATCAGCTAGAATTTCCCCAAAGAATTTCAGTAAAAATTAAAGGAAATAATTATACAGGATATGTAAACCTTCCTATTCAAACTGCAAACAATACACAATACAGTCAGACTTCCAAAATTCTACACACCGGTCTGATCCCCTGGTAGCTGAGGCTGTCACTCCTGGTGTGGTATAGTGGTTAAAAAAACCACTTGAGACCAGATTGCCTGGGCTCAAATCTCAGCTCTGCTGCTGACCTTGTGGCCTTGGGCAAGTTTGTTAATGTGCCTCAGTGCCTCTTCTGTAAAATGGGAATAATAAAAGTAACTCTTTGAAAGGACAGGTACGAGAAAGAAACCAATACTTAATCTGTGCAAAGAACTTAACCAGGCCTCGGGATAGAGTAACTAATATGATACCGGAGGGTCAGTTCTTATTATTACTAGTACTGGGCACATCAGCTCTGTCTGAAATCCTTCCCCATCAAGAGCCCCCTAATTTGGGTTCTTGGCAAGTCCTCCTTTGATGTGAGGCTGCTGCATACGGCTGTACAGGTTGCATACTGCACACCCCAACTCTGTACACCCCTGTCCCCCGCTTGCCCCCAGGGAGGACTTGGGGCAGCACTTCAGGCAGACAGTCGCGGCAAACAGTGTCTGCAGTAAGACTGGGGGGTGACCTGCAAGGTCCTGGATGGATCTTACTACTTCAGGATGGTGCCCAAGGATCCCTGCTGTTCCCTGTGGCATCCCCTCCCCTTGAGGGTGGGCTCACCTGCTTGCCTCTAACCTGGCACAAGGGATGGGATCCGTGATCAGGTTACAAGAGACTCCTCTCTCATTTGTAGGCTCTTTCTATCGCCGCTCGCCTTGCACGCTTTGATGGGTCGAGCTGCCGTGTTGAAAGGCCCACATGGCTAGGAACTGAGGCCTTCCCCTCGGTAGGGGTGTCCCCCAGACTTCTCGACTCACCGCAGATCCTGCACGGAGAGGTGCACTGATCGGATCTTTCAGGCTGAGTCCACTTGTCTGTTCCGAGGCAAGTTGTGTAGACCAGGAGAGGATGTCAACATGTGTGCGGAGTGCTTTGAACTCTTGAGCATCCCAGATGCTGTTTCAGCATTTCCCAGAAAAGCAGGCCTTGAGATCAGTGTCCCGATCGAGTTCAAGGCTGCCGGTGGCTGCTGGCTGCGGGGAGAGAGACTACCTGTGGTATTCGTGTGAATCCTTAACCTCTGCAGAGAGGACGGGAATTGGTGTGACCCCGGAAGACTGAGTAGCAGCAGGAGAGACTGATGTGTGATGTCTTGAAGAACTTCCAGGCTGTTAGGAGTCTTAACAATTTCTTTCGGGTGTCAAGAAGAGGTAGCCAGGGGCCAAGCAGCCCTGGAAGCTGGGGTGAGACAAATGGCTACTTTTAATCTTCGGCAGCAGCTGGGCTTGGCCTTGAGCTGACTCACCTCACAGACATTCATGACCTGTTGGGAGCAAGACGCAAACAGAGCCATCATCCAACATCGCGTTGTTCTCTGTCTTAGCGAGAACAAGGGGTGGGCAGTGGATAAAACAAACAAGCGGAGGAAAGAGATTTCATGTTTTTCTAATAGAATGAGGTAAGGAGCGGAAAAAAAAACAAAACAATTTCAGTCCCGTACTTCTGAGCTACCGGCACAGGCCCCCCCCCACCCCCGGCAATAAGAACCACAAAGCCAAGTTCGATAAAGATGAAGAACAGCACGTCTGTGTCTCTGGAATGAGCTGCGTGTCCCCAGTGAGGCCTGGAGGGGAGAGAAATGAAGGGCTTTTGGAAATCGGCCACTTTTTTGAGGTGGTGGACGCTTCTGGCTCTAGGAACGGAAGGGCCGCAGCAACAGCAGATGAAGGCTGCCGTGGGCCTGGGCCTCAGAGGTGCACGGAGCCGCTGTGACAGGTGTCAATCAGCATTGACAGCCGCTAGGTTCAGCTGCCATGGCTTTGCTGCCTCTCAAGCCTTGGCTGCAATCGCCTCGGAGTGGGATTCAAGAGAGGGGCAAGGCAGGAGGTTTAGAGCCTGCTTTTGGGGGCATTTGGCTCCTGGCCTGGTGGTACCCGGAGCGGCTCTCTGGCCCAGGGCGGCACGGCCCCTCTGTGAGCCTGTTTCTTCATCCGTAACAGGCAGAGGGTGGGCTAGACCAGTGCTTCTCCTCCCTGGAGGGGCAGGGCCCGGGCATGACTGGTTGTGCAAAATTTTCCCAGGAGATTCTCACTAGCTGGGTGGAGGCCAGGAGTCTCCAGGCCTGGAGTCTACACAGCTGGACGTTGACCCTTGACAATCTCTAAAGACTCTCCCTCCAAAATGGGACAATGGGACACCAGGCAGCACCCTGGCCTGCTCCCAGACCTCTCCACTGGGAATAGCTGAGGACATTGAATCCCTGTAACTGGGGTCACGCTAGGGCCCCTTGACAGCCCTAGGGGAAGGAGGCCTGCATGGGACGATGCAGTGGCCACAGGGACCCAGGTGAACTGGCGGCAGGCTCCAGCTCGGAGGTCTGCAGGGTCAGCCTTGAGTCCGATTGCCCGGCTTCCCGGTGGTGTGACTTTTCTAGGCCCGCTTTCTCTGCAGGGTACAGGTGATAATCATACCTGCCTCACAGGTGAGATCAGACAGGATGCTCAGGACAGTGGCTGGCACATGGAGGTAAGTGGTGATTGGTTCCCTGTATGGACTGCATGCTCCAGGAACGCAGGGCTGGCCCGTCCTGGGTTGAGGTTGGCGAACCCGGCATCCAATCGAAGGCCTGGTATGCGGCAGGCTGTGCCTACACTTCGGTGGATGTATGAATGGAAGGGAAGAAAATGAAGGAAGGGAAGGAAAGAGTAAGACAGAGAATGAGAGAATGGATTGCCTTTAGACGCTGACCAGTGACAGAATGTGCCTGGCGTGCTTCGAGGTGGCCCCTCCAGGGAGAGGGACCCACAGAACAGGCCTTGCCCCTTGTCGTGAGGGGGGAGAGGAGGGGAGGCAAGGGAACCCGTTCCTGACAACTCCTGAAAACCAGGCCTCTGACCCCATAAGCCCAAATCAACACGAATGCCGCCGTTGACCCCCTAAGGATGGGGGGTTGGGGCTGGGCTCCTCTAACAAAGCAGATAAAGACAACCCTTTTCACTTATCCTTTCTTTTGCTGTCGCATCAAAGCCATTTTATTGGTGCAGTTTTGAGAAGTGTTTTTTAATCTCTCCGATGATAGCTTCCCTATATGCTCTTGTTGTAAATCACGCGGTGATCGCACGAGCCCCCCAACCCCCATTGCCGACCTCGGGGGGGCTCCGCTGTGGAGTTCCATACTGACATTTCCATGACTGTCTACCTCTTGCCCCTGTTTCACCCCAGCTGCGGGTTCCTGCGGCCTGCAGGAGCCTCAGCCACACGTGGCCGTCGTCCTGGGGACGGCCGTGGCAATGCCTGCCACCGCCTTGGGTCAGGTGGGCCCTTCAAAGCAAACCCAGATCCTCAGGCCTCCCCAGGAGCAGTTTGCCTCCCACTGCCCCCCTAAGCCCCCCACCCCCTCCCCCACCCCAGCAAGGGGCTCAGGGCTCTGGGCTCCCGGCTGTGCGGCCCTGCCTCCCCAACCTGTTGGCAGCACTAATTGCCTGGCACACCAGCAGCTCTCCAACACGTCACCAGCCTCCCCAGCTAATGACTCATCCTTGCACGGCCATTTGTTTGTGCTGGTTTCAGACAGACTAATGCTTTTAATGGCACATAATCATTTTTCAGAAGTCATTTGATGCCACTAATCATCTCGGTAATACGCCGCGATGGAACGCATAATGACATTCGGAACAGGACAAATGGCAGTGTGATTCCTGCCTTCCCCGCTTTAATCTATATTTTACCACATGCCTGGCTGTTAATGACACCGGGTGCCGTTAATAAACAACTGCCTTAGGATTTTTTCCCCCTTGGGGGTTTGGAAGGGCAGTGGGGCACCTGTTAAAAATAATTCCTTCGGGGAGTGACTTGCAGGAGTCGTGAGATGAGGAAAGCAAGCAGCTGGCAGAGGCAGCTTCTAGAAAGACTTGCCCTTCCCACCCAGGGGCCAAGGCCTGGCTCGGATGTGCTCTGCTCAGATGAGGTGTGTGTGTCCAATGAGAAGAACAGATGAAGGGAGTACCTGCAAGGTAGCAAGTGGCCGAGGATTCTGGGCCAGGGGGTTTGAAGTGGATTCTCTAGTAGGAAGGTTCCATGGAGAAATGGGTTTTCCCAGAGAGAGGTGTCAAGCAGGCCCAGGGAAGCCTAGCTGGGGTGGGCACTGTGAAATGTGGCAGATACCCAATGGAAGGTCTTCTTCTCATCCACCAGGGCCTCTGGTCAGGGTGAGGGGCTGGGGTCAGTGTGAGGACCCTCCTGAGGCCTCCCAGGGGTCTCATCAGGCCGGGGGTACTGGACATGTGCCATCTTACCCTTGACCCCGGTGCTTGGGGCTCAAGGAAGGGTGGGAGTAGCCTGAGACTGGCCTGGGATTTCCATTCTAAGATGGTTCTGTTTGGTTGCAAAGTACATAAAATCATGGCCCGTGCAAGGCCCTTGAGTCTGAGAGGCTTAAATATTTGCCATCCTCAGATCGCTCCTCCGGCCCTACTTCCCTTATGACAAATCTTTGGGAAATGACTTAAATAACACTTTTTGCTCATGTCTGCCAGAGAGTGACAGGGGCTGGGCTGGACACCACTTCAGGAGACCAGGGAACAAGGCAGAGGGTGCATGTCTTGGGTTCTGGCAACAGACCATTTCCATTCTTGGCGTCCCACCCTCCTGAGAAGGGACCTCCATACAGGAGGGCTAGTTTTCTGTTCCACCTCTGTCTCCTTCTCTTGGGTCTCCGGGAAGACAATGGCATCCCAAGTCCCATGGGTAAGTCCCTGCACATTAATGACCCTGGAAATCTGGGGCTGGGGTATTGGCAAGCCAGGGGGAGCCAGCACGGGCCTGCAGAGCCTGTGGATGGCGGTCCAGGAGGCTAAGAGCAGGCTTGCTGATGCCAGAGGCCAAGATCTCAGCCCTGGCTCCATCACATAGCAAGTGTGCAACGCTGGGCAGGTAACCACTCATTTATACAAGGGCATTAATGGCATCTCACTTGCTGAGGGTCCCGTGAAGATGAAACAATGCATGTGAAATACTGAGCGCCAAGTAGGACCTCGTGCAACATTAGTTATTCCGGTGGCAGCTCCAGACTCAGCCCCCCGGCAAGGGGACAACCCGACCTCAGATGCGGGTTGGCGGATCAGGACAGGAGCTTGAAGGGACGAGGTGGGCAGTCCCCACCTTGGGGAGGTGTCCGTGAGCGTGGGGGTCTGCAGCGGGTTCCCCTTTGCACCTTTGCAGCCCCCGGGGGCTGTGCAGTCTCCTGTCGGTATTACATCAAGAAGATGCACAGAGATTCGGGGGCAAGCCATCTGTTAGCAAGCGGGAAAGCCCCCGGCGTCCTTGCCAGTGTTTAATAATTTAGCGTAAGCTGCTGGATGAGGGCTGACCGGAGCTCTGACATCCATTTTAATAACGCACTTCTGCACCCTCCTCAGATGCCCGCCCCAGGGACCGGGGGCTGCCACAAAGCCCGCACATCCCCATCCACCCCAGCCTCCCACTCACAGGTGGGGCAGGTGCCGAATGCAGCCCCATGGGCCTGGTTCCAGGAGAAACCTCTGGAACACAGGCTCGGGGAGCCTCTGGCTGGGACGGCCATCCCGGAGGCGCAGGCTGTGTCAGGCCGGCCTACACCAGGGCCGCTCAGGAGGGCTCTCTCCAAACCCAGATCGGCAGTAGTAGCTGCCACTTGTGAGTGAGCAGCTCCTCTGTGCATATGCTGGCTGTCTTCCCTTTAATGATCTCATGCGGTCCTCCGGATCTTGAGAGCCACGCATGGGTGTCTTATAGACAAGGAAACCTGGTCTCGGAAAAGTCAAGTAGCTTGTAAAGCTAGCAAGTGGCAGAACAGGGATCCAACCTGGTGATAGAAGCCAATATTCCCGTTCTTCACCGTGTTGGAGAGCTGCACGTTCTTCTCAACTAAATAAGAAACTGAGACTGGGTTTCTGGAAGCTTCTCTCCCTCCCTCCCTCATTCCCCTTTTCCTTTCCTTTCCTTTCCTTTCCTTTCCTTTCCTTTCCTTTCCTTTCCTTTCCTTTCCTTTCCTTTCCTTTCCTTTCCTTTCCTTTCCTTTCCTTTCCTTTCCTTTCCTTTCCTTTCCTTTCCTTTCCTTTCCTTCTGCATTAAATATTGCTCTGATGCTTCTTGTCAGCTAGGCCTAAGCTAGAGGAGGAAAAAACCCTGAATATTATCTAGGCCACCTTCCTGCAGAGTGAAGTCCAGTGGATGCGCTGCCTGGGACCCCAGGAGAAGACGATCCGCAGTGATGCTCCCCCAGTCCTGAATCCTCCATGTTGGGGTACCCTCTGACGGCTCAGCCGAGAAGCGGAGTGTGAAGAGGGCAGTCAGTGCTTAGAGAAAGCTAGGCCAACCCTCAAGGGCCTAAGCAGGGCCTCAGGGCCTTGGGTCGCTCCTGCGTATCTCCCTGGGGACATGGAGATTGGCAAATAGTTGCTTATACTGTGCTGCCCTAGGACTTCTCCGGGGCTGACAACGGGACGCTGTGAGGTGGGGCAGCGGCCTCGGGGCAGTGCTGCCTGGAGCAGGAGTGAGGGGCAGAGGTGGGGGGTCCGGGGATGGGGTGGGGTGGCAGCAAATCCCAGACTGTAGGGTCTGTACCCCTGCCCCCCCGACCCCACCCTGCGCCTCCATTTCTGTTTTCACGGCCCAAGTACAAATGATGGAGAGTGGGCATGGGAGGGCAGCAGGCCGTGGGGGAACTATATTTACTCACAGGCAATGGCTGGCATGTCTGTCTAGTGAAACCCGCAATTTCATTGTCTCAAGAGCACAGACGTGCCAGGAAAACACATCTCCGAATTGCCTCTTCTTTCTGCTTTCCTCTATCGGTCCCCCAGGGTCTTACGGCTGAATCTTCTCTCCCTGCACAGCCTAGGAGGGTCATTCTTCTAGGGACACACACCCATGAAATGAGGGGTGGGGGATGGTTTCAGCATCAGGTGCAGGAGAGCCCTGAGCACTCACCCTGCAAGGCTGGCGGAGGGATGATCTGGGCCCTACGCGCTGGGTGCAGGATCCTGTGTGGTTTTCCATGGTACCTCAGCACCCTGTAGGCTGCCTGGCCCCCAGGAGGAACTCTGGAACTGCTGGTTCAAGAAATGAACAGAAGGTGGACGGACAGCCCCATATATGGTGCCCAGGCCACCCTCACCTCTTTCTGGCTCTGTGGTCCTTTGTTCTCATTCCTAAATGGAGATCATGGTGCCTGCCTTCGGGTTTTTTCTGAGGATTAAGTGAAATCACAGCCGTTCAAGGGTTTGGCTTAGGGTAGGGTAAGTGCCCATTGAACTCCCCCCCCCCACCACAAACCACCCACACTACATCCACACAGGGGGAGCGACCGGGCACTAAGAGACCCAACGATTGTGCACACAACCACATGGATGCATCTGAAACAAAGTTTTCTAAGCAAGGGAAACCAGACTCAAGGCTGCCCAGTGCACATGACCTGCTGGAAAAGACCAAGCTATGGGGCGGGGGAGGTGGGGAAAGACAGCTGGGTGGTGGCCGAGGCCTGGGGGAGGGAGTACGAGTTGACCACAGAGGGCACGGAGGAACTTTTTGGGGTGATGGTGCTGCATCTTGCATGTGATGGTGCTGCAAGATTATGCATTTGTTAAAACTCCCGGAGCAATTCCACTTTTTAAAAGGGTCAACTTTATGGAAATAATATCTTAATTAAAGGAAATGAATCAAAAAAGTCTATGGACCCTGAAATGATTAAGAAAAAGAATCCCAAAAGAGCCTCTCTGGCCTTTGGAAGACTCATGTGGTCGACTGCGTCCTGATTACTTCCATCACCTGCTCCGAAGGCCACGGGGCGGGGGGCGGGGGGGCGGGCATCAGCATTTGCTGCCAGTGGGGAGAAGGAGTCCAAGACCTGGCTCAGAGGAACACTTCTCTGGGGGGAGGTAGCCAAAGTGGAAACTTCACACCCGGACGCCCGAGCTTTGGCTAATGGGGGCCCCATGGTTCATGTCCGGGAAATAACTAATGGTACCGGGATCGTCAGGTTAAGAAAGCCCGAGCCCATTAGGGAGGTAGGTGGAGGACATGGGCTGATGTGGAGCGCCCGGTGGGGGTGCATTCCCTGCCTGATGGGTGGCTTCAGTCAAGTGGCAAACCCACGGGCGTAAGCTGGCGTCCCGTGATAGGTCAGTTGGAGTTGCAGCAGGCCGCAAAGGTCCTGTTAGTACCTCCGTCATTAAGCAATATCGACACAGGTAATTTGCTTCACTCTTTGGATGCAGAGTTAAATGACTCATCATTATCTTATTAATGCAATCAGAGGCTGAAAATGAAGCCTGAAGCCCGACTGGCATTTCGCCTCAGCAGCACTTTCTGGAGGGGTCAGACGTTCAGAGACCTCTGGCTCGCTTCCCTGACATTTTCTCTCACTTCCTAAGACCTCGAGCTTTGTCCTCCTGCCTCCCGGGGTCGCTGGGCAGGTGCTCTCTCCCGGGATGATGCTCTGGACCCGTGAGCTACCCCCCACCCCCCTGAATCCTGGCCCCTGGGGTGGCCACTTTGGCAACCGGGCTGGGCTTCCGGGAGCTGCCCTTCTGTAGCCTCACAGGAGTGGCGGGGTCGGGGTGGTGGGGGGGCCCAGGCTTAGGTTTGGCTGATTGGAAGAGGGACCACCTCCCGCATACCTGACCTGAGCCACGCTGTCCCATGGCCAGTACTGTTCCTCCCTGCTCTGTGGTTGTGCAACGAGGGCTTGGGAAGGGTGTGCATCCAGCTGTGAGTAACAGCGCCCAGCTGCAAGTGGCAGATGGGAGCGTCTTCCTCCTCCCACGGGAATCTGGAGGTGCATGTTCCGGGGGCGTCAGCACAGTGATGCCCGTGCTCTGGGCGGACAGCCTCTTGGAGTTTTCTCAGCCTTTTGGCAGCAGCCCAGGACTCACCTCCTCACCCATCTGTTGAGAGGCAGCCAGGAGTAGCGGGCAACAGCTTCTACAACCTCTCCCTCTCCCTCTCTCTTCCTCCTCCTCCTCTCTTCCTCTCTTAAAAAATAAGGTGAGGCAGGTGCCTGGGTGGCCTAGTCGGTTGGGCATCTGCCTTTGGCTCGGGTCATGATCCCGGGGTCCTGGGATCGAGTCCCGCGCTGGGCACCCTGCTCTGGGAATCTGCTTCTCCCTCTACCCCTTCCTCCTGCTTGGGATCTCTCTCTCACGTTCTTTCTTTCTCCATAAAACAAAACAAAACAAAACAAAACAAAACAGTAAGGGGAGGCAATCTTTCCCAGAGACCCCAGTGGAGTCCTCTGGGTATCGTCCAGGCTGTGCACATGTTCCAGTCCTAGCTACAAGGGACTGGCGAAGGGAGTCCCTGGTGATTTTAACCCTGGGGGCGGGAGGTGGTCTTTGCAGAAGGAGGGTGGGAGGGTGGCGGGAGTACCTTGCCCAACACCATCACCCAAGAGTGCCCGGTTGGTGTTTGTGTTGTCCCCAGAGCACATTCTCTCTGAAACTCTTAAGCCAAACTGCAGAGTCCTCCCTCCCTAGGCAGTGGGGGAGTAAGGAGAGCCAGAATCAGCCTCCCCGTTCGGAGGCCAAAGAGCTCGGGTGGGAGAAGGTGGTGCACACACAGGACCCCGAGCACCCCTCTAAACCCATGTTCCCGGCAAGCCCCGCCTCACAGAGAACCTCCCCAAAGTTCTGCTATGGCCTTTATCACTGTGACCAGGGAATCAGCGGTTCTGGATGAGAGAACATTTCTGATTATGAGGGGCTTTCTCCTCTCAGCGGGAAAATCCCTCACATTTAACCACTTTTGAAAGAAATATTTCTAAAATGTGTTTCCTTGCTCTTTCCGCTCAGTTTCTGTCCTTTGAGATGGGCCAGCATCCTGGGCACCTGGGTGGCTCAGTGGTTGAGCATCTGCCTTTGGCTCAGGTCGAGATCCTGGGGTCCTGGGATCGAGTCCCCATATCGGGCTCCCTGCAGGGAGTCTGCCTATGTCTCTGCCTCTCTCTGTGGGTCTTTCATGAATAAATAAATAATCTTAAAAAAAAATAAATGGCCACCATCCTGCTCACTCCATTGATTTGGAGGGTTTAAAACAAACAAAGTAAAACCCAAAACACATGAAACCAGAGATGTTAGGTTTTTATGTTCTATCACATCAGGAGATCCAGGCAGCATGGTGGGGTGGGTGGGAGGGGGGCTGTGAGTCTCTATTCTCTCCTCTCTAAGCTTATCAGGTTCCAAAGAATAGAGTCCCAGCGGACTGTCCTCAGCACCCAGAGGGCACTTCCTCTTTTGTTTTCTGGTCTAGCTTCCCTGATAGACAAAATCGCTGATGGCAGGGTGACACTCCACACCTCTGGCGGGGGAGGCCTACAAACTCGCAGATCTGCCCCGGACGGCAGCCCCGGCCTCTGGGACTGTCCCGGGGCCACCCAGCTGTCAGCCGGGCCCCTCAGAGCTGCCCGGGTGCTGCCTCTGGCTGCTGGCACCCACTGCGGCCCCTCCTGTTTGGGCAGCCTGACGTCTGGCCATCGTCCCAGCTCTACGGGACCACAGCAGCCAGGCTAGCCCTCCGCCCCTCCTGAGCGTCACCTTTTGAGCATCACGACAGGCACGCCCTGGGAAGTGACTGCGGTGTGTCCCTTCCCTAAGAGGCCGAGCCTCTGTGCTCTGCTGGTTAGCGTGTTCTTTGATTTCTTCCTTCGTTTCTCCTTGCTCGTCGTGATTGCTTTGGTTTTTATAAGCTCTGCCTGATTTGGAAGGTAAAAGGCAAGAAACAAAACTTGTGAAACCAGAAACATTAATTTTTCACACTACACTACATCAGAGGCTCTGGACGGGGGGCTGCGGGCCCCTTCTCACTTCTCCTAGGGAATAAAGCCTGGGGCTTTCCTTAAGATGCAGAGGGCGTCTCCTCCTACATTTCCAGCCCCTGCCTCCCCGTCGGATGAAACTGCCGAGGGGCTCACTGTCGGATGCGGGGGCATTGCTGCGTGTGTGGGATGCTGAAGGATGAGCAGTCACAGGGACACGCTGTAACCAAGCTTTCAGTGGCTTTGAGGAAGGAAGAAAAGCAGATGGGACAGGAAGGCAAGTCAAGAAAGGGAAAAGACAAGGTTAGCTCACGTTTATTCAGTGCCTCCTCTGCCTGCCAGGTTCTTTGCACACCTCCGGAGGCAAGCACTTGTCCCCCCATTTACGGGTGATAAAACAGAGGCAAAGGCGGGGGGGTTAGGGAACTCCCCAAAGCTCACCAGCTGGGAAGAGGCAGAGCTGGAGGATTTGCAGACACCTGCATACAACCCCAATGTCCTGGAACCCAGGCGGGCAGTGTGGCTCAGTGGTCTGCACCCGAATGAGGCCCGGGAGTGTGGGATCCGAGCTGTGCCCCGAGCCTCTGCTGAACCCCAGCAGGCCTCAATTTCCCTCGCTGTGCAGAACTGGCCTGAGCTCATTGCCAGCTGCCGCCCACGGTGCAAGGGGCTTCCTGCAGGCCATATGAAAACCCCGCAGGCTGTGGCTTCTCCCTGGAAACAGGGAGGCTGGGTTCTTCTGGTCATGCGATGCAGGACTGTCAGCCTTGGGGATCAGGGCTGGGCTGCACCCACCGGGCCGGCTGCAGGTAGGCGGAGGAAAGCGCCGGCTCTACTCTGGGGGCCTGGCAACCGCCCGGAAGGTGTCTGTGGGCATGGCATCTGCAACTACTCCCTGCATCACACCTTCTTCCTTTTCTTTCCTTGCACTGGCTCCCAATGCACCCTCCCTGCCTCCCCACCTCTCACCCCGAGGAGAGGGCGGGCTGCTCAGGTAGAGGATGGAGAGAGCGCCTTGTCACACACAGTCCGGCCATGGTCCCTCCGGCGAAGGCCAGACCTCTAAGTAGAAGGGGCCAGGGCTCAGACCAGGTCTCCTCCTTCCTGTCCCATCTGGAAAGGACCAGAGGAGACTCTAGGAGGCCCGGAGGGATTCCAGCCCTGCTCAGGTGGGTGAGCTCCCAAGTCACATGTCAGGTATGATCCTGTGGCTTGCCTGAGCCTCAGGGTTCTGTCCATGAATCATCTTCTGGAAGCCTCCCAACCCTCCATGGAGAAGGCTGTCCGGCTGCCAAAAATTCCGTCACCCAGTCATCTCAAACCAGCAAATGAGTTGGTCGTGACATTCCGGTTTCCACGAAGATCAGAAGCTCGGAGGGCCCAGCGGGCCAGGCAGGCTGGACTAGTGGCGGTCACTCTGAGTGGCTTGAGGGAGAGGCCCAAAGAGAATCAGAATAATAGCTCACATAGAGCGAGGGCCACCTAGGTGCCGGGTGCTGCGACTTACCCGATAACCGCACTTAGCTGTCCTAACTCGCTTACGAGGGAGGTTCTAACGCTCAGCCCCATGAGGAAGATGAGGAAGCTGGGGCACAGAGAGCCCAAGAAGCTGCCCGAGATCACACAGCGAATGAGGAGTGATGATGGAGCTTAAGCCCCCATCTCTGGCTCCGGTGGCCTGGCTTTCCTCACGGCGCCAGGTGGTTCCAGCAGCCACAGTGAGCTCTCCGTATTCAGGACGGAACAGTTCCTAGGACACTGGCACTTCAGTTGGCACCAGAAGAAGAACCGAAATAGGACACGCCAAATGGATCCAGTTTTGCCTGAAGTTCAGCCTGCAAGGTTTCGAGGTGCATCCCGGGGCAGGGAAGCAGATTAAAGCTGGGCCCCAGGCACTCCTTACCCTCGCTGCCTTCCGCCCCCTGCCTTCGCCCCGCTCGACGAGCTGTACAGTGTCAGGGTCTGACTTGGCTCGTAGGGCTGGTTTTAAAAAGGCATCTCACTCATGCTATTGAGATTTCAGAAATAAATGCTCTGCACCACTGATCAGAACGCCCGGAGTCAACAGAGCCGGTGACATCTTAAGAAATGCACCCGGTACTTAAGGCTTTCATCTTAATTATACATGTTCAAATCATAGACAGATTTTCTCCTTCTGGTCCTGAATATCAGAGCTGCCAAATCCAATTGAATCATCTTCTTTTAAATGCATTTTGCAGTATGCGTTTTGCCGTTTCCCAATTTCCATTGTAAACGAGCACCAGAATTGTGCTGAGGGCCCTTTTCTTACAGGCTGCATTATTCAACCACCAAATGAAGAAAGGAAAATGCTGATTGCAAAAGAATTAAAAAGTGGTCCTGGGCAGCCTCGAGGCTTTGGCTGGGACTGGATGTGGCCAGGCCCAGGAACTGGCTCTGTTAGGGGGTTTTGGTCTCTTTTCCCCAGGCAGGGATGGTGGAGGGTGGTGTTCCTTGGACGGGCTGCACCGTGGTGCCAAAGAAGTCGGCTCTCAGGCCTGCTTCCTGGGTTGGGTGGGAGAGAGGGCCGCGGATGTCGGCAGGACCGATGTCACGATCTTCTGCGTCGATGCCACCTGCTTTAATTTCTGCTGTGGCTCAGATGTACCAGGGGAGGCAGCTCCTGGATGAGTCCCAGGGAAGGATTTGACTATCACAAGCAGTCCGGACGTCAGCGCCCTTGTCCACTGGCTGTGCCCACCTGTTCCGCCTTCCCAGGAATGGGGTGGGGCGAGGGGCTCCTAGGTTGAAGGTTGTGACAGCTGCTGGGGTGCGAGGAGGATGAATGCCTGGGGTTCTGCTAAGGTCTGACTTCTGTTTCTTTGCTTCTTGTCCTCTCTCTGCTCCAGCGGGCACTCCTCAGCAGGATCTGCAATGGTTCTCTGCACCTGCAACGAGCACCTGCTTTCTCCTTTATATGGATTTCATCTAAAGGCCAAAGCCCAGGCAGGCCCAGTGGTACAGCGGTTTAGCACCGCCTGCAGCCTGGGGTGTGATCCTGGAGACCCGGGATCGAGTCCCACGTCGAGCTCCCTGCATGGAGTCTGCTTCTCCCTCTGCCTGTGTCTCTGCCTCTTCTCTCTCTCTCTCTAATGAATAAATAAATAAAATTTTAAAAAAAAGAAAAAAAAAAAAAAGGCCAAAGCCCTGGCCTGCCAGCACAGAGGTCGTTGGGCCCATTTCACAGAGGGAAAGAATGTGCTTTTGCTTCAGACAGGGGCTCTGGAGCTCGGCTGTCAGCAGCTGGATCCCAACCATGGGCAAATTTCTCAACCAGGAGGTGACCAAGTCTCCAGGGTGGAGTCCTGCAAACAGGATTCGCATCCTTGTAAAAGGGACCCCGGAGAGCTCTCTTGCTGTCTCTCCACCACAGGTGGCTATAGCAAGAAGCCAGCAGTCTGCAACTGGAGGAGGTTCCTCCCCAGAACCCGAGCCTGCTGACACCTGGTCACGGACTTCCAGCCTCCAGTGCTGTGAGGAATAACTTCAGGTTGTTTACAAGCCCCCTCCCCATGCCCCCGGCCTGTGATACTTTGTCGTAGTGGCCTGGACTCACTGGGACAGTTAGAGAACCTCCTCTGGGTGCGACACATTCTGTGTTGTTTAATCCACCATTTGTCTGAGTCAAGGGCACTCATAGGTGAGAAGAGTGAGCTCCAAGACTTTAAAGGACTTATAAAAATCACGTGGTAAGTACAGAGGCAGGAATTGAACCGGCTCTGACTCGAGCTCCTCCCTATTTCCCAACTACAGACAGGACCGCCCAGCTACCCTCCTCGGGGTAGCTCCAGGTTTGAGCTGCTCTGACACCGTCTCCACAATGTCATTCTGTCCTCACCTCCCACATCCCAGCCAGGGCTCCGGGCTTTAAAATTTGGGGGTCTCTCAAATAAACAAACAAAATTTTAAATATTTTTTAAAAGGGGGCACCTGGGTGGCTCAGTCAGTTAAGCATCTAACTCTTGATTTCAGCTCAGGTCATGATCTCAGGGTGGCAGGATCAAGCGCCGTGGGAGCCTCCCTGCTCAGCACAGAGTCTACTTGAGGTTTTCTCTCCCTCTCCTTTTGTCCCTCCCCTGCTCTCTCTCTCTCTCTCTCTCTCATTCTCTCCCTCTTTTAAATAAATAAATGAAATCTTTAAAAATTGAGGGTCTCTTGAGGTACCTGGGTAGCTCAGTAGGTTAAGTGTCTGACTCTTGATTTCAGCTCAGGTCATGATCTCAGAGTCATGAGATTGAGCCCTGCATCAGGCTCCACCCTGGGTGTAGAGCCTGCTTAAGATTCTCTCTCTCCCTCTGCCCCTCTCCGCCTAAAAAAGTTGGGGGACATCACAGCTCCCTTAAGAAACTACAGTCCTGGACTCAATCACACCAGCCACAGAAAATTCCAAACTACTTATAAATAATGCCACACGGGGTCTCAATGTGTGTATTAAAAGGTGGAATGTAGCAGTTGTGGGGATGACTGGGTGAGCCCTCTGAAGCACCCCTACTTCTGCCCCAGAAGCAGCAGGAAGGCCAGCTACATGTCTTCAACAGCCCAGTTCAACCTGAAAATGCAAGCCTCCTTGATAAAAAAAAAAAAGCAGAAAGGACGATTTTTCCTTTCTTTCATTAGTCTCCTTCTCTCTGTCTCTCCATCTCTGCCTCTCTCCATGGGTCAGGATGTCTTTATTTGCTATTTACTTGTAGCACTCCTTCCCTATGGGAACAGTTGTGGGTGGGTGCAGACGCACAGGGGCCCCATCCCACAATTCGGTGTGTGGGTGTGCATACTGAGCCCCCGCCCCCCGACACCCAGGCCCCCATCAGGGATGAGAGGCCACAGCAGTTGCTGAAAGGGTGGGAGAGTGGGCAGCTGAGAAGCACCCCCAGGGAGATGGGGGAGCAAGGAGGTCCCCAGAGTACCCTTCATTGTCCCACTGGACTTCATGTATAAATGGCGAGTTCAAAGGTAAAAGTATTAAGACTTAAGATGAGACCCTTCGAGCATGGAGCGCTATATGACAGCTGAGGTCATGTGCCCATGAAGCTGGTCTTGGTGGCCTTGGAGCTGGTGTGCTCTTAGAAATGCAATCACATCGCCCTACGTCCCTGGCCACTTGCTGGCAGTTGGCTTTTCTTTGCACAGGCAAGATTCGCTGGGTTACCACCCAGCTCAGCACCAGGAGGGTCAGTCTTCTGCTCCGTGGGAGGCACAGCTGTCTTTAGGCAACACCCGCCCAACACACGGTTCCCCCAGGCCCCAGCCCGGTGCTCGGGAAGGCCCTTCCCTGGTTCTACCCAGGCCTGGGACTCCTCTAGGTGAATCGGCAGCAGCCAAGGCAGCGAGCTGTCTGATGCTACTCTACATTTGCGTTGTACGGGGATGAGTAGATAAAGGTGCTAATAAGACAGAGTGCTAATTAATTGTGGCAAGCTCTGTAACTTTGCTATTTAAGGCTGAAAGGGAAAGGCATTTATGGGTTTTTTTCCCTTCCACCAGCCCTCCTATACAATTATTTCATCTGCGGCAGAAAATGTGCAGATCGCTAATAATTATTAAATCTGATCATTCTCAGCCTCCAAGCTGCAGACAGCATGCTGGCACATGCCCAGCTCCTGGCCCCACCATCAAGTTCAGATGAGGCAGAGGGAGGGGCGCTGACCCTGCTGTCTCCGGGGGATGGGAGAGGACTGGGTGTCTCCCCACGGTGCACCTCTCGCCCCTGGCTGGAGAGAAGCCCTTCCTTCTGCTTTGCCACGTGTAACTGTGCACAAGCCTTCTGGCTTCTCTGCGCGTGTTGCGAGTGGCAATCACCCCGGAAAATAACTGGTGGACACGCACCCACATCTAAGACGTGTTCTCAAGAGCCTTCACTTCTGGACAGGTGTTGTTAATGACCGAGGGCCCCAGGGTCCAGGTGAAGAAGACGCTGGTGTCTTCATGGTCTGCAGACAAGCAGAGTCAAAGAAGATGAGCTTTTAGACTCGGAGCTCTGAGGGTAGTGGCTGACTCCCTCAAAGGGTTAACCGTACAGGGTTCCCTGAAGGAACATTTTAGAGGCAGAAGTCGGTGCATTAGGCACGTTTCTGGCTTCTGTAAACCTGATGCTTTAACATCTGCCCTGCACACACGGGCCAGACACAGCCTGAGTCACCTGGCCTTGCCCCCGTCACCCCTGTACCTCCAGTGGGCACAGTCCTCCTCCTACAGGCGTATGTTTCAAATGAAAACCAACCAATTCAGAGCCTACACCCCCAGCCACCTCTCCTACCAGGGCTCTCACACGCCAGGCCACTAGACACCTGCTCTCAGCACTCCAGCGGCTGGTGTCAGACAACTCGGGATGGCCTCAGAGCCCTCTGAAGTTTCTCAGGCTAGCCACTCGTGCCCACAGTTCCCTCTCCCTCTGCCTCATGACCAACTCTGGTGCTTCTCCATGTGGCCTCCCTGTGGCATGCTGTGTACCTTGGGATCTATGAGTATAATAAACCTTTTTTTGGGGGGAGGAGCACGCTTGAGCTTTGTGTGTGCACACACAAGGGGAAGGGAGGGGGAGAGGGAGAGGGAAAAACAGAATCTTTATTTTTTTTAATTTAAATTCAATTTAGTTAACATAAACCATATTATTAGTTTCTGAGGTAGAATGTAGTGATTCATCAGTTGCATAAGACACCCGGTGCTCATGCCATCACGTGCCCTCCTTAATGCCCGTCACCCAGTTACCCCAGCCCCCTACCCCCCCTTCCCTCCCACAACCCTCAGTTTGTTTCCTATGATTAAGAGTCTCTTATGGTTTGCCTCCCTCTCTGTTTTCATTTTATTTTTCCTCCTTTCCCTATGTTCATCTGTTTTGTTTCTTAAATTCCACATATGCGTGAAATCATAATAGCATTTGTCTTTCGGAAAGGGAATCTTAAGCAGGCTCCATGCTGAGCGCAGAGCTCGATGCGGGGCTCGATCTCAAGACCCTGAGATCGTGACCTGAGCCGTAATCAAGAGCCGGATGCTCAGCCCACTGAGGCGCTCAGGCGCCCTGAGTATAATAAACTTTTTGATGGCAGTTGGCATCCCCTCCCCTCCCCGCCCCCCAGCAGAAACAGCCCAACTGAAACAACCGGGTTAAGGGAATCAGCAAGGACCAGTGAACCATCGGGGAGGAGCCAGGGAGCCGCAGGCCGAGGAGGGGGCATCGCTGATAGAGGCCAGCACAAGCCGGTGCTTGGGGAGTGGGTGCCCGCCAGGTGTGGCCATATGGAGAGGAGTGGAGTCATTGCCAAACTGCAGTTCTGCAGCGAGAAGGTGGGGAATAAACACCCCTGCTTTTCTCTGTTCCCGGCTCTGGACGCCAGCCAGGGCCTCCCCTCGTGTGAGTGGAAGCAGACACCTGAGGTCAGCTCCCGGACCCCCAGGAGGGCAGAGCGGGGCAGGGGGATCGGGTGTGTGTGTGTGTGTGTGTGTGTGTGTGTAACCATTAAGAAGACCTTTCTTAGTGAACAGCCAGGTGTTTGGAAATGGATGGGGGGATTCGGAGAAGTCTTTGATATTTGGTGTCCGAGCAGACGGATCCAGGGTGGGTGGATCTCAGGGTGGTTTAGACCAGCACTTCTCGAACAGTGCTGTATACACAGGACCCCTCAGGGTGCTCAGCCTGTCCTGGTCATCCGTTTCCATCTGGCCTGTCCTCCTAGCCCTCTGTCCATCTGTTCATCATTTTGGAGGGCCTTTGAAATTCATGTTTCTCCCTCCACCTCACGTGAGGGTGGATAAAAGCATTTCTCACCATCTGGCCAGGAATCAACTTCTCTAAGATAGCCTGACCCTGAGTAACTTAAAAAAGGGTAAGTTTAATTGGCTGTAATTAACACAAACAAATTGGTTTGACACCAGTGTTCCTTCTCCCCCTGAATCTGTAGTTCCTTTCTGGACTTGCCAAAGAAAAGACCCGGAAGGGACTTTGAAAAGTGGGTGGCTCTGTGGGCCCGTGGCTCCCAGTCCCCTGCGGTCCAGTGGCTGGGGTGGGGGTGAGGCGGAGGGTGGGAGGGAGGGGTGGCATCCAAGTTTGCTGCCATTTCTTGGACCTTTGCTCCGAGCCTGCCGCTCTGCTGGGGTGGCATGGTTGCCTCGGTCACCCTCTCCCTGCAGAGGCCTCACTCGTCCCTCTTGATGGAGGAGGAACTGAGGCTGGGCTGGATGTAGCAGCAACACTGGACCTGGCTTTGTGTCTGATTATAATGTCAGCGCTCCTTGTTCCCCGTCCCGAATGGCCCCCAAGCAGGACGATGACCGTGAGAGGGAAGGGAGGCCTCCCCTTGCTGCTAGGTCTAAGGGAGGGGATGAAATCTCAGCAATCCAGATGGATAGTACTTTAATGCAATATTTTTTAAAAAATAAAAATTAGGGGGATCCCTGGGTGGCGCAGCGGTTTAGCGCCTGCCTTTGGCCCAGGGTGTGATCCTGGAGACCCAGGATCGAATCCCACGTCGGGCTCCCAGTGCATGGAGCCTGCTTCTCCCTCTGCGCCTCTCTCTCTCACTGTGTGCCTATCATAAATAAATAAAATAAAATAAAAGTTTCTTTAAAAAAAAAAAATAAAAATAAAAATAAAAATTAGGGGCGCCTGGGTGGCTCAGTGGTTGAGTATCTGTGTTTGGCTCAGGGCATGATCCTGGGGTCCTGGGATTGAGTCCCGCATCGGGCTCCCTGCAGGGAGCCTGCTTCTCCCTCTGCCTGTGTCTCTGCCTCTCTCTGTGTGTCTCTCATGAATAAATACATAAAATCTTAAAAAAAATAAAAATAAAATAAAAATTAGTCCAAGATGTCCATGATGAAGAAATTATTCAGATTCCGAATGAAGGCAGGGTCTGTTTGGGCAAGGATTAGGGGAGGGGGGTGAGTGCCGGGGTGGGGGGATCTGGTCTTTCTCTAACACCTGGACATCTTGTTTCCCATAGATTTCCAGCTCAGGCCTACTCTACACAGTGGGGAGGAAGGGGGAACTGAGTCAGCCTCCCTTCCAGCCCCTGTAGATGGGGTAAAAGTGCTTCCCTCTTGGGTGTGCAAAGGTGTTAAATAAACGTGAGCTTCTTATCCTTTCCTTGTCCTGACTTCCCTTCTTATCTGAACTGCTTTCCTTTCCTTCTTCAATTATGCTTAAAGCTTGGTTGCCCCCGCGCCTGTGAGACAGCTGGTCCTTCAGCATCCCACATGTGCAATGATTCTTCACGTGTCAGATGGCGACACCCTTGGCCATCTCATCTCTGGGAAGGAAGCATACTGAGATTTGGGGCATCCCCTTGAATTTTGTGCTAAAGGTTCACCTCAGCCCTTCATCAAATGCTTAAGAAAATCTTTACCCCTCGTCGTCCCACCTGCCGGCCTCCCCAGTTGGGCTCACCTTGGTTGCGTTGCAGGGAAGGGAAGTCCCCCCCCCCAATCCCACTGTCCTCAGAGGCAGGGGAGGGTCCCAGGGGTGGTCAGAGCCACTTGTAGATGCAAGCAGTGATGATGCTGTCACTGTCCCATGCTGCCTCATTTTCAAACCGAGGCTCCAGAATGCTTAGCGGTCTGGTCTTCTACCTCTTTGAATGATGTGATGCCTTCCAGAAGTGGGGTGGGGGGATGGGTTAAGATCCAGAGTGAACCTGCTTTCTGGTTTAGTTCCCTGGCAGCAGGTGGCAGGGGCCCCAGGGTGTCTAGGAGGCTCAGGGCCCCGGGAGACAGGAAGGCATGGAGGAGGGCACGATCCGTCTGGACCCCTCTGCCCTGTTGTGGGAGGGTCACCTGGCCTTGCTCCTTCTCCCAGCCTGCACATTGCTCGTCTGTCCTGGGGGCTGCCTCCGGGAAGGGTGCCCCCCCAACTGTTGAAGAGCCAGCGGGAGCTGTGGGGCTGAGCGGGTCCCTGTCTCCCTAGACGGCGGCTTTGCTCCCGCTGAGCGGAGAGGAAGGAGCACTGGGCTCTCTCCCCAGGAAGAGCGTGAAGATTAATTAGGCAAGCCTGTGAAGGGCTTGGAAGTGAGAAGTGTGGCCTTTTCCTCTCCGGGTGCCTTCCCCGGGGAGGAGACACTTCAGTGGGGCGCCGAGAGCTCCTGGGGCTCGGCCTTAGGAGGAGACTGTCCCTCCCTCCTTGCCTTACCCTCCTCTGTCCCCCAGACCGGGAGTGTCCCCTCCCCTCTGCCACCTCCCCCAGCAAATCAATTTCAGCAGGGAAAGGAACAAGGCTATTACAGTTAACACCGCTCCGCCCGGAGTCGCTGGGTCTTCGCTATTCATCATTCCTAATTAATTAAAAAGTAATTACTTATGGATCCGACTTTCATTATTTACACCCCCCAGGCTGTGAGGATATTACTTTCCTCTGTCCCTCTGGTACCCTAAGCTGCTCTGGTGCCAGCAATTGCAGTGCCAACCATGGCGAGGACCGATCGCTCGTGGCCATCCTCGTTGGGGGCATCCGAATCCCCATCAGAGGCCACTCAGGCCTTGGGGGTTTGCAGCTCCCCCTGAGAGCCCAGGAGGGGACTTTGCTCTGCCTGGCAGGTGAAACTTCTCAGCACCAGAGCAACATCCAAACCCTGCTACCCCACGTGTGGTCACGGATCAGCAGCAGCGGCAGCAGCAGCAACGTCACCTGAGGACTCATCACCTCGGCAGACCCTCCATCCCCCTCCCACACCTGCTGGATCAGAATCTGCATTTTGACAACATCCCTAGGGCCTCTGGCGGGCGTTCAGGTATGAGAAGCTCCGTCCCAGTGGGCAGAGAGCAGAGCTTGTCTGTGCCGACTCTCCCGGGTGCTGCGCGCACCCTGCAGGGGTGTACCACACACCACCCCGCGTGGGGCCTGACTTCTGGTCCCCGCCCGCAACCCCATGCGCCCGGTGGGTGTGATCCGTGTACCAAACCCCTCCGCCCCCTCGCCCGGGGTCCTCAGGGTGCTGATTCCTGCCTCATCCGCCGCATGAGGCTGTTGTCAGGATTAATCAGGATAACGTATATGAAAGTGCTCTGGAAACCATAAGTGGTGCTTCAAACAGCGTTCTAATAAATGTTCACCTGGCCCATCGCCGTTCACCAGCTTCCCGGGCTGCTCCCCGCAGTGGAGTCCTTTTCAATTCCTTTCCTGCCCTCAAAATTTATTCATCCAGAGTTCGATCTGTTCCCTCCTGTCTGAGCGCGTGTAATCTGGTCAACGAATCCCGGCTAATTACTCATGGGTGTGGGGGGGGAGGTTTCCCTCCTCCTGAGCCCATAACAGAGCTGCCCTGGAGAAGGGCATTAGACACCTGCGGCTTTCTCCCCTCGGAGGCTTATGAAGTGTGCAGACTTGGGTTAAAAGTGCCGTCTCCGTGCATCACGTGTCCTCAGGGGTCCAGAGGGGATGCTTCCCCTCTCGGAGTGGCTGTGAGGAGTCAGCGAGCTCCCTGGCGTCCGTCCTTCAGTTCACTGCAGTTGTGCTGATGCTGGTTGCTTCAGTCCCAGGCTTGGCCCCGGCATCCCCAGACCAGGACACACGGGGCCGGGGGGGTGCCCGGGGAAGCCAGATGGCTTTCTCACATCCATGGCCAGGGCCATCTAGGCAGAAACGGGGACCTGAGGACCCAGTCGTGGAGGCTACTCCGGGGAAGTCTAGAGGGGTGAGAGGTTCTGATCCTGGCAGCTACCCTGCCTGAGCAGGAACTCTGGACACGTTCAGCAGGATCGTCCTGCCAGGCTCCTGAAGCGACATTGGCCACACGGAGCGGCTGTTCCATTCTTTTCTCTCATTTCCGGTGAATCTGCTTGGTGTTCAACCGTGTATAAGACACAATCAGGGGATGCCTGGATGACTCAGTGGTTGAGCATCAGCCTTCAGCCCAGGGTGTGATCCTGGGGTCCTGAGATCGAGTCCTACATCAGGCTCCTTGTGGGGAGCCTGCTTTTCCCTCTGCCTGTGTCTCTGACTCTGTGTCTCTCATGAATAAACAAAATCTTAAAAAAAAAAAGACACCACCAAAATGTAGGGGTGCCTGGGTGGCTCAGTCTGTGAAACATCTTCCTTGGGCTCAGGTCATGATCCCAGGGTCCTGGGATCGAGCCACTCATCAGGCTCTGTGCTCAGCATGGAGTCTGCTTGTCCCTCTCCTTCTCTCTCTGCCCCCTGTTCGTACTCTCTCTCTCTCTCTCAAATAAATAAATAAAATCTTAAAAAAAAAAAAAAAGACAGGACCAGAACTAGAGCCGGGGGTGGGCAGTGCAGGGGTGGGGCAGGAGGGGGTGGAAGGAAGCAGGGTGGGGAGTGGTACAAGAGAGGAAAGGAAAGACAGTCCTGCTACAGGTGATCCTGGCAGTTCAGACGGTGAGCCCTTAGCTGGGGCTCTGTGCTGGGGGGAGGCAATCACCTTATGGAAGGTAGAATCTGCAAATCTTAGATAAGAAGACGCAACAACAGCACCTTGGCCAGGCCTCGGGTCCTTTGTCAATTGCCTCTCCAGACCCCATTGAAATTTCACAGACGACACTGGCATGAACAGCAGCTGGCCCACCAGTCCTGAGGATGGAGCCCCAACCCCCCACCCCCACCCCGGCGACACCCAACAGGACCCACAGGATCATGTATTGTGGTATTAATTAGGATACTGTTTTCATCGCAGTGGAGGGTTCAGATGACCTAGAATGACTTGGTTGGGTTCTACTTCCCCATTCCAGGGTGTCTTTCCACTTGCCTGTCCTGGGGGCACTTGCAGGGCTGAAAGCTGAAGCTGTGAACACCACCCTTTGTCCTCCTGCTCCTGGGAAAGCCTTGGCTCACCGAGCAGACTGTGCCAGGTGGCCCAAAGTGGGAGAGACAGAGGCCCGAACCTTTGCAAGCACAGAGGCAGAAGCATCAAAAGGAGGGAGGCTCCCCATGAGAAGGAAGGGGGAGATGGGGGTGTCCTTGCATTCTGCTCCCTTGAAAATCCCTGGGTGTGGGGTTGCAGGGGCTGCCGGCCGGGCACCAGGGCTCCCCTCCTCAGCAGAGCCCGAGGCTGAACCCGGCACAGAGGCTGTGGAGCTGCCCCCCTTCAAAGGGCTCAGGGCAGACCACACACTCCCCGAATGTTCTATCCTTCCAGGGACTGCTGTTCCTTCATAGGATCCTGGGGAGGGAGGCAGCAGGGCAGGAGCCCCAGCGCTGAACAAGAACTGAGCTTCCTGCCATCCCCACAGGAGTCAGGTTTGGAGTTAGATCGGATCTGAATAAAATAAAGTCATGCACCATTTCCTGCCCTCTCGAGATGGAGGTTGCAAACGTATTCCATGGCATAACACTGGGAGGAGGAGACAGGATTACTTCATTAAATGAATGGCTTCCATCTCCCAGGGAATCCATTGCTCGGTCCATCTGTTGCCACCTTGCCTGGTGAATGGACATGGTGGAGGGAAGTGACCCAAGTGGGGCCAGCGTTGGGCCTTGTTAAAGTGTTCAGCCATCTGTGTTGACACACGCATGGCCTGGAGGAGCTCACCCCTGAGATGCTCTGGAACAGCCCCGCCGAGCCACCCGGAGGATCCTGTTCTGGGTGAGCTATTCCCACAGCAGGCTCTTCCATGTTTTCCACCAAATGCCCACGAGTCAGGCAGCAGACATGGCCTGGGGAGACCTGAGGGTCAGGGTCATGCAAAGCACTTTCCAACAGCTGTTGTAAACCACACGGGGTCTAGCATTTGGCATCCTTGCTTCCCCGTTACCAGCAGAGTCCCCACCCCCACGTGGCAGCAGGGAGTCCAACCTGTTATGGGTTCCTCACTGCAAGGATTGCTGGGAAGTCCCGAGGAACCCTTGGGTCATCTCAGCCACTTATGGAGATTCATCACTGCCCTGTGTGTTAGGTCTTACAAAGAGTGTCGCAGGGCTGCTGCCCACAACGTCCCCCTCATTGTGCCCAAAGTACAGCACCCCTACATTTGTGTGTGCTGGAGCCGCCTTACACAGGCGTATGGGTGCAGATGGTTGAATTTCAGGAATTTTTAAACTATTGTGGGAGTGCAATGGACCTTGAAGACGGTGGACCTGTGCAGGTCCACTTATATGTTGTTGTTTTGTTTTGTTTTTATAAATACAGTACAGCACTGTAAAGGTATCTTCTCTTCTTTATGATTTTCTTTTTAAATTTATTTATTTGAGGGAGAGTGAGAGAGAGAGGATGTGTACATGCACAGAGGGAATGGGAAAGGCAGACTCCCCACTGAGCAGGGAGCCCGATGTGGGGCTCCATCCCAGGACCCCAGGATCATGACCTGAGCCGAAGGCAGACGCTTAACCTACTGAGCCACCCAGGGACCCCTTTCTTATGATTTTCTTAATAACATTTTTTCCTCTAGCTTCCTTTATTGTAAAAATAGAGTGTATAATACACGGAACCTCCAAAATAAGTGTTAATTGACTATGTTATTGGTAAGGCTTTTGGCCAACAGTTGCTATTAGTAGTTAAGTTTTGGGGGAGTCAAAAGCTACATATGGACTTTCAACTGGGGGCAGCACCCCAAGCCCCGAGTTGTTCAAGGGTCAACTAACTGTATTTACACTATGGAAATTGGCAAACACTACAAATGAGGGTCCCTTCTTCCTTTTTGGAGAGCCAGTTGTTAACATTTAGCAACTAAACACCGGGTACCCCATTCATTACCTGTGGACCGAACCTTTTCCCTGGAGGCTTGGAGCAGACAGGGGGAATTATAACCCAGGAAAAAAAGCACAAGTGGCTTGCTGACCCCAGGGCCCAAGGGGTCCCCTCCTCACTTCAACCTTCTTAGGCCCCCCTCTATGGCCTTGACTCAGGCCTGGTATTTGAGATAAGGCCACTTACCTCCTCTGGGGAGCGCTCAAGCGGCTGTCCCCTCTTTAGACTCTGGGCCTCCAATTCTCTGAAGCACGTTGGGAGAGGAAATTTTATTCTTACTTTAAAGCACTCATGATTTCAGAGGACACTTTCATTGATATGCAAAGCATTGGTTCGTCTTCTGTCAAACTTATTAGCTCCTCATTGTGTTCTTTCTCGCTCTGGAAGTGGGGGCTAGCTTTGCAAAAGCACGAGGCCCATTAAGAGGGTCACCCCCCCAAACAAGGGGCCAGGCTGCTCTCATCGGGAGATTCCAATTTGTGTCTCTAGATTAAAAAAAAAAAAAAAGAAAATCTACAACCGTAGGAAGCTTTAACAACAGGACTTCCTCGTTGCCTGGGCATCTCTGAGCCTGTGTGCGTGTGTGTGTGTATATGTGCACCTGCATGTAGGTGCGTGTGTGCGCATATGTTCATGTGTGTGTGTTGAACTTTACCTGAGCCCTGTGTTCCTGAGAACCAGCAAAGATTGAAGGGATCCCCTCACCCTTTTGTTCCTGAAACTGGCTTCCTGAAATAATCCTTCCCCACACGCTAAGGTTCAAGGACTGCTGACCAGGCCAGCCTCCAACCCTCCGAATTCTCATTGTTTGCCTAATAAATGATTTGCTGAACTGCTTGTCCCCACTGATCAATCAGAACAAAATACTCCTCAGCTGAGTTAAGCTTCTCTCCTTCCTCCAGGCCTGCGAACGCTGGGCCGCCCTCCGCCTGAGCCTACTACACACAGGCCTCCTGAGAGCAGGCTGGCCTCAGGGCAAGACCTTCTCTGATCTACTCTTCCATCACGCCACCTTTCATCCCACTTCCCTCACCGGGTTCCTTCCCGCCTTGTGTTCTCCTCCCCGTACAAGAAAACTCCTTTTGCTGAGCTCTTGGGACGCCTGTGAATCTCACGGTCAAAGCCTCCTCCCAACCGCAGTGACCCCTGCCCCTGTAGCAACGGGGGTCCCCTGCAGTAATAATCCTTTTGAGCAAAGTCCCTCCTTACGAGTCTGAATTTGTTTTCATCAGACGCCAGTCTCCCCAGGGGTGCCTCGTAGGCTGAGGGGAACCCAACGGAGTCAAAGCTGGGGCAGAGCAAACACAGGTCTCCTAGGAAGAGTCAACCATGGGGAGGGCATGGGGGTGGAGGAAGGTTAAGAAAGCTGGGGTGGGGGGGTGCTACCTGTGGGCACAGAGAGGGATGAGGCGTGCTTCCTGCCTTCTCAGGAACCTCACCGAGGAAATGAGACTCATCCTTGCAGTGTTACAGAGCCTGACTCTGTTGGGAGGAAAAATTTCCCTCTACCGGCTTAGGGCTTAGGTCCGTTGCTTTATTTCACATGCATGCGGGAGTACTCTATGAGGAGTTGCTCTCCAAGCAGCCAGGGGTGAAGGTTTCTAGACCAGCTTTAATGGGGGTGGTGGAGGGGGGCACACTTAGGGCTTCCGTGGGAAAGCATGGAAAGTTCTGCCGTAGCTTGTGTTGCAGATGGAATGTCTGAGGCCTACCTATGCGCACCTTGAAACCCTCGCCCCCAATGTGATGGTATTTGAGATAAGGCCTCTGAGAGGTCAGAGGGTTAGATGGTGTCGTGAGGGCGGGTCCTCACCATGGGCCTGGTGACCTTGTGAAGAGGGGCTCCAGAGAGCCTGCTCTCTCTGTGCCAGAGGGTGGCCGTCGGCAAGCCAGGCAGAGAGCTCTCACCAGAACCCTTCTGGACGGGCATCCTGGTCTTGGGCTTCCAGCCTCCAGGGCTGTGAGAAAATTAATTTCCGTTGCCGAAGCTCCCGGGTCTGTGGTATTTCGTGGTGGCAGCTTGAGCAGAGGGAGACAGGGCGTTTACACAACTGTCTTGGAATGCCACGGTGTGAAAGGTCAGTGGTCTCCCCGTCTGGAGACGCACTCAGGGCACGGTTAGTAGCAGCAGGATGCTCCGGGGATCTCTGCTTTAGTCAGATAAAGGAAGCCCAGAAAAGGCTTCCTGCTGCATTTGCTTTATCTCAGAAGTCCTAGTTTTGAGTCAGCTTGGCATCATTCTGGTGGGTTGTCAATCCCTTTAACTCCTGACTGTCTCCTGTCTTGTGTCAGTATGGACAGCAGGCGGGGAGGGGGGCGGGAAGGGGTCCCGGGGGTGCACTTGCCTTGGGCTTGGCCCCTGGGAAGAGGTAGGCCCCTCACATGGGCAAGGCCTCTCTCAGAAGCCTTTCCCACGCCTGTCTCCGGGGGCCCCAGGCCACTCGTCTGGCACGGCTGGGCCAGAGGCAGTCCAGGAGGCTGAGTGATGGGCCCATATGAGGCTGCATCCCTAGGAGGAGAACCAGCCCCCCACTTCCTCTTCCTTCCCCAGGATTTGGACAAGCAGAGACCAGCAGGCTTCATGTGCCGGGGCGGGGGGCTGTGGGTGCAGAGGCGAGAGGAAGCACCCTAGAGCGGCGGGGAGACTGTGCGTCGGGGACCCCCATGGGGCGGGTGGGCTGGGTGGAGGTCATGAAGAATTTTGAATATCAGGACAAGGAATTTGGGATTGGGGAGTTTAGAAGTCCTCCTTCAAAGGTTCTGTGCATTTATGAATTTTTACAATGGCAGGCATCACATTTACAATAAAAACAAGATTTTTGGACAAAGGAGACAAACAAGGGAATAGCGTGCTCGAAGTGCAGAATTAGAGCGGGGGAGGAGGGGGCGCAGAGAAAACATCTAGACGATTCATAGACCCGAAGCTTTAGTAGCAGGCGGGTAGGAGGGAATCAGACGGCGGCGATGCCTCCGAGGGCGCCGTGGGAGAAATGGGTGTGTGTGTGTGTGTGTGTGTGTGTGTGTGCAAAGTGCTCTTTGAAGAAATCATTGAGATATTACGGTTTGCATATTGGGGGGGTCCTGGGCAGCAGGAGTTTCACGGTCCCGGCCCTCGCCACCTGGGGGTGCCCCCGCCAGCCGGTAGTTGACCCCGTTCGGTAAACCGAGGCAGGTGAACTCCGAGCCCCTCACTGGGCTGCTTTCTCGGCCTCGGGGCCTCGGAGCCGGCCTCAGCCTGGCTCCATGCCCCTTCCTGTGGGGACTCGGTCGGTAAGTCTTTATTTCCTGTGCCTCGTGGCTTCCGAGTGAGAGATCAAACTTTAGAGGGAGCTGAAAAAGCAATTAACTTCACTCAAAGTGGAGGATATTGTTTTGTGCCACCAGACGATTTTTTTCCCCCAGAAAAATGACGCCCTCAAAATCAACATTTGATTTAGTCTTTGTTCGTTTTAAGAATGATGTGAGGATATGAACAGGCAACATGGGACTTTATAAAAAAAAATGATGCAGCTGAAATAATTTTAAGGCTGGATTTCAGCTTTGCATTTGCTTTCTGGAAAGCCTGTACCAATTTACACTGCACCAGCGTGTCTGAGGAGGGCCTGGTTCTTCATAACCTCAGCAGCAGTGAGAATTATAATTTAAAAAAATGTTCATTTGACGGCAAAATATTGCTTTCTTGTGCGTTTCTTTGTTTACAGTGAAGAGGAGCATTATTTCCTCTGGTTGTTAACCTCTCGCATTTCTTTCTTGCTTTTGGTAATAGGCTTCCGTCTCTGTCCATTTGTTCCTCCTCATTGCTTTGCATGAGCTCTTTACATATTATAGTTAATGTCCCTCCATCACCGTCAGGGGTCCTTGTTTTCCGCATCCCCATGACCCGACTCTCTAAATTTATAAGGTTGCAGAGGGAACCAAAGTTTGCCCGAACACAACAATATCCACTCGTGGGCTGTCCTTGCACACCCCTGCCACACCCCGCTGTAGTGTCTGCCCCTCCCCTCTTCATTGGACTTGGGGGCTGGTCTGCTCCTGTTAGCCATATGTCATAAACATGCCTGAGTAGCACGCAAAACAGTTTCGAATTTTGCCAAAGATGCAACATTTCTCGAGGTTGATCAAAGTGATTTTGGAGAATTATCTGAATCCCATGCAGGGCTACTAGCGAGTGAGGGAATAGCAGAATCCAGCCGGTTAACAATTACAGAAGAGAGAAATCTCGCAGGCTGATGAAATGACAGGAACTTCAAAAGAGAGAGATTTGAATTTTAGAGGATTAAGACAGGCCATTGGGAAAATTGATGACGCCTTCAAATATTTTTTGCAAAAATGTCCTCTTTATGATTGTGCTGTGAAAGTCAAGTGTGGAATCAAGGATGTTGTATCAAGCTATCAGACAATCTTGTCAGAAAAATTATGCCCCCCAAATCAACATTTGACTTATCCTTTGTTCACTCAAAGAAATGAAGAGTTGCAGTCCCGCCCACCTTTGTGAAATGTAAGCTATGACAACTGTTCCGCAATTTGTAGTTTCTCTTGAAATGGAAAGTCACAGACATTTCTTTCTTTCCACCTTTGCAATGGAGTCACTTTGTGGCCCTTGGGTCCTAATCCCACTTTTTCTGGAATAACGAGGACCTTTGAGATGCAGGCTTCTCTGTAACAAGAAGGTCTGCTAATCCCTGTCCCCAGTTTGTGGCGCTGTGGGCACCCCGGTACAGTCCCAAAGACCCAGTGCAGGGCTTTTGTCTCAGTCAACCCCTCTGGTGCCCGGTGGTCTCCTTAGGGCACGCAGAGGACATAGGACTGGGGGACATGAAAGCATTTCCTTCCCGGAGGCCAGGAAGGTTCATGGTGTGAAGGATCCCAACCCTGGCCACGCTGGTTCCCATGAACACAGTGGCTGGGCACCTGCTGGCATGGCTCTGAGCCACAAGGAATGGCGGTTCCAGCGCACACACAGGTTTGTGAACCTGGCCCAAAGTGCTGGAAATTGTTCTGTGTCAAACTGCTCTTGGATGCACGAGCGATGTCCTTGCCGTGGTTTGGCTGGACTGTGCATCACGCCGTGTGTCAGGATGGGCTCCTGTGTCCAAACCTTGCACGAAACCTTATTTCCCTCTTTGTCTCCTTGGGGCTCTGTTCTCTCTCGTCTTGACCCTACAAGCTGTTCCTTTTTCCCTCTGCCATCCTGATGGCTATCTAAAATATTTTCCTACCTCTCTGCCAGCAGAGGCTGCCCTAAATTCCTACACATACTCCTTGGATAGGTTTTTAAAGAAATGGGACACAAATTAAATTGCATTTTTAGCAGGCATTATATTCTTTTTTCAATGTGCTTCTAATGCTTTATGCCACAGGGATGTTTCATTGTCCCATAATTCCATCCCTTGGTCTTTTTTCCTTCATGACTTCCCATTGCATTTAAGCCTTGAGAGTCCTTTAAATATTGATTTGTGCTTTGATTTTTAAAAATTTTAATTATTATTATTTTAATTTTTGGATGGTTTTCCATTTAGTTCTCAATATATCTAGAATGTGTTTCTGCAGACAGGGGGAGGCGCCCTGTTTGGTTTCTCATGGCCGTGGTAGAGGTGTGCAGAGACAACCACGCAATCTCAGTGGCATGTCCCGTGGGCCTCCATTCTGGGGTTCATCCATCCTCCGCACGTTGGCTGGGTGGTGCTGGAGGTCCTCTGGGGCTCAGGGGAGCTGGACTCAGGCTATGGCTGGAATTAGGTATGTTCCACGTGTCTCCTGTCCACCTCAGACCAATGAGCTGGTACCACGTGTTCTTTCCCTAGGGGTGGCCCAGACCTGAGAGGGCAAGCTCATTTCAAGCCTTTGCTTACTTTGCATCTGCTTGTATCCTCCCCCTGGCCAAAGCAGGTTCAACAGGTAGGCCTGATGTCAAGGGTGGGGAAGGTCACCCCGCCTTCCTTGAGGCCATGGCACAGAAACGGATGAGTCATTCTACCACAGGGCAGTGAAGCACCCAGCTGGAAATTCAATCTAGCACACTAGTCAATTTTTCCAGCACCATTTTGAATGGGCCACCCTTTAAAATTCATTTTACGGGCCTGGGGAAGCACCGTGAAGGAGTAACCCTGCAACGCTCCTTGAATCCCATTCTCACAGATCTGGTGGGACACAGAGGGGCAGTGGAAGCCTGAGGTGACTCAGCAGCGGCCGCTCTGGGCTCTTCGAGACACTTCTCCATCCAAACAGCAGATCTAGGGCATTGCACTCCTGGGTCCCTCACAGGTCATCCCGGGGCACGGGTCAGCTGGGTGTGAATGCATGAGACGTGTGCACTCGCGCACACACACATGCATGTGGCTGAGATGATGACTCTCTTCAAGGCCAGTAATGATAAGAATAGTAATAAAGACAGCTAACCTTTTTGTGTTCTCCCTAGGTTCTAGGCGCTGTTTGAGCTTCTACACGGGGAGGTGTGTTGGGGGAGGCTGAGCATTGATTACTCTGCACAAAGAGGCCATTGTCCTAACCTTTCCGTTTCCCTGTATGATGATCAGCTGCTCCTCTCCTCTCCTCTCTGCCATTTAATAAGGACGAGGCAGGCAAGAGAAGATGCTGTAAAATCCAATTAACTCAGGCTTCAAAAGGCACGGTCTCCATGTGGTGCCAGCTCCCTCTACCACAAACAACAGTCAGGCGGACTGCTGGCTTCCCAGAGGCAGGTGCGCTGGGGAGGAGGGCTGCTGTGCGCATCCCGAGTCTCCAGGCAAAAAGGCCCAAGGTTAACATGACTCCTTCCTCCCCAAGGCCGAGCTGGGGAGCGGAGAGTGCTGGGAGGGTGTGATGCATGGTGTGGGGCCTCCGGTGGCCCCCTCCCCTGCTCCCTCCACTCCCCCCACCCCCCGCCCCTTTATTCCCACCAAACTCTCAGCTCTCTAGAAGCCACCACGTGCAGCGCATCCGCCCCGGCCTCCGAGGAAGGCCGCTCCCAGGTTAGCAGATTCGGTCCCAGGCCGCGTGCTGGCAGCCAGAGCCCATCTCGGGGAGCGGGTGGGAGCGGGCTCTGCTGCAGGCAGATGTTTCTGTTCGGAGCGGAGATGGGGTGGGGGGTGTGCAGAGCCACGTGTGCAGATGGGTGGGAGCGGAGAGGGAGCCTGGGGGGCTGTGAGCAGGAGCAATGCAGATGGTGTCAGTCGAACGCAATTTCGGTGGCAGACGATTTTGATGAAGCGCCGTGCAAACCTGCCGCAGCCCGCGAGCTTTTCCGGTGCTTTCCGCCACCTCCCCCGCCCTACAGCCAGGGTTTCCACTGGAACCATCCCCACCAGCCCCCCATGACTGGGACCCGCCTGCCTGGTGCTCCTGATTCCCGGCCCGGCCCGTCCCTGACCTCTGGGAGCTTCCCACCACTCCTGCTAGGCCTCCAGAACTTTCCTGCCTTTGGCATCTCGCGCCTCCTCATGCCCCTTCCACCGATAAATTTCCTCCACCTGCCCGGGCTTGAAACCCACCCGAGATTCTTGGACCCCCCAGCCACGGAGGATGGGCCTGTTTTCCTCTCCTTGTATCTGTACCCCCAGCCCCAAGATTATGGTGCAAGTAACTCTAGGTCAGAAAATGCCAGACAACATCTGCTGGGATCTCTTGGGACACTCACCTTTGGGTCCCTGAGCTACCTGGAAGTTCAACTCCCAGGATGTGAGGAAGCTCAGATGAGGTGAAGAAGCCGGGTGCAGGGGCTCCCGCGAGCAGAGCCCAGCCTCAGTAAGCATCATCCTCTGGACAGGTGATGCTTAGCCTCCAGGTGGTTCCAGCCTCCCACAGGTGAGTCTCCCCTGCCATCGGGCCTTCCCAGCCGAAGACCCAGATAATGGAGCAGAGACAAGTCATGCCTGCCATCCTCTGTCCAAATTCCCATGGAATCTCTGAGCATAATAAAATGGTTCATTTACGCCACTAAGTTTTGAGGTGGTTTGTCATGCAGCAAATGGCACCGTTAGCAATCGCCATTCTCACTAAATCACACCATTCATCTTGGCATCTCTGTCAGGCTGGCACAGAGATACGCTTCAGTATCTCAAACTACCCCTGTCATTGTAGGGAATTGGAGAGGGTAGAAAGGGTGGGTTGTAGAGGGGACTCGTCACAGGATCGCCAGTTAAAATACAGGGTGACGAGTTAGATTTGGATTCCAGATAAATTCCAGAAATCTATTCATTATAAATTTGGTATAAGTATATACCAGGCAATAGTTGGAATATACTTATGCTAAATGAATTATCTGCCATTTATCTGATATTCAAATTGTACTGGGTACCCTTATTTTTATTTGTAAAATCTGGAAAGTCTGAAAAGTAGAGGCCCAAGGTCCTGGACGCTCTTCCCAATGTCCTAATGCTCCGGGAAGTCATGTTGCTTCCGCAGCAGGCAGCAGGGGCTCCCATCTGCACCTGTGCCCAGGACATCTATCCTCATAGCACAGGCCCTGGGGTCTTGTCAGAAAAGACTCCCAAGACTTCAGGAAGCTGTCTACAGGGGCCCGAATGATGGCAGCCAGAAGAGAAAGCTGGCTCTGCCCATGGGTTGAATTCCTTGTTCCAAGTGAGGATGGATTCATTCTCTCTAGAACAAAATAGAGAGGTGCCCACCTAGGTAGGTGCTTCTCCCCATCCCAGCCTGGTGCACCTCTCTTCTGGTTCCCCGGAGCTTCCCTGGCTCTTGCCAGACAGAAGAGAGTAAGAGGGGTTCCTTCCTTTTCCCAACCAACCAGTCCTTTAATTCTAGCATTTGGGTTCATTACCCAATAATGAAAACTGGCTCATTCTCAGTCTGCTGCTGTGTCTTCTAGATCATCATGGCCAGAGAAGTCTCAATCTCTCCATCCTGCAGTTTGCTGTTTTACTTTTCACCAGCTCATTAGCCCAAGCAATAATAATGAGCCCATCTATTCCTTCCTTCTCCCTCCCATCTTGCCCGGGCCCTAATCCCAGGGGAGAGCTTGGCAGTCCACCCCAGGCAGCCCTGTTTTAAGTAGTGTAAACGGGCCCTTGGCTGTTCATTCATTCATTCATTCATTCATTCAACAAATATTTATTGAGTGCTTAGTAGAGGCCAGGTGCAGTAGCTGGGGCCAGGCAGTACTTGGAAAGTCAAATGACAAAATAAGCAAAGGAAAAGTCATAAAAGAAATGGGGCCACCTCTCCTTTAAAATAAAAAGATCTTATTATTTTATTTGAGAGAGAGAGAGAGAGCTCACAAGCAGGGGGAAGGGGTGGAGGGAGAAGAAGACTCCCCACTGAGCAGGGAGCCTGACCCAGGGCCCCATCCCAAGACCCTGAGATCATGACCTGAGCTGAAGGCAGATGCTTAACTGACTGAGCCACCCAGGTGTCCCACCACCTCTCCTGATACAGGGAAGAAGTGTCTGAGGAGGGTGGGGGATGAGTGTGAAGAGCGGAGCCTAGGTTCCTGAAACACAGGTAACCTGAAATCCTAATTAAAAGATAGCTATCACCACCCACATCATTCTCTTTATCCTCATAACAGATTTAGAAGGAAAAAAAAAAAAAACAGGATCAGGGTTGGGGTGAGCAGCTAGCGAGCAGCTAGCACACACTTCCACCATCCTCTCACCGTACTAGTTACTAATGCTGTGTAACAAATCACCCCAAAATGTAGTGGCTTAAAAAACACTTGTTTATTATCTCCCAGTTTATTCTGGTTGTCAGGAGAATCCAGAAGCAGCTCAGCTGGGGGGGTCGTGGTTTAGTATCTTTCAGGAGGTTGTGGTCATGATGTCTCGGTGTTGGCCGGGGCTGCAGTCTGGGACTCCGCGTGCAGAGCAAGTCACTCAAATGGCAGTTGTTGGAGGCCTTGGCTCCTTGCTGGCTGCTGGCAGGGGAGCCTGGGCTCCATTCCACGTGGGCCTCTTCGTAGGGCGGCCTGCAACATGGCAGCTGGCTTCCCCCAGTCCGCAGTGTCTTCCATAACCTAACCTCACACATGCCACGCCACGGCTTCGGTCATATTCTCTTAGTCCCAGAAACCAGCCCTGGTGCAGCATAGGAAGAGACTGCACACAGATGTGAGTACCAGGGTTGGGGGGGCACCGAGGTCATCCTAGAGCCTGGCTACCACACTCACTTTTTCCTACTGCATGCCTCATCTCCTATTGTGTCCTTGGTCCACGTTCAACAAGTACTTATCGAGCATCTGCTAGGTGCAGGCCTGACCTCCGGGAATTCATCAGTGATTGAAACCGATTCATCGATTGAGACCGATGCAAACACCTGACTGGGCTCACGTTTGGCTGTGGGCTGAATACACTGCCAGTTCAGTGAAGGAGATGCTGGGGGCCGGTCTCTGAGTGTGTCCCCTGACGTGTGTGTGCATGTGTTCATGTCTGTGTGCATGCGTATGCACTGCGCGTACATGTGTGTGCGCCCCTATGTGCACATGCACATGTACATATGTGTATTGTGTGTGCACGTGTGCCCATGTGTGCGCACATGTGTTCATACATGTGTATATTGTGTGTGCATGTGTGCCTCTGCAGGTGTGTATGTATGTGCCTGTGTGCACATGTATGTGTGCACATGCATGCATGCATGTGTATATTGTGTGTGCATGTGTGCCTCTGCGGGTGTGTATATATATTGTATGTGTGCCTGTGTGCACATGTATGCGTGCATATGTGTGTATATATGTGTAGGTGTGTATGTATATTGTGTGTGCCTGTGTGCACGTGTGTACATATGTGTGCATATGTGTGTACCTATGTGTATATATAGTACATGTGTGTACATGTATATGTGCGTGTGTAGTGTATGTGTGTGTGCATGTGTGCCATGCAGGTGTGTATGTATATTGTATGTGTGTGCCTGTGTGCACATGTGTGTGCATACGTGTGTATATTGTGTGTGGATATGTATGTGTGCATGTGTGCATCCGCGGGTGTGTGTATATTGCATGTGTATGTGTGCACATGTATGTGTGCATGTGTGCATGTCTAGATTGTATGTGTATGTGTGCATGTTGTCCCTGTGTGTGTCCATATAGTATATGTGGATGTATGTGTGCACGTGTATGTGTATGCTGTGTGTGTATGTGTGTGTGCACACACATGTGTTCTTTCAAGAGCGTGGGGTCTTCTCCTTCCTCTTCCATACTTGCCGCTCTGTAATGCTCACATGTGCTGCTATTGCCGAAATCATGTCTGGAGCTCCCTTTTGGAATTACCTGGAACCCAGGTGGATTCTTTCCAACATCCCCAAAGGTAATAAAGCAGTTTCTTTGGAACCAGCTTCTTTCTGGGGGGGGCAGTGGTCGGTGACTCGCCAGTTGGAGCTTGCTCTGGTGCAGACTAATTCAGAATTCAGCAACCACCCCTACCTTTATCCACTCCCCCTCCCCCACAGACAGCTAAAGGTAAAACATTTCTCATGAACCAACTCCAAAGTCAGTTTCAAAAGGTGAATTTCAAAACAAGATGCTTTCCATAATGGCCACATCCCTGGAATAAATGTACAACTTCCCAGAGGGACCATTTGAATAAAATGCCCTCATTCTGTTGGAGGAGTTCTGGAATGTTCTTTCCAAAAACTTTTGTTACTTTCTACTCAGACCTTATGGAGATTCCCATTCTCTAGTCTTTTTTTTTTTTTTTTTTCTTGTGTCGGTGTTGTGTCCGGTTTTCACGGGTTTTGTTGGGAGGGGGTGCTTTTCAGGGTGGGTACAGAGGGGTCCTCCTGTCATCACCACCTTTCGGGGTGAGCTGGAAATTGGGGCTCCGGTCTGCTTGGGGCCCCGCAGTCCGCCTTTCCTTCTGGCCCCAGAGTGCAGGTGTCCTCGATGGGCCTCTTGCCACTGTTTGTGGGGAAGCAGATGGCGACACACAGAATTGTGTGACTCGGTCTCTGGCACATTACCGGCCTCCCCCCCCCACTTCTCCTATCATGTCACATAAGGGTGTCTTTATAGTTTGGTAAACAATCATTCCGTTTGATCCGCGTTCAGCCCGCCCTCTCTTCCTGCTAGTACAAATAATTTGGCAACATAAACACTGTCATCGGTGACGGTTTGCAAGCTCCTTTCCATCAAGTGCGCTTTATTTATTTATTAAAAAAAAAAAGGAAAGAAACTCTGGAAGATATCAGGGTGGGTTATGTTTCTTTCTTCTGTCTGTAGAATTTCAGGAGATTTGATAAAAAGTTCTGACAGCTGGCAAGCTAAGGCTGCTTTTTTTTTAAGTGAGGGCTAATAAATATCCTCTCAGATCAAGAGCGAATCCAGGGCTGGTGGCTGAGAAGGGGGTTGCCCCCCTCCCCGTGCTGTTGTTACTGCGCCACGTGCAGAGCCCGGCTCGGCTAAGCACGCTGGAGTGGCATTGAAACGAATCCAATACTTCACCATCTGGCCCTGATTGTAAACATGTGTATACAAAGTGAGTGTCACTTCAGCTAATTCACGAGGGCCTGGCTGCCTTGGCGGTGGCTGCAGCTGTCCCCAGGGTAGGAGGCGGGAGCGATGGCCCCAGAGGCCGGCCGGGCACGCAGGTGGGCGGCCAGAGGGAGGCCTGGCGGCCGGGCCCGCGTCCACACTTCCAGAGGGGCGGCTCTCTGGCCCCCACTTTGGCGCTTCATCATTCTCCATTCAGTCCCTGAACACCCGGGAGGCGGGCCGGGTGACCCTCCCGTTTCTCTAGTCAAGAGACGCGCACTTAAGAAGTTAGCATTGAATCAAAATAAATCCCTACCAGCAACTTCTTTTTCATGCCCGTGCGACGGGCCTTTCTGCTCTTGTCTGCATAGATTTCTGCTATTTCTGCATTTGCTGGGCACAGGGAAGAGCCCCATCTTCCTCCCTCTGGGGTGCAGGGAGCTAAGCATGAGTTGTCTCTCAAGGGCGGAGCCCTGGGATCCTGGCTAAGTTGGCATAATCCGCCCCCCACCCCCATCCTGGGCCTCACTTTTACCATCTTTCAAATGGGATCATGACCCCTACACCTTTGTGTTCGCTTGCAGGGGCCTCCCAGCCCTGGCCCCCCGAGTGGATGAGGGGGATGGTTGAGACAGGTGCGTGCCGCTGAAGGCGGGTCCAGCTGGGAGGGACGAGCATCTCGGTGCACACTCAGAAGTCACCGCTTGTCGGTCTTTGCGGCTCACGCCTGTCTTTCCTGCACCGCTTGCCACCTCTCTTGGAAAGTTTTGATTGGGTTCCACCTGGCAGGTGTAGCTGTAGCTGCTGCTATTGCTTTGTTCCAGGAAACAAAGAGCTGCTCCCAGGAGGCCAGGTGGCAGCCTGGGTGGGCAGGCCCCTCCCTGCCCCTCCCTGTCCCCAGGCCCTTGTCGCCAGGGCGCCAGGCTGGCGGCTCAGTCGGTTAAGCGCATCTGACTTTGGCTCAGATCATGCATGATCCCAGGGTCCTGGGATTGAGCCCCGGTCGGGCTCCCCGCTCAGCAGGGAGTCTGCTCCTCCCTAGGCCTCTCTCCCCCTGCTCATGCTCTCCCTCTTTCTCAAATAAATAAATAAAATCTTAAAAAAAGAAAAAAAGAAAGAAGAGCAGTTTCCCCTACCCTCTACGCACCCCCCTACTCTGCCCAAAGGAACCAGGGACACGTCTCCTCAACTCCTCCCCCCCCCCATGCTGCTCAAAAACACGACAGATTTAATTTTCTACACGTGTGAAAAAAAATGTACTTTTCCAAACAGCCCCAGGGACACCAAAAGGGAGAGAAAGCTAATTATCTTCTGCATTTTCTTGCACGGGGGAGAGTGTGGCAGGAGGGATGGGAGAGCAGACATGGGCAGGGCCAAGCCAAGACAGTACCTCAGAGGGCAGGGAGGTGGCACTGTCGGCACTTTGGGAAGTGGGGGTCAAGGCGGGGAGCGCGGGGAGCCTGTGCTTCCTGTTCCCAGAGCTGGCATCCAGAGCCTGTTGACAGGACCCTGCGGCCACCAGGCAGCCCCACAGGTGCGGCTCGGCCAAGGTCAGCGGCACGACAGCCCTGGCCCTGCTGAGCTGGTGCCACGGGGAGGCCACTGAGAGGTGGCCTTTGGGACACAAAGCCCTTCTGTTCCCTCCCGGGGCCCAATAGCAGGGGCCGGCAGGAGGCAAGGCTCCGAGGAAGAGAGTAGTGACTCCCAGGGAAGGGGGCAAACAAGGGCCTGTGGCAACCCAACAGCCCAAACCTAAAGAATCAAAATGAGACAATTCTACTGCATGACACCCTCCCCATGACAGGCGCCTAATTAAAGCTGGACAGAAACAGGCAAGAAAACCACTTAATCTAGACGATATTTGCCTTGCTAATTTAGGTGTGCGAGAACGTGTGTGTGTTTTCCTGTTGGGTGAGTGTTTATAAAATCTTAATTAGGTTGTGTGTGTTGGAATAGAGATGGAAATACGTCTTTTTTTTTTTGGTCTTTTTTTTTTTTTTTTTTTTTTTTTCTGTAATGGTCTCACTTCCCCAGGGGACATTAAAGCTCCATACACAATATTCTCTGAGCAGGGAAAATAGTAATGGCCTTTGACGATGGGTTCTAGGAGAGGAGGAAGAGGCTCTGATTCAATCACAGATGGATGCCTGATAGCTTATTTTTTTTTTTTAAATCAAAACCCCAAATTGGACTTAAAGCAGCTATTTATAACCTGTCAGGAGAAGCCAGCATTTCAATATCCATCTCATGCTGAATAAATTTTTAACGACCTTTAATGTGACAGCTAAGCAGGGGCAGAAGGCAGGCACCACGCCGTGCACGCAGTGGGCATCGGGGGTCGAGGGGAACGGTGGAAGGGAATGTGGGCAGTGGGTGCGGGAGACCCCTGGACACCTCTTCCCTCCTTCTCCCACCTTTGCCCAGCCAGCAGCGTCCCACTCTTGGAACCAAGCTCCAACACCCCCTCTCTCTGGCTCACTCAAAGGGAGCGTGCCTGGGGAACATGAAAAGGAACAGCACGATTGCAGGAGAGAGGCCCTGCGAACAAGAGGCTCGGCCTGGCTGAGATGACAGCCTTGGGGCAATTCAGGCCGGCCCTCCACAGAGGTGGCCCCTTGAAAGCAAGCCGACCACCTGGGTGATGCGAAGGGGCTTGCGTTCAGGGGACAGTGCCAGGTATGTAGACAGCCAGGATGCAATGATCGAGAATGACAACCATGGAGCCCATCTCCTAAGCCGTGGTCTGACTCCGGGAGAGGGGCCAGGTCACTCATGTGTTCCATACCCTTTCTAGAACCTGTTTACAGGCCCCTGGCACCTGCAGCTTGTAATGAAAGCTGAGATCTTCTGACATAGGACCAAAGGATAGGGTCCTCCTGACAGACGAATGGTGTTGCTCACCAGCCCTACCTTTCCAGTGAGCCAGTCAAGGTGCTCCCGTCAGGCAGCTCAGCGCCTGTCAGGCAGGACTGTGCATATACATCCCCTGCATCTTGTGAAGCTGCACATTCTGATTCAGTGTGTCTAGGGACGGCCTGAGATTTTGCCTTTCTAACCAGTGCCCAGGTGAGGCTGAGGCTACTGGTCCAGGGACCACACTTTGAGTGGTCTAGCGCCCAGAGCAGCGGTTCTGGAATAGGAGCCTCACTCATCCATCTGCCTCACTCAGAAGTCTCCTTGAAAATACAGATTGCTGGCCCCACCCCCGGGGGTTTCTAATGGAATAGGTCTGAGGTAGAGCCTGGGAATTGCATCTCTAAGGAGCTCAGGTGATACGGGGTCAGGAGATGACCCCTCTGTGCCTGAGGCTGAGATCCACCCTGGGAGCTCGGGGTTGAGCAGCGGAGAGGAGACGGGGACAGGACGTGTGACGGACAAGGACGCAGCCTTCCTGACGAGCAAGTGCATGCCAGGTGCTGCAGGTACCTGCAATCGGGCTTGGAAGAGTCGGTCAAATGCAGATGAGTGGGAAGGAAGGGGGCATTCCGGGTGGAGGCACCTGTTTATGGAGCCTGCGGAAGTAGAAGAATGCCAGGACGTTTGGAGGAGAGCCACCTTTCCACCCTGCTTCCCGCATGAGGATCACAAAGGGAAGGACTGTCCCCCCTCTGCCCGGACCAGGAGCTGCTCACCCGTGACTGCATGTTTTTAGAATATCTGGGGAGATACCACATATTACTGAGGCCTCAGCCTCTCCTCCAGAGATTCTGAATTAATGGGTGGGACCTAGACGTAGTGGTGTTTTTTTTGTTTGTTTGTTTGTTTTGTTTTTTTGTGGGCTTTTTTGGTTTTGTCTTGTTTTTTAAAGTAAAGCTTCTCCAGAGATTCTAATACACAGACTTGAGATCCTCTGGCCTAGACCCAAGTACGTTCCCATTCATCCAGCTGCAGTTTGTCGGGGAGCTGGGCAAAGGATGGCCCCTCCCTTATTTATCACACCTCTGCCACATCCCCACCCCCCGCTCCCCCCAAAGCAGGTAGCTGAGCATCTGGTAAACATCTGCCTTGTTCCACCCAGAGCAGGGTGACCTACTTTTTTTGCCTGTGGCTTCCCTCGCATCGAGGGGCTCTTGGGACGGAGGGGCAGATGGAAATGTCAGCATGTCTGTGTTGATGCTGCATTTGGGTGTCACCCAAGCTCTTGTTTCTCTGTCAGATTCCGGATGCGGTATTTAGATAGTAAACCGCTGCCGCCAGGCACTTGCTGCGGGGATCAAAGCATCCGGCAGCATCCAGAGACGTCCTGGGGTTCTGGCTGCCAAGCGCTGGCAGCTCTGGGCTTAGGGCAGGATGAGGCCGGTGCACGGGCTGTGTCAGCTCGAATACAGACCCGCGCGGGAAAACGGCACACCTGGGGAGATCCCGCTTCACCTCCAATGCCCACTCTCCCGGCTACCGGACGGCAGGCTGGGTGCGCACCTGGGCACCCCAAGCTCCCCTGAGACGTGGGCCAGGCTGCCATTCACTCTGATGGCTGCCGTCTCTGGGTCCCGTGACTCCGCATCCTTCACCGTGAAGGGAGATGGGGCCCTGTAAGATGAGGAGGTCATCTTCGAAGGTTCCATCGTAAGGGTTTCATCATGGAGATCAGATACCTGGAAGGAACCCGGGGGCTCAGGACTCTCCCCTCCTTTCCTTCCACGTCTTCCCTTGAGGGAAAAGCAAAGAGAGGCTGCCCACCCTCCCTTCTATGGTCCTTCAGATTTGGAGGGTCTTGGATGCACCTCTAGCGTGTCTTCTGCGGACCCCAGACTGAGGACAGGCTCCAGGAGGAGCTAAGCCCGCATGAGGTGTCTGGCTCCGGCAACAAACCCAAACACAAGGGCCCTCCTGGGAAGTGGCCCTGGGTGTGCTCTGCCAGTCCCCAGCCGCTGCCCGCTGCTGGCCTTCCTACAGGCGGCAGGGGCCACTGAGTCTCTCCACCCAAGCCCTCAAAGGCCTTCAATGGTTTCGTGTGCCCCCTCGCATTTCTCAGGAGGTGCTGCTATTGATATCCCCCTGGTTGGATTTCTGAAAGAACAGTTGGCCTCATCTTGACAAGAGTTTGGAAGAAGCATGTGGCCGGGATACAACTGGGTTCAGGTTTTGGCTCCATGCCCTCCTTCTCCCCAACCTTCGATTCTTCCCCTTGATGCAGAGGAAGTGAGATGCTAGCCCCTCCTCACTCCAGCACAGGCCCCTGTTTTCCAAACTTTGAGAGGCTCTGGTCCTCCCATTAGGACCAAGCCCCCCGACTCCCGCCGCAGACCCTGGATGTTTTTTGTTCTGAGAGGCTTGGGACATTTCTCTAGCCTTCCAGCCACTGTTCTATTGGCTCAGAGAGGCAGGGAAGGGAGGTGGGGAGTCCAGCAGGAAGGGGCTATTTTGCGCATGCTCATGGAAGCACGTGACGGAAAAGGCGGGAGGAGACCCCCCTCCGCGGGAATGGGAAGGGGCTGTTCCCTCCTAACATTTTGTTCCTAAACGATGTGTGGCTGCGGGGTGGCCGCCACAGGAAGTCATCGGGCGGGGTCCCGGGAGTGGTGGTTTGGGGGCAATGGCAGGGATGCCCCTGTCTTAGCGCCCATGCATCCGGAGTGCTGGGTGTGACCTCTGAGACAGGCCCTGGGTGGGAAGATGAGTCTGTTGGGCATGCATGCAGGGGTGAAACGGCGGACAGAGCAGACAGGGACTCAGCACCTGGGGGTAACCCCTAATGTCCCTCCCATTCCTGAAAGCCTGGGCTTCTAAGTTTCTCAGAATAAGGAATAACTGAGAGCACCTCCCAGTCCTCATCCTTGGGAGCTTCCAAACAGGACACCTGTTCCTTGCCCCTCAGTGCAGAGAAAGCAAACAGCAATGGGAGCAGGTGCAAACAGAGCTGATCCCAGCTGCTTAGCCCTCCTGGCCCTGGGCCCAGCCTACCTTTATCTGTGCCACTGCCTCCCCCCCAGCCACATGGCCCCATTCTGCGCGCCCCCTCCCCTGCTCGCACGGGCCCTCCACTGGCCATCTCGCCCTGGATCTCAGGTAAGCTCCAGCTCGAACACGAACACCGCGCCCTCCATGCCACCTTGGTGTCTTCCCCTCGGCCTCCTCTCTACCCCTCCCACCTGTCCAAGCGGGAAATAATCTTCCTCCTTGGAATTCTCGGAACACTTTTTCTATACTTGGTCATGGTACACATCAATTCCTCCTTTTTATCCGAGTTATCTACCTGCATATCTTATATCATCTCCGAGCTGGCAAGCTTCTTAATGACAGGAGTCATACCTCACCCAGCTTTATGGCCGCACTGCACCCAGCCCTGCAAATGTTGATTGAATGAATAGAAACTCAACCTAGTGACATTCTGGGGACGTGTGTCACCATGAGAAGGTTATTCATCTCTGCCTTGCTCTTGCCTGAAATTGGGGCTCTCTTTTGGTCGAAGGAAGGTGGTGGGGTAGGCTCATTCCTCTGAGTTGTCCATCAGTCAACAGGCATTTCCTGGTACACACCATGAGCATACTATGTGTACCATATGACAGCAATAGGTGCTGGGGGCTACACACAGGATGGGTCACAGGTCATTGTCACTGTCCACCTCCCAGCCTCTAGTAGTAACAACCCCCTGACTCCGCAGTTAGTTCAGCTGTGGACAGTGATAGGAATCCCACTGTAGAGCCTCCCCCAACTCCACTGTCCAACTCCCCCCAGACCTGCTCTTCTCCTCTACTTTGCGTGTCTTTAATCAGCCTTGTCTCTTTTCTCTGTTCCTCATTCACTCTGTCCATCCTCTGTGTATTGTTTCTTTTTTTTAAAGATTTTATTTATGTATTCATGCGAGGCACAGAGAGAGAGGCAGAGACACAGGCAGAGGGATAAGCAGACTCCCTATGGGGAGCTCGATCCCAGGACCCTGAGCGGAAGGCAGATGTCAACTACTGAGCCACCCAGGTGTCCTTGGTCGTGTCTTATACACAGTTGTGGGTCTCAATCTCAGGACCCTAGGATCACGACCTGAGCCAAAGGCAGATGCTCAACCACTGAGTCACCCAGGTGCCCCCTGTGTATTGTTTCATATCACAGTGTCTGTCACACTTATGACTTCTATGGTCAAGGCCAAAGTGAAAGGCCTGATAGCACAGTGGCTTACAGAAGAAAGTACATTTCTCTCTCACCTGGCATCAGCAGGGCCTCTCTGCTTCTCTCTGGGTCATTCAAGATCACATTCCTCCACTGTGTTGCTCTGTCCATTCCTAGGTATTTCTGCCATAGACATGACTAACAATGGCTTGAAGTGGGCTCAAGCTGTAGGATGAGAAAAGACAACTTGGAGAAGGTCTTTGCTCGGGTGGTACCTTCTCGATGCGGCCCATCATGAGCATTCTCATACTCAGTTTTCTGCGGTGATGGTGCTGTGTAACAAACAACCCCAAATTACAGGTTGTGGTAGACAGCATTCTAAAAATGTCCCATCAAGATTCCCATGGGGTGCCTGGATGGCTCAGTCGGTTGAGTGTCTGACTTTTGATTTTGGCTCGGGTCATGATCTCAGGGTCATGAGATCAAGCCCCGTGTTGGGCTCCATGCTCAGTAAGGAGTGTGCTTGAGAGTCTCTGATTCTCTCTCTCCCTCTGCCCCCTCCCCCCAATACATAAATAAGTAAGTTTTTTTTTAAAAAAAAAAGATTCCCCTCCTATGGCTAGTCAATTGAACATGATTCTGGGCACTGCTGCGAACGGATTTTGCAGATGTGAGGAAGGTGACTCATCAGATGACCTGAAGCTAGGGAGATTATCCTGGAATATCTGGGCAGACCTAATGCAATGTCATGAACTCTTAAAATCAGAAAGAAAGGCAGAAAAGTCAGAGCAACGGGACAGAAGAGGGAGAAGGAAGATGTGGGAGAGGGGGACACCAGGGAGATTCCAAGAGTGAGAAGCCTTCTATGTGCCATTGCTGGTCCTGAGAAGTAAGGACCAGCCAGAAGCTTCTAGAATACAGCAATGTCCAGCTGATGTCCAGCAAGGGAATAGGCCTTGGTGTTAAGACCTTCTAGAAATGGAATTCAGCCAGCAACATGAATGAGCTTGGCATCAGAGTCTCCCCAGAGCCTGTTGGGAAGAACCTCACTGGCTGACACCTACATTTGGTCCTTCTAATGGCCTAAAACTGTCACATGGCCAAGGCTGGATCAGTAGGGTGGGGGAAATGTACTCACTTATCCTGGGTCGGGCAGTGGTGGCAGACGGCTAAGTCACCGGCAGAGAGCCACGATACAGGATTCTGCTAGAAGGAGGGAGTGGTAGGTTCACTGGGACACGTCCTATGACGTGGTCCCCCTGGAGCTCTCACCTCCTCCGAAGACGGTTTAACTCACCTACATCCTATGTTTACTGGCGGTGTGTATCTCACTACACTGGAAATGCATGCCCCACGAAGGTAGGACATGCTGTCCGCTTTGCTGCCAAATGGATCTTCGAGCACTTGGATCTGACCTGGAGCAAAACGAGAGGTCAGGAGACATGGGTGGAATGCACAAGTGAGTGAATGATCTGAGCTGCGACACCATCACCAAAGTCCTCATCGTGGTCTGGGACTCATTTTGTGTACGGGAAGCCGCCCTCCCTCCCCCCCAGGTGGGGTGGACAGAAACCTCATCACGAGGAAAAATACACTCGGTTTCTAGGTCTGGTCTGGAATCTCCAATGGTCTCAGGGGGTTGTTTGCAATTCTAAAAATAACCCTCAAAAAAAAAAAAAAAAAAAACCTGCTGTTCTCACAACCCTTTTCTCCCTCCTGGCTGCTGGAGGAGCCCGTGTCTATAAATTCAAACAATAGGGCATGCCAAGTCCCCAGAGGCCTCACTTATGGAGCTAAAATAATAATCCCGGGGTTTTGGCAGGATTTTCTGGATACCGTTTGGCTTCGCTTGAGCGTGAAAGGACTGGCCGTCCCTGCCAAATGTAACCACCATGCCAAAAAGCTGGCCGAGGTTGTTAGCGCCTTTTGGAGTCAACTAATTGGTGTATTCAACTGGTGTTTGTTGGGTGCCAGGCATGGGCATCTGTTAACCCCTGCAGGCCTCCCAACAGGAGACGTTGTAGCCCGTGCTGTAGAGACAGGGAAGCCACGCAGCTGGAGGTGATGAACCTCAGGGCTTAGCCTGCCTCTCATAGGCCAGGGCTCATTCACTTCTGTGGGTGGATCATTCCAGAATTCCTGAAACTGGACTTGCCCAGGGTGTGACCAGTATGGCAGTATGGTGTGGCTGAAGCCGTGGTGCTGGTGTTGTGTGTGTGTGTGTGTGTGTGTGTGACAGAGACAGAGAGAGAGAGAGAGAGAGAGAGAGATCTTCCATAACCTATGATCTAGTTCTTGGCACCCACATTGCAGAACTTTAAAGGACTCCTGGACTCTGAATATCATGGCCTGGGAGGGTGGTAGTGAAGGTGGTGTGAAAGAGCACATATAACGGACGAAGGGAGGAGGGCTGACTCGCTCACTACAGTCTTGACTGGGAACTCGTTGTCCTAAGAACCTGGGGTCCTTCCCAGAACCCACCATCGTCATCACCGCCACAACATCATTAATAACATTTATTGAGCATTTGCTATGCATTAGGCGCCCGCTCAAAAATCCTACAGCTTAGGTGGTATAATTATTCCATTTTACAGAAAAAGGAGACTGAGGCTCAGTGTAGGATGGTGCCCCCACTCAGTAAGCAGGGGAGCGGAGTCGGCCCCCCGGCTGCTTCCAGGGCCCTGGGTCTTAATCTCTATGCTACCTAACGTCTGTTAGAAAGTAGAACGCTGCATTTATGGAGTGCTCCAGAGTCACCCACTCAGGAGTTAGCGAAGGGAGCCCTGAGGGCAGGGCCCTGGGGGGACCCGGGATCAAGAGGCCCTGACCTCCCGAGGTGGGGGAGGGGAGATTGATACAGGCAGTTGTATTAAAATGCAAATTTCTGCCTTGCTTGCTGGTTTATCATCTGACTCGTTATACAATTTGCCAGTTATAGAAGAAAAATTACCATAATGGGGCCCTGGGGAATGGTTGTAAAAAGGAGACCAAACGTTACTTATCGGCCGTTCCACTACAATTATCTACTGCGTTTGTTCTTTTCCTCCTCGGGGAAAATGAAACCATCAGTGCCAGCGACGGGTGCTGACCGCCGGAGGGAGCACCCTCTGAAGGGGCGTGGAGGCAGAGCCTTTGATTTGCTCTGCACCCCTTTTCTCCCCCTCCCAGTCGGCAGACCCCCCCCCCCCCCCAGCTGGTCCCTTGCTGGGGCAGCTCCCTCTGCAGAGAGAGCAGGGGTGATTTTCTGCGCAGGAAGAGAGGCGGAGGGCAGGCAGGTGGACTTGAGCCGTGTCCTCTCCCGGGAGCACCCTTGGTGCTGAGCTGTGGCCAATCTGAGGGACCCACTGAGCGTCTCTCCCCAGACTGCCCTGGTGCCGCTGGGGACCCCGCAAGGCTGCAGGTAGCTGGGCTTCCGCAGGGGTGCCCTTGCCTTGCGGGCTGCACCCTGCCGAGAGAGCACCAATGCCCTGGGGCCCTGACAACTTTGGGGGCTCTGAGATACCTTCTTCCCTAGCCCGTATCTGCCAGCCTCACCCCGCTCGTGGGCTCCTCGCAGCCAGGTGCTCGGTCTTATTCAGCTTGCTTCTTCCAGCAACTAGCTTAGTGCTGGAGACATAATAAGCAGGAAATAAATATTTGATGAATGAATGAAAGTGTCCGTCTGTGAACACATGTCTCTATGTTTTCAGGTTATTCTAAAGTTGTCTTCCCCATGGTCTGACTTCCTTCAGGTCCAGCCAAATCTTCTCCAGGCCCTAAGGCCTCTGATGATTTTGTAGGCTTCTATAACCAGCATATTAAAATAGTCAGGGGAGCAGATAACGATGTTCTGAAGCCCATGCATACTGTTCAGATATTTTTACTTTTTACAAGCCTTAGGCTTCCCTATCATTCTTTTACACTCCACAGTGGACTTAAGGAATTTTTTTTTTTTTTTTTTTTGGTCTTAGTTCCTAGAGTACCGGCTCCTCATTTATTTCTGCCACAGTATGACGGATAAACCTTCAAGGCTCCCCTGAGTTCAATTTACAAAGGACAAATTTAAAGCGATGTACTAGAATCTCTGAAAGTGTTAGGCGGGTAGCCCTCCGACATCTGGTTTCCTGGACTCTGCGAAGAGAGAGTCATGGCTTGACTCTTGGAGTTCACCCCATTTCTTACAAGTTATCCTTAAGCTGGGGGTATGTGTGTGGGAGGTTGCCATGCCCTGGTACCTGTGGTCAGGGAGCTAGAGGGTCTAAACGCAAAGTTCTAGTTTGATATCTGGCTGTCCGTCCCTTTTAGAGGCAAAACTAATAAATATACATTCCCAGATGGCAGGCAAGTCGATTCAGCAGCTTTGTAGAGAAGACAGTGCATTATTTGTACCTCTAAGCCTTTTGCCTAAGGGACCAGACATTTCCCTCTGGCCCGAAGGTTCTTTTCCAAAGAGGAAGATGAGGGTATGAAGTGAGAGGATGCAAAGCTCTTCTCTGACATCCCCAAATCTCTAGAGCAAGTGTCAGCAAACTGTGGCAAAATCCAGCCTGATGTCCTGCAAGGTAAGAATGGTTTTTACTTCTTCAAATGGTTGAAAAAGTCAAAAGAATAATATTCCATGACATGTGAAAATTAAATTCAAGTGTCAAGTGTCAATGTCCACAAATAAAGTTTTATTGGATACACAGCCATGCTCACCTGTCTCTGTGTTTAAGGCTGCTTTCCCACGACGGTGCCGGAGCTGAATACTTGTACAAAGACTGCTGGGCCTGCAAAGCTGAAAATATTTACCATTTGGCCCTCTGCAGAAAAGGTTTGCTGACCCCTGCTCTCCTGCCCAGGTGACCCTTCTGCCCCTACACCCCATGGTGTCCCCTGGGCAATCTGAATGTCATGGGAAATTTTCTTTCCTTTGCAGTAGATTTTCTCCTACCTTACTTGCACTTTTTAAGAGGAAGAGGGAAAGTATTGAACGATGACATTGGCAGCTAGTGATTCTTGGACTCTTACATTTTTTGTGACCTAGCTGAAGTCACTTAATTTGTCTTGGGACCTCATCATGCTCCCACTGAAAAATACCACTTCCAGGGCAGCCTGGGTGGCTCAGCGGTTTAGCGCCGCCTTCAGCCCGCGGCGTGATCCTGGAGACCCAGGACTGAGTCCCACGTTGGGCTCCCTGCATGGAGCCTGCTTCTCCCTCTGCCTGTGTCTCTGCCTCTCTTTCTCTCTCTGTGTGTGTCTCTCATGAATGAATAAATAAAATCTTAAAAAAAGAAAGAAAGAAAAATACCACTTCCAGAAAACGATGGGCAAGTCAGACCCGCTGGTAGGTCGCTGCCGATCTTGCCACCCGAAGAGCCTGACCTCTGAGGACTGGCCTTCTTGAGAGTGTTCTGTCTCTGCCTTGGATGCGCTTGTCCTTGTTAAACATGCCACAATTTTTGGCTTTGAAAATATTCTCGTAACAACAGGCACGTAGTATTGAATGTTCAACTGATAGGCACTTATTCAGCACCTACACGGACAAATGCTGTACCGCACACTGGGGAGATATGGGAAGATGTAGAAAGATGAGGACCCTGGGTTCTGGTAGTCTTAACCCGTGTATCTATTACAGGCACAGCCCAGCACAGGACGGAGACACACCCATGGGTACTGGGTGCCCACCGCATGGGTGCTGCTACTTTGCATGTGGTTCTCACAACAGTGTCCATGGAAGACAAGAGCCCCCTTTCCAGACGAGGTAACCCAGGCTCAGTACCAGTGTCCCCCATCCAGTACGTGGTCTTCAATCAGCTGGTGTCTGCTGTCCCCTTGCCAGTAGAGAGCATAGTCTCAATGGAGAAAGGAACAGAAAAAGATGGCACCACTGTGGCTTCACAGACTCAACTCTGCAAAATGGAAAGGGAATAGGGAAGGGTGAGCTGGTGTATTTTGGAAAACATCTCCCACTTAAGTTTTAGGGTCTACTCAAGGAAGAAATTTTCTAAGTTCTCTGGTCCCTGCTGTGCTTCGTTTTTAGCTGGGCAAGTGCTCGCAGGAGGGTGAGGTGATAAATTATTTCGTTCTGCTTTGAAGTACTAGCCGGCATGTCTGTCTTCTTCGCTGGATTATAAACTCCTGGTGACAGGAACAGTCTCTCAATCAACCATATATCCCAAGCAAACAATTTTTAAGTACCCACTATATGCCAGGCACTGTGCTCACTGTGGGGTACAATGCTTTGTATGCAGTAGATGCTCAGGAAATGCTCATGAAGTAGAGGAGTGTCTGCCGAAATTCATGCCAATGCTAGGCCTTTTCTAAAAGCTCCTGGGACATACCAGAACTCTTAAAAAAAGAGGATGACAGAGATATTTGGAATATCCATATTTCCCCATTCTCCTACTCCACCCTGCATCTCTGCTGTGACAGGGATGTTCTATCTATCACTAAGTGGGGTCAGCAGGTTGACGCCAGATTTACTGTTTCTTCCTAAATCTTGTCCTGTTAATCCATGAAGGAGGTGAAATTTCTTCTCCAATCCCTTTCTCTTTGCTCCCAGGATGAACCAGGTGGGCATCCTCTTGGCATCTACCACTAGGAGCCATCATCCAGACAACTGCCCTCCTAGGGGCTAAGCCAGGAAATGAAGGCCAGAGGCTCATCTCGAAATTCCAGTTTCTAGTCTGAGGCCACATTGTCTTCTTGGACAATTGACAATAGGTGACCTTGCCCCTCATGCAGCGTGTGGCCTTGACAAGATAGCCTCTCCAAACACCATCAATCAACCCAACATCCATAAAAGAGGTATGCCTGAACAAGTGGTCATTTTGTAGCCATCTCTCGTCTTGAGAGTTTGGGGTGGTGGACAGAGCCCCCAAGAAGAACAAATCTCTTTAATGTTCAAAGAATGTACCCTCCCAGACCCTGCCACCTCTGTCCCTTCCTCTTTATAGCCCACAAAACTGTCAAAGTGCAACTTGCTCCCCAGACACCATACTACCCCTTTGAGGGCAGAATGTGTCTTGCTCAACCTGAGAAGGGCAGGACAATGTTTGCGGCTTCCAAGGTGATCTCCAAGGGTCTTGGGAGCTTTGGGAGAGTTTGTGAATTTGTTGACACTGACTTTGCACAGCATTACCCGTATCCCTTGCTCCCACCCCTTCTGGACTCTGTCCACTTGAGTTTTTGAACTTCAGTCCTCCCGTCCTGCCACCTAGGCTTGCCTTTGGGATTCAGGGAGAATCTGCATCTGTGAATTTGGAATGTCTAAGTGCATGTTATAGGGACAAAAGCAGGTTCTTCAGTCTCCATGTTATTGCCATTTGGAGCCTGCTCCTCCTGTGACTCTGTGTGTGTGTGTGTGTGTGTGTGTGTGTGAGCGTGTGTGTGTGTATGTGGAGGGGGGTCTGTCCTCTGCACCCTATGACGGTTTTATGGCATCTACCCACCAGACACCAGTAGCACTTCCTTCCTCTGGCTGCGACAGCCAAAATATCTCCAGACATTCCTAATGTGGTCTTGGGGCCAAGATCACCCCTGGCTGAGAATCACTGAGAAAAAGGAAAAATAAATCATTAGTATTTTTTTTGTTTTGTTTTGAATTCACGACTATGCCACAAAAGCTGTGTAGTGACCCACAGCCCTTGACCTTGGGTCGTTCCATTCCCTATTAGCCTCTGGGTTCTCACCTTCTACCAGACCATCCTGACCACCCCCTACATATATCCTTCCTTCCCCCAACAGGCTTCATGCCCCCATTAATTCCACCCCCACCCCATGGGGCAGCCGCTCCTTAAGGCACAGGGAGGCACGCTGGTTAGCGGCTGATGGGTGAATCGACACGGTAAAGGGTGAAGGGAACTGGCATGGGGGTGAGCAGACCAAGAAGGGGTGGGTGGGGAGCTCAAAACTATAGGATGTCATAGTCCGGAGAGAGATGGGATTTCTGAGTAGGACATAGGAGGTGACTTCACTTGTTAAATATTTAGAGCTTAACAGGGAAGCAGTTGTTTTATCTCCTTCAACCTTCTGACTAATCGACTATTTGATTAACTCTGAATCTCTTTGCCTTTTAAATGTTTAACTTTATAAGTCGTTGTCTCGATTGGTTAATGCATTCCATTGTCTTCTCTTCCCTCCAGGGCTGGGTGTTCTCCTCTGGCTGGGGAGGGGAGGCAGCCAGCCTTTCCTCCTGGGGGCAACCCACGCTGCAGTAGAAGAGAGGTGACAGCCATCAGAGGGAGACCCCAAGCTGTTGGGTCACATGAGACCAGATCCACAATCTCGGGCTGAGCTGATTGACCAGCACATATAGCACGATCCTAACTGCACTTTAGAGTGTGGATGTAGAGGTGCACACACACACACACACACACACACACACACACACACACTCTGGAGAAGTCTTGAGACAAACGTCTGGAAATGTTCACAGTGTAGACCCCCGTGGAGGAGTACGTGATTTTAATTCTGTTGCTGATGCTTCTGCATACAGTTCAGATTTTCTGAAATCAGTATGTATTACTTTTAACCTGAGAATAAGAACCATATTCAGTGTTCTTCACTTTGTGTGATTACTATCATTATTTAATGGTTGTGGAGGCTGAGAGGAGCAATGTGTGTCTTTGCTGGAGGGTAATGACCACAAGGGGACAGCAGACCCTGTGATGGGGTGGGGCAAAGGCAAGCCTCCCCGTCTGGGGTTTGAATTCCTGTGATTCCCCAGAAGCAGGAGAGTGCGCGTTTCTTGGGTACAACTGTCCCCAGCCCCTCCCCGCCATGTGCCTCACAGTCTCTGCTCCTGTCTGGGGCATCTGGAACCCTAGTAAAGACATCTAGCCTCTGTCCTGAGCCAGCCCCAGCCCCCGCACAGCAAAGCTGCTGCTCCTCTTGTCTCCCACTCCTCTCACTCCCCTGTGGCACCTGCAGTGGAGAAAGCCAGCTATAAAGAGGAAGAGCCCCATACTCATTAGAGACAAACTCCCTAAGATCAAGGGAGGGTAATGGCCCATTTTCACTGTTGGTAATGCAGCCCTAGATGGTGTGACCTGTTACACACTCCACTTACTGGAGTGGATTTGCAAGTCAGATTTTTTAGGGCGCTTCTGAGTCCTTTGGCTTCTAAAGTGAGTCCCTGCTGCCTGCCAGAAGCATTGGAAGAAAGGCACTGTCTGGAGGTCTCAGGGGGGCCGGTGAAGAGATAGAGAGACAGTTTCAAGGGTTGAGGCCTTCTCCAACAGGTGCTTTGTGGTTGGCATCGGGCCTACCGAGAGGAGGAGTGAGGCCAGAACATCATTTTTTTTGAAACATTGCACGGATTCTTACTGTGGCCTAGGGCCGCACGAAGCCCCTTGGGTACCAACACGAGAGATCTGCCTTGGGGTGAGGTGGGGTCCCACCTGCCGGGCTCTCTGAGAACCTTCCAGTGCAGTTGACTGACCTCCCTCAAGAGGTGGTTCTCTCGACCCCTGTTGCCCTATTTTATGGGGTTAAATGGGTGCCAAGGGGGCTGGGAGGGGGTGGGGAGTGGCCCAGCAGGAGGCCTAGCTGGCAGGCTCTGTGCCCTTGGGCATTCCCCCATTTTAGGCAGAGTTCTTCCTTCTTACAAACTAATTCTACTTAGATTGCGGTTTTTTTTTTTAAGGTTTTATTTTATTTATTTGACATGCAGAGAGAGGGAGAGAGAGTGCGAGTGAGCACAAGCAGGCGGAGCTGCAGGCAGAGGGAGAGGGAGAAGCAGGCTCCCTGCTTCTCCATGTGGGGCTCCATCCCAGGACCGGGGGATCATGACCTGAGCCGAAGGCAGATGCTTAACCCACTGCACCACCCAGGAGCCCCTAGATTGCTGTTTTTAATAAAGGAGTTTTTTTCTGCTCAAAATAATTTAAAAGACTTCTCTCTAGAGTATTTCTCAATTCAAGTCAATACCTATTTCTTCAGTCACCACCACATACAGCAAATGGGCTAAGCACTAGGCAGGATTTGGGGACAAGTTCTTGGAGATGATACAAGATAAAGGTGTCTGGCCTCAAGGAGCTTCTGTTTTCAGGCTCAAGGAGCTACAGGTGAGTTTGTAATTATAATAAACCCACACGTGGAGAGGGAGCATAAACAGAAGTTATGGGAAGGAAGGACCAATTCCTTTTGGGGAAACCCAGGGTGGCTTCAGGGTAGAAGTGTCATTTTGAAGCGTAAGCAAGGTCTCCATAGGTCCTGGGGGTCAGCACAGAAGGAAATAAGAGAGAGAGAGACTCGATGCATTTTGCACACACGGTTCCGGAAACACGCAAGCTCGGAAGAAGAGAGCTCACAGGATTCTCTTGGGCTGGGCAGCCCCTCCTGGAGGGCACCAGTTTCCCTCCTGCCAGGCTATCCTGCTTCCCAGCAATACTTCCACGGAGCTCCTCTCCCAGGAAAGAGTTCCCCAACCGACCAGGAGGATCCTGAGCTCGCCAGCCTTCCTCAGTCCAGCCTTCTGTGTACAGTCAGATCAATTCATTTGGAATTTGTGATGATTTAATCCGAGTGGGGGTGAGATTCAGCTTCGCATTAGCAATCTGGTTCTTACGCAAATTATTTCAGTAAATAAAATTACAAGGCCAGCTGCTTATCCTACTCCAGCAAGCCCTTATTTCGGGCAGGGGGACTCCAGAAGAGAGGAGTCACAAACGGAAGATGCAAGGGCCTGGGCTGGGGCACCGCAGCCAGTCTGCCCCACTCCAGGATAGCCTGGGTCTTGGGGACCGAGCCTCCATCTCGCACGGAGTCAGCGGGTCATCAAAATGTGATTCCTGCCTGGGCTCCCTGGATACGAGTGTTGAGGCAGAGGTCCAGCCAAACTTTGCTGGCCACCCCCTCCCTCATCCCCCCCCCCCCCCCCACTTACACGTGGACATAAAAAGTAGATGAGGAGAGAGGCCTGGAGCGGGTAGCAGCAGTGTCCTGCAGGTCCATCCTCACCTGCTGTTATGTTAAGCTTTCGAGCCTGCGGTACACCTGATTTTGAGTCTTGCCTATACTGCTTACTAGCCATTTGACCTTGAGCAAGTGAGTTACCCTTTCACGGCCACACTGATATGTGATTTGAGTGTTTATTAAGCCCAGACACTGTACTTAGGGCTCATCGTGTATAGATTTTATTATCTCCGCTTTGTGGATGAGGAAACTGAGGCACAGGTGTGTGTGTGTGGGGGGGCAGTTAAACAATTTGCCCAAGGTCGCACAGCTGGGAAGAAGTGCCTGGGTGCTCTTTATCTCTAGGGATCGCTGGGAGGGGTGATGAGTCACCAGAGGTAAAGCACTCCACCTCGGCACGGTGAGTGCTTGATAAATGCCTGTTATCACTGTTAATCTTGTTTCCCCTCTGCTCCCCGCCCCCTCTCTCCCTCTCCCTCTCTCTCTCCCTCTCCCTCTCCCTCTCCCTCTCCCTCTCTCTCTGCCTCTCCCTGTTGGCTGAGGCCACGCCAGCAGAGCCTCCGTGGAGGGTGGGGGTGTTCAGGGTCCTCCGTCCACCCTGGGAGGCTGCCCAGGTGATGCAGGAGCCCATAGGACTGGGGCGGTCTGGAGGGGAGCGTAGTCTCCTGGCGAAGCCCTGATTGGAGCCCATTTACATCTTCAAACTCAGCTTGGAAAACCACCATCCATCAGCCAATGATGGTGTAAATTGCTTTGCTAAATATATTTCTGGGTACATGGTAAGTAAAAATATCATGAATTTAATAAGGCTTGGAATTCACATTTTTCCAATCCTAATTAAGTTTCTGCTCTGCTTTGGACGCGTGCTCTTCTCTTCGACAAGGTTGGGGAGGGAAGAGGCTTACGTTTACTGTGTGGCTGGCTGGGCCCAGCTAGGTGCTCTCCACACCTTAGTGCATTACAACTCCTGCAGCTGGATGCGGCTGGGGTCATTATTCCTGCTTGGTTGAGGCTGAACTGAATCTCAGGGAGGAGGCCCTCGCTAGGGTCATGGCCAGGAGTCAGGATTTGTGCCTCATTCTGGCTGCCTCCTCCTGCTGCTCTCCTCTGGTCCAAATGGGTCAGTGAGGTGGCCCCTGTGGTCCCAGGGTCCTCAGACACCAGCCTTGGGTGTTGTATTCCATGGCAGAGACCCATGGGTGTGACAGCAGGGGGCAGCGCCTCTACCCGGAATGGCTGCCAGGGAGGGATGTTTGATTTTATGGGTCATCTTGGGGCTGGGCCACGGTGCCTAGGTATTTGGTCAATCATTCTGGACGTTTCTGTGAAGGTGGTTTTTGGATGAGATTTACATTCAAATTGGTGGGCCTTGGGCAAAGCCAATCGTCCGCTAGGATGCAGGTGGGCCTCACCCTATCAGTTGACGGCCTGACTAGAACAAAGACTGACCTCCCTCGAGAAAGAGGGAACTCTGCCAACAGATGGCCATTGGACTCAAACTGCATTTATTTCCTGAGTCTCCAGTCTGCCAGCTTTACCCTATCAGATGGGCTTGCCAAGCCTCTGTGATCACATGAATCAATTCCTTAAAATAAATCTCTCTGTCTTTCCCTCCCTCCCTTCCTCTCCCTTCTTCTTCCTCCCTCTCCTTCCCTCTCTAAATATATTCACATCTGTTGGTTCTGTTTTTCTGGAAAATCCCAAACTAATACAATCACACCCGAGCACCGTGCCAGGCCCTCCATCCACACTAAGCCTTCTCCAAGCTGGGGAAAGTGGGAGCTAATGCCACCTTTTTGCAGATGAGGAAATGGGGGCACAGAGAGCTTGAGCGATTTGCCCTGCGTCCTGGCAGAGGGGTTGAGAGCAGAGGGGGTGCATTCCGGTTCTGAGGCACGAGGGCCGGCGTTGGCCTGTTTCTTCAATCACGTACTGGAGCAAACACCTTCCCTATGGGGTTATTCTGAAGGTTAAACCGGGGGACGTCTGCAAGGCAGGTAGAAAAAGGAGCCATCAAAAGTGGGCTCAGAATCGAAATCACAGCCCGGAGCCCACAGCTGCTGGGCTCGCCGCCTCTGCACTCCCCATCTGAGAGCCAGGAGGTCGGTGGTCTCGATGCCTGGGCCCCCGGGCAACAGCTAGACTCCTCCCGGCTGCCAGGCCCCGACACGGCAGGCAGGACGCACCACGTCTGCGGGACAGGCGGCGGGAGGGGTGGCGGTGGCCCTCGTCCGCGGAGTCTGCTGTGTAACTGTCCACAGAACATTAGCCGCACATTACAGAGTTATGTTCCATAGCGCGATGTGGTCCCCAGACGGAAGGGATTCCCAAGGACGGGGCGAGGCAGGGAGGCCCGGCTGCCTTGCCTTTGCTGGGCTGGAGGCTGCTGCGAGGTGTTCCTGCTCAGTCCAGGAGGGTCCCCCAAACACCGGGGGGGGGGGGGCAAGCCCACCTGTCCTGCCGGCCCCCTCCCTCCAACCTCCACCTCTACTGTGGGTGGGCTGCAGGACCCCAGGCAAGGACTCCGAGGTGGCCCGTGAGCACGTGAGTGGCTGTGTGACCCGGCCAACGACTTCTCCTCCGGCTCCAGCTGAGGATCTGCGCTAACTCTGCTTTAACACCGTACTGGCAGTGCCCCCTTGCTTTTAGGACAAACTTGCCCCCGAAGGAGGGGAAAGGTGCTCCGTACATCTGCTTTTTAATTTTTTTTAATTTTTAGAAAAATATTATTTATTTATTTATTCATGAGAGACACACAGAGAGAAAGAGAGAGGCAGAGACACAGGCAGAGAGATAACCGCGTTCCCTGCGTGAAGCCTGATGTGAGACTCAATCCCAGGACCTCAGGATCACACCCTGAGCCAAAGGCAGACGCTCAACCACTGAGCCACCCAGGTGCCCCAGTACACCTGCTTTTATACTCAGAGAGCTGACCCCCCTCTGCACCCCTCAGGGCTCAGGAGGTGCTGCAGAGCCCGCCTCGGGGGACCCAGATCCAGCCCCCCGTGTGACCCTGGATAGGCCGCCCCGTCTCCAGAGCTGTGTCTCACTTTGCTCCCCTCTGAAACGAAGACCTCCATGATACCCACGTCACAGGTGGATGTGAAGTTAAACGAATGTGTGCACGAGCTTGGAAAATGGGGTGACCCCCCCAGATGTCCTTGCTACCGTTAGCGATTAGCGTCATACCCACCCCAAACTGGCCGAAGGATGGAGGAAGCTGGTCCTGCTCAAGCGCACAGTTCGTAAGGGAAGGCTGTTCTCTCCCTTCCCAGAGGAGCAGGATGGGTGGCTCCCTGGCTGATCCCGGCTGACCGTTAGTGCCCCCAACAGATACTCCGGCGGCCTTGTGCACCTGAGCAGGGCGGGGACAGGGCTGGTTCCAGAAGCCGGGTCCCCCAGGGACAGCCAGGACACTGCCTGCTCTCCCACCATTGCTGGGCAGGGACGGAGTGAACCCCATGGAGGGGAGCTGGGCTTCAACCAAGTTGCACATGCCCCACCCAAGAAGGCCTCCTGCCTGGCGAGAATGGAAGGATGGGGAGCAGGGAGCTCCCAGATCAATGAATGAGGCTGTAGGGAGGCCCCCACCGGGTCTGCCCGCCCCCGAACAGTGGGGCCCGGGATGGCGGTCAGGCCTAGAAAGGCCACCAGCCAGAGGACAGCCTCCAGGACAGGAGGGGGAGGGGCGATGAGCTGACCTCACGCCCCACCTCCAGCCCCGCACAGCCGAGGCCAGGTGTGGCGTGCTGAGTGCAGATGGTGACAGGGACAGAGGACCGACCAGAGCTCGGATTTTCACAGAGACTGAAGTTTCACAATGAATCAGCCTAAGTGCTGGGACGAGACAGTTCTAATAAGCGGGCACGGCTGAAATGTGTATAATTTGGCCAAATGTCTTTAAGGGAGTAGGCAGGGGGGACTCGACAGAGGTAGTTAGGGGGAGTTATAGGGACGCATAAAGCCGCTTCACGGGTGTCTCTAACAAGTGGAGACTCCTCAGTAAGTGGGTTCAGTGTGTGTGCGTGTTTAGTATTTATCTTCTGTGCCAAGGAGCCGCATGTGCGCTCTCCTTGCGGGCGGTGGGTGACATCGCTTGTCGGCGCACTGCAGGCCCCCAGCAAAGGCTAGTTTCGTGGATTAATGGACGGCCTCGGCTCCCCGACCTTGGAGCCCAGCGGAGGGGAATTCAGAGCGCGGGGGTCCCCGTCTGCCTTCCACCTGCTGTGGTCACACTGGCCTGTCTGTCCATCGTGCGCCTGGGCCGGATTAGGGGGCGTGGGAGCCGGGGGGGAGTCTGGCGTGTGCTTCCGACACTCCAAGCATCTGCTCACTGCGGTCTTGAAATGGCAGAAACGTGCGTGTCCCTGACAAAGGCGGGAGGGGACAGAAGGGAAGCGTGTCTCAGGAGTGGGGTGGGAGCTGCACTGGCGTCGGGGTGGGGGGGGCAGAAGGGGCAGGGGGGAATGCTGGCTGCACCACCGAGGAAGGGTGCAACCCACCCCCAAGGCCCACGCCTCCCCCCCCCCCCCCCGCAGGAGCCTGCTCTGGGCTGAACGTGCTGTGGCTGGGGGGAGACGCAGAGCACAGGCACCTCCCTCCTCCTCCGCGTCTCCTTCCTTATTTATCCCCTACCCCTTCATTTTCCTAGAAAGCTTGAGCTACAGAGGAGAGAGAGCCATAACCTCTCATGAGCGCTGAGGCTCGCTCTGAGGCCCACGGAGCATCTGCAGCTCAGACTCTGGGGATGCAGTGGAGAGGGAGCCCCGGGGCCTGCCAGCTTCAAACCCCCATCATCAGCCTGGGCCCCGGGACCCCTGGCGTGCAGAGATGCTGGGAGAGGGCGCCTGGTGGACCCCAGATCCTATTCTCAGACACGCAGGCCCTTCCTCTCCGCTTGCTACAGCTCGTGCACACACACACACACACACACACACACAAGCACACACACCTGGAGTCCAAGAGGCTAAAATCGGGCCTCTGTCCTCATTTGCCCCGAGCCACATCTTTCTCGCTCTTGGGCATCAGTCACCCACTGAGCCGTGTGACCATGGCCAGGGGTTACCGTCCAGGTCCTGCAGCCGGGCGACAGCTCCCGGCTCCCCGGTGGGCAGGCCAGGGCAGCGCCGGTCCAGGGAATCCAGCCCGCGCCCCGAAGCCCCTGCGGCCCTGAGCTGTCCCCGCGGTGGCACATGCTGCGCGTGGCCAGCTCTTCTCTCCCCAGCACCAGCCTGGCAGCCGCAGCCCCAACCTGCCTTGACCTGCCCCATCCGGGGACGCGGGCGCGGGGTGGGTGCCGGTGCTTTGTGTGCGGAGCTGCTTTGCCCTCCCGGAGCCGGCTTCGTGCTCCGGAGACGCTGGAGCTGCCGAGCCCAGGATGGAGGCATGTGATCCTACAAGAGGTATTTTTAGCTTTCTCATTAACCGAGTGCTTTCAAATTAGCCTTCTATTAACCTCAAAGGAAAATGAAAGTGTGTTTTTTTCTTCCCAGAGAAAGTCTCCTGCAGAATAGCAAGGTTTCCATGATTCACGTTTCATGCACCTCGAAGCCCTAATGAAGTTGGATTCTCTAATATCTAACTTGATGGAATAATTGGTCCGTGGACTCTTCCACAGTAAGAAAGATGCCGCCAAGCAGGGGAGGGGGTCTCTCCCTTCTCATCAAACATCCTTTGTTTCTGTTTCCCCTTTGCTCGCCCCAGATCTGCCCCCCACCCCTTCCTTGGGAAGGGTCCACGCCACCTGCCCGCCCCTCCTTCTGGGCTCCTCTGGGACCGGATCACCTGTTCCGCACCCCTGATCCCAGACTGCCGCGTAGCCCCGCTGCTCCTCTCCGAAGCCCTGTCCGGACCTCGAGCCTTGCGACCAGGGTCACAGAGAAGGCCCCTTGACTTTGGCAGTGTCCCTCAAAGTGGGCTCGTCGCCGTGCATCCAGAGTTCAGGGAGAGGAGAAAAAATAGCTTTGCCATTTCCCAGCACAGTCGGGGAGCAAGCACGATGAGGCTAATCCAATTGCCTCCGCTCCCCACCGAGGGGCAGGGGTGACCTGCCAGCCGGCTTTCCTACTGGGATGGTGGAGACAGGCCTGCCGGAGCGAGAGACACCCCGTCCAGCCACTCAGGGCAGCCCTTAGGTGGGTGGGCACCTGCCAACAGACACCAGGGAGCGCCCAACCATGCACGCCCCCCGGGGAACTGGAAGAAATGCTGGGGTGCTCCCACCGAGGGCTCAGGCCAAGGTCTGGATTGTTTGTCCGTCGGTCCAGCCTGCTGATGGCCACTCAGGGCTTGACATCTCTCTCGAGGGTCCCTCCCTGTGGGTCCTCACCTCTGACTGCCTCTCTGCACCCCATCTCTCTCCCTCTCTCCCCCTTCACCCATGGGTCCGTGCCTTCTAGAGCCATCCTGCTCGAGAAGGGCTCTGGGCTTCTCAACTGAAGGCCCCTGAGGGACGCGATCTGCTTCTCAGTGGCATTTTGCTCCATGTGGGAGCGGCCCACAGAGCACCTTCTGTCACGAGTGTGGGGTGCTGCTCGGTCCCTGAAGAGGCCCACGCCACCAAGAGGGGCTCCTCCCTGGAGACCCCGACCCAGCCTCCCCGGCCCTCCCCAAGTGGCTCGCCCATTCTGGTCTGCATGTGGCCGGCTTCCTGGAAGCCTGAGAAAGGACAGTTAGGCCCACCATGTATTTACGCCACCAGAGAGAAGATCGTGGGGTCACATCCCCACGGGTGACCCCTACGTTTCCAGCTCCTGGCCTTCACAGCCAGCTGCCTCCCCGCTGTCCCCATCTGGGGGGCTCCTGCCACTTCAAAATTGAAACGTCAAAAAGCAAACTCGCCGCTTTGTTGTCACACGTCTTCCTTCGTATTTCCGGCCCAGTTAATGGGGTCACTCGGCCCTGTCACCCAAGCCAGAAACGTAGGAGTCACTTGGACTCCGCCACGAGTCCCGTCCAGCCTGCTCTGCCCAGCGCTTCTGTCCGCACCCCACCGGCCTGCAGCCCCCCGGGGGTCAGGGCATCACAGGGCTCCCTCACCTTGTCCTCCTGCCACCAAGCTCCACCTCCTGAGTCCACGTCCCTCTCTGTCGCCAGAGGGCTGGCTCTCAAATGTGCTTCTGAGTGGGCTGTGCCCTCGCTGGAACCTTTCAGTGACTCCTGGTTGCCGTCCCCGGGTCCCCAGGAGCGGTGCCTGCCCACTGACTGGGCTTCATCCAGCCACTCTCCCCCACGCGCCGAGCCAGGCCCGAGCAGCTGCCTTCCCGAACCTTCCCGCCGCTCCTCACCTCTGAGCTTTCCACGCGCTGCGGCCTCTGACTGCTGTGCTCTCTCTTCCCTGCCCACCCAGCGAACTCCTACTCATCCTGCAAGAGCCCTTCAACTATACCCTCTTCTGGGAAGCCGTGCGAGCTGATGAGTGGTTCACAAGGCCTCATGGAAGCCCTGCCTGTGACCACTTGACGTCCCCAGACCTCACTGTCCTCCCAGCTGAGGCTCCCGGGTCCTTGCCCCCGCGGTGCAGTAATAGCGCTCTCAGTTTGCGTCAGGGCGCTGTCATCCTCCCAGGCTCTGCAGACACAGCCGGGAGTTAGGTCGGTGTCCCGTGCACCCTCCTACCCTCCTGCCTTCCTTCTCGCGTCTTCTCAGGACCGTGAGCCCTGGGCACGGCACTGCTCCCTGGGCCTGAGTTCCCCCTCCTCGGCCGGAGCCTCTGGTGCTCCCTTCCTCCTCTGCTGCTTCCCCTTCTTCCTCCTCCCCCTCCTTCCCTTCCTCCTTCCCCTTTCCCCTCCCTCTCCTCCTCCTTTCTCCCTCTCCCTTCCTCCCCCATCTTCCCCTTCTTCCTCTCTCTTTCCTCTTCCCCATGCTCTCTTTCCTCCTCCCTCATCCTCCACATCCTCCCCTTCCTCCTCCCCATCTTCCCCTTCCCCCTTCCCTTATTCTCTTCCTCCCCATCCTCCTTCCTCTCTCTCCCCTCCTTTCTCCTTCCCCCTTTCCTCCTCCCCATCTCCCTCTTCCCCATCCTCCTTCTCTCTCCCCTCCTCCCTTCCCCCTTTCTCCTCCCTCTCTCTCCTCCCCATCTTCCCCTTCCCCCTCCCCTCATTCTCCTCCTCCCCATCCTCCCCATCCCATCCTCCTTCTCTCTCCCCTCCTCCCTCCTTCCCCTTTCCTCCTCCCCTCTCTCTCCTTCCCATCTTCCTCCTCTCTCTCTCTCTCTCTCCCTCCCCATCCTTCCCTTCCTCCTCCCCTCATTCTCTTCCTCTCCATCCTCCTCTTCCTCCTCCCCATCCTCCTTCTCTCTCCCCTCCCCATCCTACCCTTCCTCCTCCCTCTCTCCCCTCCTCCCTCTCCTCCACCTGGCCTGCAGACCCCTGTGCCGCCCCCTCCCGCCCACTGGCCCCTTCCCTTCAGGCCCTCATTAACACTTCCACCAGAGCCGGGTGGGGAAGGAAGAGGGTGGAACCGAGGGTTTACTCCTCAGCAATTCAGGCCAGAGCTTTGGAGGGGAGGAGGTTTGGCCCACTGGGCGTCAGAGGCTGGCGGGTGGATTTTCCATTTCCCCTTTTCCTGTTGGACCCCTGCCCTTCCCTCACTCTTGCACCATTGTCCGTGTTAGTCCACTTGGGCAGGCAGCAGCACTGGTGAGGCTCATTTTGAAAAAGCCTCAGACATAAAAATCTAGTCTTAAAGTCAGGTAGGGGGTAATTAGTCACATCTCAAAAGAAGCCTTATGTTTCAAAAGGCTCTGCTGCAGGGAGCCCGTAATTAGCTCGCTCCCCTGGAGTATTGACATCAGAGTGGGACAGTCAGGCCAAGTTGCATTCCTGTGTGTGCCTGGCCCCCAACCAGCTTATTTTCCTTCCTGTGAGTTAAAGACCTTTTCTTTCTTTCTTTCTTTCTTTCTTTCTTTCTTTCTTTCTTTCTTTCTTTCTTTCTTTCTTTCTTTTCTTTTCTTTTCTTTCTTTCCTTTCTTTTAATTAATTTCTTTATTATCATGCCTTCTCTGTGAGGCAGAGGAGGAGCATGGATGGGTTGACTGTCCTTTCACAGATGCAGAAAACCAAGGTCACAACTGCAGAGAAAACAGGACCTAAGGAGAAGCCAAACTGTTGGTTCTGTCCAGCAGGTGTAACCTTTTCTTCCCTAGGAAGAGAATTCCTGGCATATTTGGGAAGGTCACAAAAACAGCTAAAAACCCTCTTTTCTGCTGTTCTAAGTACCTAGGGATGGCCACAGGACCATGTTCTGTTCATGGGAGGTGAGTGACTATGTTTAGTGGAACTTCTGGGCAGGTGGCCCAAGGGAAGCTGGCTCAGCCAGGAGGGCTTGCTGCCCTTTGATGCCCTTCCCACCATCTCCCTCCCTCCTGCCTAGAAGGTGATGGCTGGAGCTCCAGCAGCCCGGTTGGACCAAATGGGAGCCTTGAAATGGAAGCTCTGCACTAGGCTGGTGGAAGCAGAAAGAACAGAGGGCATCCGACTTCCAATAACCATGGAGTTGCCTTGTTGGCCTCAGATCGCTTACCTCTGCATTTCTTTTGTGTGAGGGAAGAAAGAAGCTGCCATCTTGGTTAAGCCACTGTTAGTTTGGGATTTTGGGTTATGTGCATCTGAGCCTAATTCTAGCTAATAAATTAACTTTCATGACTCTCATCTTCAGGACTGTACCACACCTGCAGCCTGGAGGCAGATGAGATAGAGTGGGTTTGCTCAAATTATGGATCCAAATTATAACTTGCCCCCACTCTGTTGCTTTTTGCCCACTGCACCACCTTTTCCTTTGGACTCATGGGTGTGAACAACCTGCTCAGGGAAGACTTTAAAAAGGGGGATCCAGGGGCTCCTAGGTGGCTCAGTGGGTTGAGACTCCCACTCTTGATTTCGGTTCAGGTTATGATCTCGGGGTCCTGAGATCGAGCCCTGTGTCAGATTCTGGAATAAAAAGTGGGATCTAAGTCTTTCCTGGGGCCACTTCACTCAGCTGAGCGCACCCCCAGGGTAGCAAGTGCACCTGTGCTGATTGGCTCTTCCCATGTGGCCACGCCCACTCTACCAGGCTCCACCCCCAACCAGTTACTCCCTGGTGACTTTGGCAGGTATTGCTCTTGCTTAGGGGATGAATTAGCAGGAACATACCCACCTGGCTCTTAAAAAGGGTCTGCTGGAATGGCCTCAGGTCTCAGGCTAGGTCTCAGGCCTGTGCAGATCGCACTTCCCGCTCCCTCCCTTCCCTGCAACATGCCTTCGGGTGTACCTCTTACCATTTCTGAACTTCTTGATTTGCCCACCATAAAAGAAATGAGTTGAATTGATCTCTGAGACCCCCTCCTAGTTTTCAATTGCCAGGATGGAATGAGGTCTGACTGGGAAAGCCTACGACCCCATAGCTTTCAGCTGGGACTTTGACCTGCTAGCCTGCTGTTCCCGGGGCCCCCCTCTCAGTTCTGGCAGCTTCAGGGAGGCAGGGAGGTGGTAGTCTCTCCCTAACCTGAAAGATCTCTCTTCCACGGACTGCCAGGTGACCCCTTCTCTTGAGAACCTTAGTGGAAGGGGGAGAGGATGCTGGGCCAGCTGACTCTCTTCCCCACCTTTTATTTCTGAAGCTTTAAGGGCAGGAAAGCCATGGAAGAGTTGGTTTTAACACTTAAGACATCTTCCTGAACCCTTCCACTGGCAAACGATGTTAAGGAGCCTCTGAGGGGCCCAGAAAGGGGGGCTTGAAGCCCACATCCATTAGAAAGATCCTCATTAGCAGAGATGGTTGCATGCCTGTGGCTCTGAGCTGTCCGGGGGTCTGGCTGTGTGCTTCCTGACTCCCTGGCCTTCCTGGATGGACCTCTCCATGTGTCCCAGCATTGTCGATACTTGTGGGCTTGACTTGCCCTCTGGGCCCCAGTGAGGTAGCTCGTGGTTCTTTCCAAGCGCTCTGGATGCTCCCTGTCTTGTTCTGGCACCAGTTCCCTCCAGCCTGTGATGGTTTTTGCCTCTCAGAGGTGAGTGCCTCCTAGTCCTTCCACTCCCAGAGCAGAGAAACACTGGCTGGGAACCTGCCCTCATGTCCCCATCACGGGGGATTAGCCCAAGCAGTGACCGAGTCCCTGGGTCCCCAGATGCCACTCAGTGGCCTGCTTTGTAGAAAATGTCTGATCTCAGTTCAAAGTTGCAAGGGAGAGTATCTGGCCCGGGGCCCAGGTTCCACTCTGACCCTCACGTCACGTCCTTGCCCCCATTTCCTTAGGATTCCACCTGCTGTTTCCCTCCTATTGATGGTTATGTTCTCTATTCCTCAAAAATTCCAGAAGAAACTCAACTGTCTCCCTTGGAAATGCCTTTTTGACATGTCTCAGAGCTCTTCAAAGTGAAGGATTTTTTTTTTTCCCTTTATAACATTGCACAGCTGGAAGGGACCCTGAAGGTAATCTGGTGCAAACCCCTCCTTTTGCAAATGAGAAAACTGAGTCTCAGAGAGGGGAGAGCTGGCTCACATTTGCAGCTTGCTCAGGAAAGAGCTGGAATGCTAGGTCTCCCAACCCCCTGACTTCCTCCCCCCCCCCCCCCCCCCCCCCCCCCCCCCCCCCCCCCCCCCCCCCCCCCCCCCCCCCCCCCGCCACTCTGTCTCATGCTGGGTTCCAGCTCCAGGCCTGACTGGGGGGACCAGGAGGGCAAGGTGGGACTCCCTCCCTCATGGAATACTTCCAGGGATCTCATCTGTTCAAAATGTGTAAAATCACTAGCACTGCCATGGCTCTAAGAATTCTCTGTGCTTCTTTCTATATAAGACATTTCTTTTCCATGCTTGACCTTTAAGGATTCATCCTGCTAAGAAATTCTTTCATGGGATTTTGGACTAGGATTATGTACTTGCAAGCTGAGGGTCCAGGCACTTGTGAGTATGTCATGTGACGGGAGCTGAGCCGGAGAACATCTTGGGAAGGACAAACCACTGAGCCGGATGGCTCTTGGGAAGGACAGGGATGGAGGAGACTGGGCTGGGAATTGGGGTTGGGGTCAGGGCCAGCTGCATGCAGAGGTTGGTTTTCCAGGCTGCTCCCCATGGCTCCTGACCCCTCAGTGCTGAGGCAGAGGAACTCAAGTAGAAATGAAAAGAGTGGCTCATACAGGACTCTGAGTGGCATTGGAGTGTAATGTGCTATTTCTGTGCTCACAGGAACAATCTGTAGGCCAAAGGGATGTGGAGAGGATGGTAGAAGACTGTCTATTTCCATAGCACAGGAAGCAGGACAGGACCCCAGCACCACTGTGACATTCATCAACAGTACCAGTGTCCTGATGGGCATCTAATGCTATTGATTAGGGTCTTGGTTGCCACTGTGGGCGTGAATGCTGGGGGCGGTGCTCATAATTTTCCAAAGACAAATGCGAAGACCCAGAAGATTATATAATCATCTCCAAGCTGAGAGACACAAAACCAGCACCTTGAAGTGGATCACCCAGGCTTGCCCTCGTATCTAGCTTTTTCTTTTTTGAAAGAGAAAGGAGAGTGATTAGTCTTTCTTGAGTTCTTTCAACACAATGACCAAAAAAAAAAAAAAAAAAAAAAAAAATCTAGAAAATAAATCTCTGGCTGTAGAGAGGCAAAGAACAGGCTGCATTGTTTGTTCCTCTCAATGCCCTACGACTAGTAGTAGCAACGAAAAATATGACCAACTTAGAAACTCTTTGTGATCCTTTAATACCATGGAAAAATAAGCTGAGAAAAATGAAGGGGAAGTCTCAGACACCCACGTGTGTGGAGGCATGCCTGCACACCTACGGTGTACGTCCAAGAACCCTGTGGTGTCTTGGCAATAGCAAAGACCAGATGCATACTCACTGGAAATCAGCTCAATGGAAATTGCCGGAGGCAGCGTGGAGAACAATCCTCGCTATCTGGGCACCCAGACCAGACCTGCCGCAGCTTCCAGAGTAGAAATGCAATCCTAATCAATATTGGAGTCATGACTTGAAATTTCTTCTCCATTTGCAGGTCCTTGGATTCAGGTTGGAGTGGATACCCTTCAGTGACCTACCTGGGAACCAGGGGTTCAAGGCCACCTGCCTGGGAACCTGTGCCTGCCCTGCAGTGGGTGAAGACCTAGAGTCGGGGTATGGGAACACTTGTTCAATGAACTGAGGGATGGCAGGGAGGCTGGGATGGGCACACAGATGGAGGGCTGGAGGGAAGCAGGTGATCGATGAAAGAAAATGCTCAGAGATAGAGAAAAACCAGACAGGTGGGGATGGGGACAAGCAACGCAGGATGTTTACAAAACCGAAGGAGATTATAAGGCAGGGCACATTGATGGAGGCCGCAGGGCCTGGGGTGTGGTGGGGCATGAAGGCCAAGGGGGTGGAGGCAGGCCAACTAACCAAGGCCTGGGACCAGGGACCTAATAATCCTTTAGGGATGTATCTAGGCTGGGGGAAGACTGCTGGAGAGGCAGCAGGGGCTGGATTAGGAAGGAGCAGTCCCTCTCCTCTGTAACTGTGGGGCCAGGTTGAAAAGGATGAGAATGAGGTGTGTTTGCGGTGATGGCAGTGGAGATGGGAGGCTCGGTAGGGATCCATGTGACACACACAGTAGGCGCTCAATAAATGCCTGTAGAAATTTATGAATACATCGCAGTCGACACAAAAGTACTGGCTTTGCACTAGTAGCTGTAGCGGAACAGCAGCTATTCCAGAGAGTTATGACGGTGATAAAACCAACCGGGGCTGCTGACAGGCTCAGAGGAGCCAGGGCTCTGAGGTTCGGGGTGTGAGTGGGGAGGAGGAAATGTGCTGGGCCAGAGAGACCTCAGTCGCTAAGGAGCCAAATGCCAGGATGAGCAGCAGGAAAGGAGGGTAGGTGAGAAAGGAGCAGTTCCTTAAAAAAAGCATCCTTTAGGGCTGCAAAGCATGGTGGGCTAACCTTCCAGAAACCAGGTCTCTAGGCAAATGCAAAACAAAGGCAGATCCTGGTGAAGAATGACCTCCATGCCCTCTGGCACGCAGCTCACTTCTTGCCCTGCTGTGTGATGGTCTTGCACCAGCAAGGTGGACTGGAGGAAGGCTTTGTACAACCTCTGTATGTCTTGCAAGTGCAGCTTAACATTTATGGAGCTCTTCATAGGCTCTGCTTGAGGGCTGAATGTGTGTATCCCTCCAACATTCAGATGTTGAAACTCTCACTCCCAGCGTGATGGTTCTTGGAGGTGGGACTTTTGGGAGGTAATTAAGTTCAGATGAGCTCATGAGGGTGGGACCGTCAAGATGGGATTAGTGTTCTTACTGGAAGGGGAAGAGACCAAAGTGTCCGCTTTTTGCCATGGAAGGATGGAGAGAGAAGGAGCCACCTGTAAGCTGGGAAGACAGCTCTCCCCAGAACCTGACTTTGCTAGCACCCTGATCCTGGACAGTCTCTCGAACTGTGAGAGATACATGCCTGTTTTTTAAGCCCTGATTTTGTGGTATTTTGTTGTAGGAGTCTGAGCTGACATGCACTGTCTAAGTGTTTTGTACAGAGTAGCTCGGCTAGTCCTCCTGTGCCTAGGATGTAGGGATTATTCATACCAGCCATCCTACAGATGAGACAACAGACTCAGGGAGGCATGAGCTAACCGGTGTAGAGCCAGGAACTAGACACGGACCAACTGGGCCCCTCCCCAGAGCTGCCTCTTCAAGCAGGTGATGGGTGCTATGGTTTTATTCAGTAGATGCAAAGGCCATAGGGACCTAGCTCACGATGCTGTAGTAGCCTCCATGTCTGATTCTAGAAGGCATAAAGCAAGAGGGTGTGGGCTGCAGAGACACATACACAGTGGTTCAGATTCCAGCTCTGCTTCTTATGATCCATGCAACCCCAGTGTCCTCACCTGTGTAATTCCTGTGGTGTAGATTAGAGAAAATGTATATCTAGAGCATTTTGTGTGCTGAGCGACAAGCCTATGAAAAGCCTTCACTCAGTCAATCGTGCTTCACATCCTAAGCAATGATAGGACCTGATAGAACCAGCTAGTTCCAGTAGCCTGAGCACCTGCTTTCTCTTGCCTCGGTTTCAAATCCTTGGAGCATCCTCAGAGCTTATACTTGGTATGCCTCTTATCAGCTCCTGTGGTAGATTTCTCCTTGTTCACCTGACACAGCCCAGTGATTAACCTCAAATGGACATGAAGGTCTTGGTCCTCAAGACCCTGATCCTGAACCAGCTGGGTGTCTGCCTTCCCGGAGGAGGAAGCCCCACAAGCAATGGCTGAGAGGGGGAGCAGCACTGGTCAGGCAGGGCGTGCCCAAGCAACTTAGTTTTGTTGGGATGCTAATTGCAAAGTGGGGCCTGGAGAGGGATGCAGGGACATTTGTACCCCACCTTAAGGAGCTTGAGTTTGATCCTGTGGGTGATGGGAGCCTTTGAGGGTGTTATATAAGAAGGCTATGGGGTCATGTTAGGGAGCTCATGCCAGTAGCTGTGAAGAATGGAATGGGGGAGAGTGAGACGGGAGGCCAGAGGTTGTTAGGAAGGTACAGTGAAGGCCCTAGGAGGTCTGGCTCATCTTCAACCTCGCTGCCTCCTGCTTGCTCTGCTCCTGCCTCACTTTCCCCTTATCCCTCAGCCCCACTAAGGGACTCTGGACTGCAGACACATGGCCTTGTGGCCACCTCTATCTGACACTTCCCCTCAGGTATCTGCATGGCCTTCAGGTCTCCACTCAGATGCCATCTTATTGGAAAAGGCTTCTGCAAGCCCTCTGCAATAAATAAAACCCTGACACCATCATTTTCCATCCTCTGATCCAGCTTTCTTATTTTCTTCCTTTGCCTTTATTGCTACATGACATATTTATTCATTCATTTATCATCTGTGTCACCCTGCTGAAATGTAAGCCACCCGAGGCTTTTCTCAGCTGTCTTCCCAGAGCTAGATGCTCAAATATGCATTGAATGAGTGAACGAATCAGGGTGATAGCATTGCATGGAGCTAGCACAACCTGACCTTCAATGAGCAGAAAGGTAGTTCCAGGCATGATTCAGCTCTGCATACCTACACTCGGTAAACATTTGATTTTTAGTTCTAAGCACTGAACACCAGTCTCCTTCATGGGGGAGAGTGGATCATCACTAGAAATAAATCCCCCAGGAGTCTTTCGGAGGGAACAGTTTGTAGAGACAGCCCTGTACAGATAGTTGTGGAGCAACCTGACTCTTGTGAAGACACACCAAGGGCTCTTTGTCAGTTTGTGCATTGTTCCTTCCTGCGATGACACTGTTCTTGAGTAGTGAGTAATTGGAGCCTTGAGGCCACCTTGCATTTTGTGGATAAGCACGGCTCTGACACACTAGGTGAAGTGCTGGTATAAGAAACAGAGCGTCGCAATGTGCTAGCACAAACCAAGAAGTCAATAACTGCTTGACATTCTGGGGAGCAAATACTCACTGGTAGATCCAACACCATGGAAGACCTTTTCTTGGTGGGCACTAAAGTGGTTTAACAATGGTTGCTTTTTTATGGAAAATATGCTTGAAAGGAATGCTAAGCCCCAGGAAAGCTAGAAGCTGTTATCTAGTTTTGGGGTCCATGCGGGAATGTTTGCATGAATTTTATCTTAAGAAGGATAAATAAGCAGCCCTGATGCCACAACATCAAGTGTGACATCAAAAATTATGACATCATAGTTTCCCTCCCTCATCTAGGTATGAGATGATTCAAAGGGACTTACTCCTTAGGTGCTCCCATAGACTGGACAACTCCTTTAAAATGTCCCACACCAGGAAGTGTAGAAAGCAGAGTACCCATGAAATGGTAGGGAGCTCTCAGAAATGCCATGGTTTGGGTCTCTAGGTAACTTATAAGCACTTAGAGAACCATCACCTGTGATTAGCTGTGGATAAATTTGGGGAAGCTCTCATTTCTGGCAAGACCTTTTCTTCAACTGGAATCTTAAGTGGCTGATTGCAGATATCTCAAATGCACTATAAATAGATCTAAAGGAAGAGGAGAGTCTTCTGTCATCAACATTATGGTAGATACTTTTCATGCTGTAGTATTTAACTTTCCCAGCAACCCTACAGGATAGATACTATTATCCTAACATATATAGATGAGGAGACTGTGGCTTAGAGAGATTAACAAAATTTCCCAAGGCCATACAGCAAAAAAAAAAAAAAAAAAAAAAAAAAAAAAATAATGGTGGGACTGGGCTTTGAGCTCATGCTGCACCCACTATGCAATATGACTTCTCAACACCTGTATGTACATCTGCTGTCAAATTATTTCTGGACTGTTCAGCTTCCATATGAGTGTAACATATGGGTATATATAGGTGGTTTAAGAGGAATATTTTTTTAATGAATGATGATAATAATGCTGATTAGATGTTCAAGCTCTACCATTTATTTTCTTTGAGGAAAACAATAAAATTTGTTTTTAGTTTCCAAAAGGATTGCAGGAAAGATGGGGTCCTGATGGGTTTGTGCTGGTTTTCTCTTGGATATTCTACATTCCTTGGAGAACACTGACAACTCTAACACTGAGGTATTGATCACTTTGGACTCTGAAAGCTAATAGTATGAGACTAGCCTTCGAGTTTCCTCCATATAACAAAGAAAGGAAACCTCTCCTCTCGAGTCTTATGCCCCAAAACTAATAGTTTTAACAGCACAAACTGGGGAACACTATACTGTCAATAAAAAGTACATGATGGTAGCTTCTGGAGTCTGGCAACAGGGTAGTAACTTGGTCAGAGTAACCCTTTACACACAATAATTACATAACCTTAAGTAACCCTTCTACAAACAATAATTATGAAACCTACATAAAATATAAAAAGGCATAGAGGAGCAATCAAAAGTAGGCAGGCACTGGAGGGGAAATCTACCCTTGAAAGATTAACTGCATGAGTACACTAATATGTGTGTTTCAGACTTTTTGCCCCGAACTCTCAAATCTATACATAAAGTGAAATGTCAGGAAGCCATGGCTGTACTTAGCTGAGGTGCCAGAGGACAGAATTCAGGGCTGGAAGAAAGCCCCAAAGTGAAGAGGAGAATCCTTGAAGGAAGGGGGCCACAGAGGAGGTGAGCCCTCAGATCTATATATAAGATCTCCCCATATTCTTATCATCTCCAAGACATGTATATTCAGGGAATATCCAATGGGGTCCAGGGGAAAAAAAGTAGCAGCTGACAGTTGAAGGAACTGAGTGGAGATTTCAGTTGCTGCTGTGATGAACTTTGGAGATTGAGTCCAGCCGACTTAATTGTCTGCTAGAATAAAATGACAGAGAACAGAACAAATTGGACTCCAGAGACTACAATGTAGCATTCAAAATGTCCAGTGTCCAATAAAAGAAAAACCACTAGATAGGTGAAGAAAGAAGAAAATGTTACTCATACTCAAACATAAAAGACAAAAAAAGCAATCAATAGAAACTGACCACAAGATGATCCAGATATTGCAATTAGTACAAAGGAATTTAAAGCACTTGTTATGAGTATGTTCAAAGACTTTTTAAAAAATTTATTTATTCATGACACAGAGAGAGAGGCAGAGACATAGGCAGAGGGAGAAGCAGGCTCCCTGTGGGAAACCTAATGTAGGACTCAATCCCAGGACCCCAGGATCATGCCCTGAGCTAAAGGCAGAAGCTCAACCACTGAGCCACCCAGGCATCCCTGTTCAAGGACTTAAAGGAAAAGATATACATTATGAAAGATAGGCAATCTCAGTATAGAAATATAAACTATAAAAAAAGTACCAAGTGGGAATTCTAGAGCAGCTCTGTCCAATAGAGCTATTTTTGCAATGATGAAAGTGTCCCATATGTGCACATTCCAACACTGTAGCCACTAGCCAAATGTGGCCATTGAGCACTAGAAGTACGGGCACCGTGACAGAGGAAGAGAATTTTAATTTCTTTTAATTTGAATTGATTTGAATTTAAATAGACACACAGTGACAACTGCATAGGGCTTTGCAGTTCTATGCATGAAATGTACATAAGTAAAATGAAAGGATTCCTTGAATCACTTAGTAGTATATTGGAGATGAAAAGAGAAAGAGTCAGTGAATTTGAATATAAATGACAGAAATTTTCCACTGAAAAGAATAGAGAGAAAAAAAAAAGGGAGCAAAATTAACAGAGCCTCATAAACATGTGGAATGATGTCAGGATGACACATGTGTGACTGGAGTAGCAGCAGGGGAGAAGGTAACATGGAGCAGACATATATTTGTAGAAATATTGACTGAAAACTCCCCACATGTAGCAAAAGACATCAGTTCACAGATTCAAAAAGCTCATTGAATGAATCCTGAATGGGACACCCCAAGGAGAACCATGCTTAGGCATATCTTAATCAAATGGCTGAAATCCAAGGCTAAAAATAAAATCTTGAAAGTAGCCAGAAAAAAACCAACACAATTAAGCTATACTAATGATGGCTGATTTATCAAAGACACAGGAGGGTAGAAGACAGCAAGCAATGACTTAAAAATGCTTTAAGGAGGGGCACCTGGATAACTCAATTAGAAGAGCATATGACTCTTGATCTCAGGATTGTGAGTTTGAGACCCATGTGGGCATAGAGATTACTAAACAATAAATAAACTTTGAAATGCTGTAAGGAAGAAAAAAAAAACACCCATTACCCAGAATTCTATACCTAGCCAAATTATCTCTCAAAAATAAAGGCAAAATAAAAACGTTTAAAAATAAACAAAAACTAAAAAATGAAAACATAAACAAAAACTAAGAATTCATTACTAGCAGACTTGCACTATAAGGAATACTAAAGTACATCCTTTAGGATGAAATGAAATGACACCAAATTCTAACTCAGATCAGCAGGAAGGAACAAAGGAATAAATTAATAAGTATATGGGTAAAATATAAGAGAAGTTATCTCTCAGTTAAAAATACATATATCAGGGGTGACTAGGTGGCTCTGTTGGTTAAGCATCTGCCTTTGGCTCAGGTCATGATCTCCGGGTCCTGGGATGGAGCTTCATGTCAGGCATCCTGCTCAGTGGGGAGCCTGCCTCTCCCTTTCCCTCTGTCCCTCCCCCTGCTTGTGCTCTCTCTTTCTCTCTCTCTCAAATAAATACATAAAATCTTAAAAAAAAACTTTTAAAAATAAAAATATATGTATCTGTTTAAAACAAAACCTGTAATACCACATTGTGGGTATTTTTAAACATAGATAAGAGGAATACTAATAGCAAAAATACCACAAAGGATAGAGGGGCAGGAAATGGGACTACCCAGCCACAAAACTCTTATTGTTGATGTGATGTAGTGAAATATGAATTCTAAGTACACTAGGATGAGTCAGAAGGTGTGTGTATTCCAACATTGAAAAAAAATGGAATACTAAAATACACTCACACAAAAGAAGGCAGGAAGGTAGGGTAGGAAGAAGAAAGCAGATGAGATGGATGGGAAGCAAATGGGAACAGGGAGACTAGATCTAATCACATCAGTAATTTCACCAAAACGAAATAGACTAAAACAAAATCTTCTAAAAAGCATAGATTGCCAGACTGGACAAAAACATAAGACCCACTATAGATATGCAAGAGGTGTGTTTTAAATATTTTATGTATTTATCTATTTAAAGAGAGCTAGTGCACGAGAGGGGGGAGGAGCAGAGGGAGGGGGAAGGAGAATCTTAAGCAGGCTCCACGCTCAGTGCAGAGCCTCATGTGGGGTTCAATCCCACAACAGCCCCCACCCTGAGATCATGACCTGAGCTGAAATCAAGAGTCAGATGCTTAACCCAGTGAGCTACCCAGACGCCCCAAGAGATGGACTTTAGATGTGAGGAGATAACTAGGTGAGGAGGAAAACAATGTGTAATGAAATATCAGGCCAACACTAACGAGGAGGAAAGCCAGAGAGACCATATTCATATCCAACAGATCAGGCTCTCTGATAAAGGCATATCGCTGGACATTTCATAATGGTAAAAGGGCCCAAACATGAGGAAGACACTGCAACCTAAAATATGGATGAACCTAGAAGGAAGGCTCTCCAAAATCACACCGCAAAACTGTCAAAACTTACAGAGGAATGAGATAAATCCACAATCACAGTTGGAGATGTTAGTTAGCACCCTGGCCTCACTACTTGATAGAACAATTAATTAAAAATAAATCCCTAAGAAAATAAGATACTGAAAAGAATATCAATTACTTCACCCTAATGATATTTATAGAGCTCTGAGCCGAACAAGTATGGAATACCTTCTCTCCCAAAGTACATAAAACAGTGGAAAGACATATGGGAGGCCATAAACCAACTCTCAATCATTTTATAAGACTGAAATATTACAGAATATATTCTCTGGCACAATGGAATTAAATTAGAAGTTAAGCACAATAAAAAAAAAAAAAGGAGAGAGAGCCAGTATATTTGGAAAATAAAACAACCCTTCTAAGGAACCCATGGGTTACAGCAACAACACCACAAAGAAAATTAGAAACCATTTCGAGCTGAAAGATGATGGAAATATAACACATCGAAAGTTGTGAAATGCAGCCAACTCAAGGCTTATAGAGAAATTTGTAGCCATAAGTGGTTATATTACAAAGGCAGAAAAGTTTAAAATAAATGTCCTAAGGTTCCAATGAAGCAGCTAGAAAAAGACAAGCAAATTAAACCCACAGTAAGTAGGAAGGAGGCGGTCATAAGGAGCAGAAACCACAGAAGGAGAAGAGAGGCAAAATATAAACAAAGTCAGAAGTTGATCCTTTGAAAAGATAAATAAAACTGTGAAACCTCCAGTAATACTTACCAAAAAAAAAAAAAAAAAAAAAAAGGAAGAAGAAGAAGGGAAAAGACACGTCGCCAGTATCAGGAACGAGAAAGGGCCAGTCACTGTGGGGTGAACAGACGTGTAAGTGTTAACAAGGGCTATTGTAAGCAACTTTCTTCTAAATTGTTTGACAAATTAGATGAAATGGACCAATTCCTTAAAAAACACAACTGAATGCAAACTGACGCAAGGTAAAATAAGACGTCTGAGTTTCTGAGAAATTGAATTTGTTATCAAAAACCTTCACACAAGGGAATGCCAGGCCTAGATGATTTCGCTGGCTAATTCTATCAAATACCAATCCCAATTTCATGTACCCTGTTTTCTTTATGAAAAGAGGAAGCTGATAAATGTATTGTTCATAATAGAGGGAGAACGAAAAGTTGCAACTCATTTCGTGAGGCCAGAATAACCCTGCTACCAAAACTTGACAAAGACGGTACAGGGAAAGAACAGCACAGAGATGTTCCTAGTGAACGTGGATGCAAAAATACTTCACGAAATATTAGCCAATTGAATCTAGCAATGAATAAAAAGGCTAATACATCATAACCAAAGGGAGTTTATCTGAGGAATGCGACACTGGTTTCACATTTCAAGAATTAATTCACGGCAATTCGCTTTATTAACGGAATACAGGAGATTCACAAAAGGCGCCTGATATCGAAAAAGCGTGTGAAAAGTTTAATGACATTTACAATTTTAAGTTTATACTGTATGTATGTGGGAAAATAACCAAGAGAGTAGATCTTAAATGTTCTCATCACGAGAAAAAAAAAAAAAAAGACTCTCTATGTGAGATGATGGGTATTAACTAGACTTATTGTAGTGATCGGTTCACAATAGACACATGTATCAAAGCATTATGTTGTATACCCAAGACCAATACATGTTCCATGTCAGTTACATCTCAACAAAACTGGGTGGGAGGGGTGGAATTTGAAACTCTCAGCGAATAATACCGGAAGAGAACTTTCTCTGTATGATGAAGGGCATGATGGAAAACTAAAGCTAACATCATGCTTAATGGTGGGGAACCAAATACTTTCCTCTTAATACTGGAACCAAGGCAAGCATATCTGCTCTTACCACTTCTAGTTCACATTGTCCTGGAAATTACGTCCAATGCAATAAGGCAAGGAAAAGAAACAAAAGGCATATGGCTAGAAAGGAAGAAGTAAGACTTTTTTTATTTGTAGACAATATACTTGTGACTGTAGAAGATCCTCAGGATTAACCACAGAACTACTGTCAGAACTACTGAGTTAAGCAGGATTGCAGGCTACCAGGTCAATATGCAAAAGTCAGTTGTATTTTTATGTATTAACAAAAACAATTAGAAAATTACTCTGGAAAACTGTGTGGAGGTTCCTCAAAGAGTTAAAAATAGACCTGCCCTACGACCCAGCAATTGCACTGGATTTACCTCAAAATACAGATACAATGAAACGCCGGGACACCTGCACCCGGATGTTATAGCAGCAATGTCCACAATAGCCAAACTGTGGAAGGAGCCTTGGTGTCTATCGAAAGATGATGGATAAAGAAGATGTGGTTTATGTATACAATGGAATATTACTCAGCCATTAGAAATGACAAATACCCACCATTTGCTTCGACGTGGATGGAACTGGGGGGTATTATGCTGAGTGAAATAAGTCAATCGGAGAAGGACAAACATTATATGTTCTCATTTATTTGGGGAATATAAATAATAGTGAAAGGGAATATAAGGGAAGGGAGAAGAAATGTGGAGGAAATATCGGAAAGGGAGACAGAACGTGAAGACTCCTAACTCTGGGAAACGAACTAGGAGTGTTGGAAGGGGAGGAGGGTGGGGGGTGGAGGTGACTGGGTGACGGGTACTGAGGGGGGCACTTGACGGGATGAGCACTGGGTGTTATTCTGTATGTTGGCAAATTGAACACCAATTAAAAATTATTATAAAAAAAAGAAAATTACTTTGTAAATGTTCATGTGCAGTATCTTTGAAAATACAAAACAGGAATTTTATTAGTCTTCTTGGGCTACCATAAACATAGTACGATACACTGAGTGGCTTATACAACACACATTTATTTTCTCCTAGTTCTGGAGGCTAGGAGTCTGAGATCAGGGCACCAGGAGTTTGGGTTCCGGGAGAGCTCTCTTCCTGGCATGCAGATGACCACTTTCTTGTTGTGCCCTCCCATGGCCTTTCCCTGGTGCAAGAGGTTAGAAAGACAGAAGGAGAGAGAGCTCTTTTTCTTCTTATAAGGCAAATCCTATCAGATTTCACTGGATAACTACCCTTTTGACTTCATTTGACCTTAATTACTCCTAAAAACCCTATCTCCAACTATAATTACACTGGGGATCAAAGCTTCAGCATTTGAAGTTTGGGGGGTTGTAATTCAGTCTATAGCAAAGCTAAATGCCAAAAGATCCGCAAGACCTCTATTCACAAAACTGTAACATGTTGCTGAGAGAAATGACAGGTCCTGTAATCATAATAATAATTTCTGCAATGTGTTTTTGTCATTTCTGTAATAAAGAAATGGAGAGATATACCATGTTCAAGGGTTGGACGAGTCAATATTGTCAAGATATAAATTCTCTGCAAATTAAAGTATAGTCTCAGTCCAATCTCTATCAAAATTTCCCCAGACTTTTTCATGAATATAAATTGATAACATGCTTCTCAAACTCATATGGAAAAACAAAGGGCTGAAAACAACCAACCAATCTTGAAAAAGAAGAGCAAAGCTAAGAAAATCTATACTTCCTAACTTCAAGACAAACTATAAAGTAATCAAAATAGTGTAGCATTGTCATAATAATAGACTAATTGGTCAATGAAACAGAATAGGGAGGCCAGAAATAAACTTGCACTTCCATGAGCAATTGATTTTTTGACAAGAACACCAAGATATTTCAATGGGGAAGGGAAAATCCTTTGAACCAATGCTGTTGGAACAATTTGATATCCAGATAAGAGAAAAGAACCGCAAGTCTTACCTCAAATAGTATACAGAAAATAATAAGAGATGAATGTAGAACCTAAAAATTAGCATTGCACAGCTTATGGGGGAAAAAATGAGAGTATCTTTGCCATGTAGGGGTAGTAAAATTTTTTTAGATAGGGCACAGAACATAATAACCATAAAAGGAAGAAATGAGAAATTAGCCTTTCTCAAAGCAAAAAGCTTCTCCTCATCCAAAGCTATCATTCATAAAACTAAAAGCAGGCCAGAAACTGGGAGAAAATGTTCATGAAACACATATCTGAAAAAGGACTTGTGTTTAGGACATAGAGTGGACGTCTATAATGCAATAATGAAGATACAAATAACTCAATACAAAATGGTCAAAAGATGTGGAGACACTTTATAAAGGAAGATCTATGAATAGCCAATAAACACATATAATAGTGCTTGACATTCTATTCGTCATCAGGTAAATGCAAATCACAACCACAATGAAGTGTTCTACACACCCATGCCCAATAGGCAGGCTAACGTCGAAAGACCCTCCACACCAAATGCTGGCAGTGAGGGGGGCAGCTAGAAGTTTCACACGTTGCTTGTGGGGAGTGTGGAATTCACACCACCTAGGAGAAAGGTTGGGCAGTTTCTCCTCGAGTTCATCATGTACCTATCCTTTGATCCCATAAAAGTCCACTCTTAGTTGTTTATCTAAGCAACACGGAAGCATGCGTGCACGAAAGTCTTGTGCGTAATTATTCTTTGCAGTTCTGCGAGCATCACCCAAACTGGGAAGAATGCAAATGTCTATCATCAGAAGAAGGGATACATGGGAAGGGAATAGCACAATACAGAAGACCACCGAGCAATAGAAAGGATTGAACTGGTGATACAGGTAACAGCGTGGAAAGATCTCACCAAAGTTACGCAGACAGAAAGAGTCCAGACACAAAAGTATGCCTACTGTATGGTTTTATTTATATCCATTTTGGTGAAAAAAAAAATCAAGCTAGTGGTTGCCTGATGGGGGTGGTGGTGGAGATACTGACTAGGAAGAGACCCTACAGATCATTCTAGTCCTATATCATAATAAGGGGTTGGGTTTGATGGGGCTCAGAACACACTACCCCTAACTATAACATCTTGGTACATTCAACGTTTTAAGCTTAAGGAATTTTTTTAAATGGCAGAAGCAAGAAGCTCACTCTGACCTTCCCACCTCTCCCTTATTCCCTGAAATTGGTCCTAAAACTCCCATGTGAAAGGCTCCCTTTCTATGCCAGGAGGAAGGAAGACATTCTTATCACCAGAGATGGGGAATTTGGGGCCAAGAAATCTGTACAAATCTTGCTAAACTAACCTTTCTCTTTTCTTTCTTTTTCTTTCTTTCTTTCTTTCTTTCTTTCTTTCTTTCTTTCTTTCTTTCTTTCTTTCTTTCTTTCTTTCTTCCTTCCTTCCTTCCTTCCTTCCTTCCTTCCTTCCTGGAGTGGGGATGTGCAGAGGGAGAGAGAGAATCTTAAGCAGGCTCCATGCCCAGCACAGGGCTGGATGTGGGGCTTGATCTCACTACCCTGAGATCATGACCTGAGCCAAAATCAGGGGCAGAAATCTGTGCCCCTGTTATTCTTTTGTTTTTTTTTAAACTGATTCTTATTTTTTGAATTACCTCTTACCCATTTATTATCCCTAGTGCAAACCCCTTTGTCTAGTCAATTCTTCACGAATTTATTGGTTTTCTTTCCTTTTCTTTTCTTTCTTTTTTTTTTTTTTTTTTTTTTAAAAGGTGTAAAAGTGTCCTGCTGTGGTCACTTCTCTGAGTCTTCCTTCTCTTATGAAGGCTCCCATGTACATGTAAAAATGGAATAAAACGTGTAGACTTTGCTCCTGCTAATCTGTCCTTGCCAGTTTAATTTTCAGACCCAGCTAGAGACAGAAAGAGGGTCAAGGAAAACTTTTCCCTTCCCTACAGGTTGTATGAGCATATCCATTTGTCAAAATCATAGAGTGAAGATTTGTGCATTTCAGTGCATCTAAGTTTTATCTAAGAAAACTGCAGGGCAGCCCCGGGGGGCTCAGCGGTTTAGCGCTGCCTTCGACCCAGGGTGTGATCCTGGAAACCCGGGATCGAGTCCCATGTCGGGCTCCCTGCATGGAGCCTGCTTCTCCCTCTGCCTGTGTCCCTGCGTCTCTCTCTCTCAATCTCTCTCTCTGTGTCTCATGAATAAATAAATAAAAATCTTAAAAAAAAAAAAAACTGCAAAAAAGAAATCAAGAGGAGGGGTGCCCCGTGGAAGGAGAGATTGCTGGGGCTGCGTGATGGGTCCGCAGGGGTTCATTCCACCATTCTGTTTATAGATTTGTGATCTTTTCGAATACAAAGAAGGGAATGACAAAAACGTGTTGGGGGCATCCCATCCTTGGCTCAGGGCCTTCTGAAAATGATCAGAGAAGCGCCTCCCGGAATGAAGACACGATCCCGCCAGCGCTGGTGTTCGCCGTGCCCTCTTGGCCGTCTGTATACGCCTGCAAGGGATGTAATATCTGGAGGCATCTTGCCAAGATCTGTCTGAGAATGGCACACCCCTGAGCTTTGCTGTCATGCGAGGAGTCAGGATTGGCCGGGACGAGGGATGTAAGCCGCTGACAGTTTTCAGGCTCTTCCTGACGGTTTGAACTGATGCTTCCTCAAGGTGACCCGACTTCAGCAGAGTTGAGCTGGCCTCTCTGTCTCAACGCCGAGGCAGCTGGCCCGGGAGCTGGTCACTCCTCATCTGTGGGCCCTGCTCCTCAAGAGCTCTGGACAGATAGGAGCCGGGCCGGTTAAAGCACCTCCTTCCCTTCCTGTGACATGGGGATGTAGGGCTTTCTCCCCTGGGACCTCCTCCCGCACCATTCCTTATAGGTGTCGATTTTGGTTCCTTTAAGAGCCACTGATGGCGGGACACCTGGGTGGCTCAGCGGTTGAGCATCTGCCTTCAGCCCAGGGTGTGATCCTGGAGACCCGGGATGGAGTCCCACGTCAGGCTCCCTGCATGGAGCCTGCTTCTCCCTGTGCCTGTGTCTCTGCCTCTCTCTCTCTCTCTCTGTTTCTCATGAATAAATAAATAAAATATTAAAAAAAAAAAAAGAGCTGATGGCAAGTTTTCTCATTTCCCATCGTGAGAGGGTGACCCCCACCAACGAGTCATCTCGGAAATTCCAGGATGCCTGCAAAGAGAGGCAGCCGCACGGCTCAGCCAGCGAGAACGGTGCCTTCCCCAGAGCCAGGGTGCTGCTGGGTGAGAAATGTATGTGTGATCCCACCAGGCTGATCAGATGGCAAGTCCTCTGTGATGCTGGGAGCCAGCCTGTTCTTCCCAGGGCCTGTCCTTCCTCCCCACGGCCGCACCCAGCCCTTCCCTCACCAAATCCCACCACTGTCTGGGGCTAGGCTACATACTTTGCTTCCTTGCCTTTTCTCTTAGCTTGCCTGGAGGTGACATTGAAGCAATCCAATCGGGACGCCTGGGTGGCTCAGCATTGAGTGTCTGCCTTCGGCTCAGATTATGATCCCGGAGTCCTGGGATTGAGTCCCACATCAGGCTCCTGCAGGGATCCTGCTTCTCCCTCTGCCTGTGTCTCTGCCTCTCTCTCTCTCTGTGTCTCTCATGAATAAATAAGTAAATAAATCTTAAAAAAAAAAAAAAAAAGCAATCCAACCTATACATTCCTCTCTCCACCCCCCACCCCCCCAGGGAAGATGCTTGTTTTTTGTTCACTTGAAAGAGAGAAAGAAACACTTTAAAATATACATACAAATTAAGAATTGGAAGCTCATATTTCCTTCCCCCTCACCTCCTGCCTGAAAACGATTTGGTGCATTTACTTCCTGAGTTGTTTTTTTTTTTTTTTCCTCTCTGTACACTGTTTGGATCATCAAGGGAGCACCTCCAGAGAGACATCCCAGGAAATCGGCTGGTGGACAGAATGTTCAGTAAGGCTCCCCTGTCCCCCACAAGCGGCTCCGTAAATCACAGGGAGTGTCTGCCAGAGTCTGGTCCGCCTGCGGTGCTGGAGAGCGCATTTATCGAGCTTGCTGTTGTAACAGGATTCTTATCCACATCATCAGAGAAGATAGCAGGAGGATGCTGGCAAGGGTGAGAGGCCACTAGGCAGATGGTCCTTTATTGTGGCAAACTGCTCCTTTAATTTCTGTGACAGAGTAATACAGACTCCCAGGCTGCGACCTTTTCTCAGGCCATTATAGAAGTCAAATTGGCTTCAGTCAGGAGGCATCATTGCAAGGCTTCATCATAACTCCACACGGAAGGGGACCCCGCGAAGTGCCAGACAAGAACGAATGGGCCGATCCCGCTGGCATCCACAGCACCCAGAGAAGGGGAACCCGGACAGGTGGTGGGGCTTGCCGCAGTGTAGACCCGCAGCCCCCTGGAGCACCCTGCCCTGAGATGGATGGATGGCCGAGGGGGACGTGGGCTGTGCTGGTGGGGTTGAGCAAGGAGGTGGTGATGCACCCATCTGGATAATCTGGGACCCCCAGATGGCCCTGCACTGCAGCAAGGTATGGCTTGAACTCCTTGTGGCTGTTGGCTCAGGGAGTTCCCGAGCTGGGCAGTCGCCTGGGACCGTAGGGCTCTCTAGACATGAGGCCTAGTTAGGCCAAAGGACCCATCAGAGGTCACAGAGCCAGCCAGTGGCTGAGCTGTCCTCAAACCTGGGCCTTCTGTCCCCCAGCCTAGTATCTGTGCTACTTCCAGTGTTTTAAAGAAGCTTGGGAGGAGGAAAGAGAGAAGGGGGGAAGGGGAGAGGCAGCTGTTCACTCCAGGGATATCGTTTTTTGGGAGCCGAAATCCTAGAGTTCCAGCAAAATCTCAAGGAGCCTTCTTTTCCTAGGGAAGCCTTCGCTGCACTCCAGAGGCCACGGGCCCTGGGTGGGGGCGTCCCTGGAAGCCAAGGCCTGTAGGGGGCACTGTTGGTTCGGCCGATGCTTTGGTGTGAGCCAGACTGGTCCTAGACGGCGGCGGTGGTGAGACAACCCAGAGCTGCCCAAGTGGAAGGAGACACGGTTCCAGCTGCAGCTCCGCCCCTAGTTCCCTGGGGACCCCGGGGGCGAGGCTCGGTTTCCTCCCGGCCTTCATCCTCAGTCATCATCATCACCGTCAACCATGACGATGCGCTTGCTACACAGCAGGCAAGATGTGGGGCATTTTATGTGGTTCCTGTCATTCGGTCCTCAAGGCAACCAGTGATGTCAGGGCTAATGTCACCCAGCTTTACAGATCTGGAGACCAAAGGACATCACTCCCCCCCCACCCCCCCGGCCCCAGAGTCTCTCCTGGATCCCACCCTGGAGGATTCTATGCTGCTCTGCTGACTGGGTTTGACTTAGCCAGAGTGTGAGGAAACGGGGCAGAGACTGGGTGCATCTGGGTAACAAGGGCATCATCGTATGCCGTGCCTCTGAATCCATAGACAAGTTTGGGGAGTTCTGGCAACTTCTTTCTGGGAAATGTCTGCAGACTCCTTCTTCTCTTTGCTTCTAGAAACAGGGGTAAGAGGAGCCAGGGCATGGCAGCCAAGGCCATAGCATAGACAAAGGCCCAGTCTCCAGGGTGACTCCAGTTCTGCACCAAGAGAGGGCCCCGCATATGGGACTCCTCCAGCAGCACTGTCATCTTCCCAGAAAGAAGGGCTCCCCAGGAAGGGAATCAGACGTCCCCCCTCCCCCCGGGGTCTGAAAAGGAATAGTGTTTGAATCCTTACCCTAAAAGGTAAGAAAATGTAGCTAAGGAGAAGCACCATTATCTGCCCCCCCCACCCCCACCCTGAAGGCCACCGGCCAGAAGCTCTGCTGCTCCCAGAAGCGTGTATGGAGGAGCTGCCCTCGCCTGAGCTGTCACTCTGTCCAACGGGGGGGAGGGGGTGACCTGGGCCCGCGGCAGGTTTCCTCACTGTGGCATGAGGGAAACAGTGTCCTTGCTCAGAAGAACCATGGCCTCGTGGGGGGGCGACGGTGATAGGATCACACGTCCTCTGGCACGCGTCGACTGACATGACTAAACCCACATGGGAAAACTGCTGAGGCTGAATCATTACACACGAAGGAAATGCCCGAGGAAGAGGGAGATCGGAACGGAATGGAAATGTTCCAGAAAGTATCCTAGAAATGAGTTTGAAGTCAGATTTTAAAGGTCACTTCCTCCCACCCACTTACCCAACTTGACCGATGCCCTCACTCTACCCAGGCCTGTGCTAAGTAAGGCCCAGGGAAGGTGATGCTGACTCACTCATTCATTCATTTATTCATACCACACCCGAAAGTTCAGGGTTTGCTCATGCAGAACACATAGCGAGAGCTTGCAGGGACGCGGGGAGACCTTCCAGGGCAGGGGCCTCGGGGCACAGAGGCTGTGAGTCAGGAGGTCTGCAGAATTATGAGCAGTTAAGGACATTGGAGTTCTCCCTTTACTTACAAAAACATTTGTTTTATTATTTTTTAAAAGATTTTATTTATTTATTCATGAGAGACACAGGCAGAGGGAGAAGCAAGCTCCTCACAAGGAGCCTGATGTGAGACTCGATCCCAGGACTCCAGGATCGCGACCTGAGCCAAATGCAGATGCTCAACCACCGAGCCATCCAGGTTCCCCCCCTTTTTTATTTTTAAATGATCCAAGGGTTTCAACAAGACTGACTTGAAGTGCTGGGCTGCAAACTGGAAGTTGCTGCACATTCTTACTCAGGTAAGCTCTTACTCAGGGCTACTGGTGGAGGAAATATTGTTGAAGAACGTCCTGTGTGTCTTGCACCGTGTTGGGTGAGTTGGACGAAGGCAGACGGGGACACGGTGCATGTCAGGCCATCAGCACCACCACCACCGTGGGGCCCACAGGCTTGTTGGCCACCTAGCTCAGGTCCCACCTGCCTCCCGCCCTCCACATCCACTGTACCCTGTGTGGCCAGGAAGTGCCGCCGAGCCTCCATCTCCGAGTGTGTGCGTGCATGTGAGAGAATGTACATGGAAGGGTTGTGTGGCGTGCTGGTGCTCGTGTGGGTGGGTGTGAGCCGGTGGGAGTGTGTCTGTGTGTCTCTGTGGTATGTGAGTGTGTGGGTGCATGTGAGCACATGTAGGCGGGAAGGGACTTTCTCGGGAAGCAAAGCGTGGGGACAGGCTGGGCCTGCGGCCCATGTTTGAAAGGCCATCGGGGGTTGCGCTGGGTGGGCCTGGCTGGAAACCCACGTCGGGAGTGCCTGAGATGGGCCGGAGGAGTGTGGCTGGGGACCCACAGGAGGAGAAGGGAGAGGGCACGAGGGAGGAAGGTGTTGGCGGGACCGCACCTGTTGTACGGGCAGAGACAGCAGCAGAGCCCACCTGTGTCCCCTGGCTGGGTGAGGGGCAGGTGGCAGGGGTGTCACCACAGTGAAAGCTGCAAGGTGGGTCGCTGGGTGCGAAGCCCGGGCCGGTCCAGGAGGCACTGGGGGATGCCAGCAGGGACAGGATGTGGCCCTGGGTCGGCACCACAGATGTGCTCCCTGTGGAAGTGGAGCGCTTGTGTCGCAGAGTGGCCAGGCCACCCAGAGCAGGGCACTGTTCAGGCGGGGACGGGGGCCGTGAGGCTGCTCACCTGCAGCCTGGACACCCGAGGTGGGGGGACCTCCAGCCGGTGGGGCCCTTGACAAGGGTGCGGGAAAGGACCCGGGAGGGAGGTGGCTGCATCTTCGGGGCCCGCTAGGGCGGCAGCACGGCCTGGAACGCACCTGCTCCTGGCCCAGCGCGTCTCTTCCAGGCTTTTTGCTTCTGTACCTGCAGATTATTCAGCCGGGTGAGGGGCCTTTCTGCAGCGCTTTGTTTTCTTAAAGAGCAGCTAATACAAACCTCAGTGGGTTTGTCACTCGGTGTTGCCTTCCCTCTGCTGTTTGTTTTCTCAGCAGACCCCTCCTGGCCCCCACCTCGAAGCTATCTCGTGGGCTGATCCACGCTGGTAATCCTGGGTTCTGGCATCAGAGCCGTTGCTATGGGGACCTGGGGATTCAGCATTCTGATGATGGGTTCGGTGGCGGCATGAATGCGAGCAGGGGTGGGGGGAGAGGGAGGGGAGGCGGAAATCTCTGGATCTCTGCAGGGAGGTGACGAGGAGGAAGTGGCAAGGGGGTGTCGTGGTTTCCCGGGCTGCTGTAATAAAGCACCACAAACTGGGGCGGTTAAAATAACAGACACTGATTCTCTGGCAGTTCTGGAGGCCAAATCAGGGTGTGGGCAGGGGTGGTTCTCTCCGGAGGCCCCGATTCTGTTCCCTGCCTCTCTCCTGGCGTCTGGTGGCGGCTGGCAGCCCTGCTGTGCCTTGGCCTGGGGACGCACCCCTCCAGTCTCTGCCTGGGTCCTCCCGAGGCCTTCTCCCCTGCGCGTCTCCCTGTGTCTGCCCCTCCCCTGCCTCCTGTAGGGACGCTCTTCACTGGAGGCCCCTGGGCGGCTCAGCGGTGGAACACCTGCCTTTGGCCCAGGGCATGATCCCGAGGTCCTGGGATCGAGTCCCGCGTCAGGCCCCCTGCATGGAGCCTGCATCTCCCTCTGCCTGTGTCTCTGCCTCTCTCTCTGTGTCTCTCACGAATAAACAAATAAAATCTTAAAAAAAAATTAAAAAGGACACTCTTCATTGGATCCGGGGCCTACTCTAAATCCGGGATGATTTTAACTACATCTGCAAAGTCCCCTTTTCCAATTAAGGTTGGCTTTATCGGTTCCAGGGGATTAGGATGTGGACACATCTCTTTGGAGATCACTGTTCACCCCACCAGGGTGGAGAACTCACACGGCAGTGCAGCTTTGCTGCCTCGAACCTGAGGTGCCGGCACCGGAACATTCAGATTTGGTGAGTGGTTCTGCTGGACATGTGCCTCTTTGCACCAGCGGATGAACCTGTTCTTCTCCCAGAGGGCAGACCCTTTGAGGTATCCCGACTGATGCAGAGACGCCGAGGTTGAGCTTCTGAAGCTCAGCATCACCCAGTCCCTGGGGAGGGGTGCAGCCATGGGTGTCAGCAGTCAACACTCCCAGCAACTGGGGCTGGGTGTGTCGGTCCCCGAGGGGAAGGGGGTCCGTGCCTACTGCAGCACCCAGCACGGGGCGGGGTGCACAGGTAGTCCCGGCAAATGCTCAGCGGTTGTCTTTTAAAAGGGGGTGGTCCCTTCTCCTTGCAACAGTTTCCTTCCTTGACCTCCCGGCCCCCAGGGGCCCTGCTTTCCCTCCCACTGCCCCCCCAACTGGCCTCCCCTCCTCATCACCCCTCACCTCTCAATGCAGGTGCACCTCAGGGCTCGGTCCTCCGGGGGCCCATCTCTGCCTATTATGCACACTCTTATCCATCTCATGCCTTTAAATACCATTTATAAGCTGAAGACTCTTAAATTTTTATCTCCAGCTTGGACCCCGCGCTGAACTCCAGGCTCATATATTCAACTGTCTCCTCGAAATCTCCGGTTATATATCTCATAGGCTGTGGGTGCCGCGAGAACTTTCCACTCACACCTTGGCTGGCAGGAGCGCCGTAGCTGACAGCCACTGGACCCTGCTCTGGGGTACCCCAAGGCCATGCACCCCATGGGCTCCTTCCAGCCAGTGATTACTCCTGGGGGACAGGCAGAGAGAGGGTACGGGGCAGGCCCATGCCTGTGGGATGGGGGCACCTCTGGTCGGAGATTTAGGCTCAAGGACCCCACCCTGGCCTGGCAAGAACATTCTCAGAACTGGGTGTGGCTGGAGGGTCTTCCTCCCCGGCTTCCTTCCCTCCCCATCTCCTCTGAAGGCCAGCGTCCCAGCCAAGGGCCCTCCCGGCCCCCTCCGACTCCCCGCCCCTCATCATCATGGGCCTTTCCCCCACCATCCTAAGCCTCTCCCACAGCCAGTCCTGTCCTGGCGTCTGTGCCCCGGGAGGATCCAAACCCACACCTTTGCAACTCAACTTTGGCTTGTCTTCAGTCAAGTCAACCAGCTCCCTCTTCCCCTTAAAAACAAAACAAAACAAAACAAAACAAAACAAAACAAAACAAAACACAAAACACTTCTCTCACGTCTTCAAACCTCTTCTCAATAAATGGCAATTCTAACTTTCCAGTTGCTCAGGTCAAAAAACCTTGGCGCCCTCCTAGAGGGTCCCATCTTTTCTCCCTTGTCCAATCCAGCACCAAATCCCGTGGGCTCCCCATGTCGGAGCCTATCCAGTGGGACCCACAGTGGGTCCCCTGCACCTGCCTACCTGGATCATCCCAAAGCTTCCCCAGCAAACCCTTGCCCCAAGCTCCTTGCTTCACTCTTGTCCTGCTCCCCTCTCGGGCAATTCGTAACAAGGGGCTGAGCTGTCCTGTCCAAATGTCAGAGTGCATCCTGGGGGGGCCACTAGGTCCCACGGAAAAGCCACAGTCCACACAGCGGACCACAGGGCTCCCCGGCCCCTCTCGCCGAGCTCTCCACCCCCTTATGCCAGCACAGCCTATTTGTGTTTCCTCAGGCCCATGCCCACCTTCACCTGCCCTCTAGGTCCTTCTGCACGTCCTCCCCCAACATGTGAACTCCTAGATCCTCTCATCTCACTCAGGTGCCACCTTCTCGGGCTTTCTCTGCCCGGTCCACACCACACATCCTGTTCTCCTGCCCGTGCAAACAGTAACGTATTTTTACTTTTTGTTTTAAATATTTAAAAAATATATTTATTTATTCATGAGAGACACAGACAGAGGGAGACGCAGGCTCCCTGCGGGGAGCCCGATCTGAGACTCGATCCCTGGACCCAGGATTATGCCCTGAGCCGAAGGTGGATGCTCATCCACTGAGCCACCCAGGTGCCCATATTTTTAGTTTAAATTTGCTTGTTGGGTCTGATTCCTGCCCCGAGAAGGGAGGCTCCATGGACTAGGTCCTTTCTCTCTCTATCCTGGGTCTGCAGGGTGCGTGGGGCACAGCAGGTGCTCCGCAGAGACTTGTTAAGGGAATAAAGAGTGAACTCACTAAGGCACCTGACCCATAACAGTATTTGATAAATATTGGCTTCCTAAAATTGAGTTTGCTTTTATTTCATAAAATTCAAGCGACTGTAGAGCAGAAACAAGAATTACCTATAATCCCACTGTTTTGATACCCCCTATTGACATTTTAAAAAAGATAAAAATAATATATGCACAGTTGGAAAATCCTATTAGGTATCACAAGGCATAGAATGAAAAGAAAGAGCCTTCCTCTTAGACCTCCCACACCACCCCCGGCAACCCCGCAGGGCCGTTGTTTCCTTGGGCTGAGAAGGGTCCCATCCACAGGGGCGGTAGGTATGGCTGGGGAAGGGGCCAGAGACCCTGGGAAGCACTCGGAGCAGCAGGGAGCTAGACTACAGAGGGGTGCGTGTTTGTTCGAACCTTAGCGCCCCCCCCCCCCCCCCCCCCCCCCACCCCGCCAGCACAGACATAAACTGAGATTTTATAGTGTCCTAGATTTGGGAGAAAATCCCCCTGGGCAGGTTCTGCAAAGTCCAAATCTCCAACCCCTCTCTCTCCATCCCTCACTACACCCCAGCTACTGTGGCCTCCTTCCCATGGGCTTTCCCGCCTCAGGGCCTTGGCACATGCTATTCTTTGCCTGGAAAGACCTCTTTCTCCCCATCACGTGCCAGCTCCCACTCATCCTTCTGGTCTCCGCTTACATCAGCAGTTCTTACATTTACGGAAGCACCAGACTCACCTGGAGAGCTTAAGTAACAGCCTTGTCGCCAGGGTTTCTGATTCAGTAATTCTGGGATGGCCTGAGAATGTGCATTTCTTTTTTTCTTTTTTTTTCTTTTTAAATTTTATTTATTTATTCATGAGAGACACAGAGGGAGAGGTAGGCTCTCTCGGGGAGCCCGATGGGGGACTCGATCCTGGGACTCCAGGATCATGCCTTGAGCCAAAGGCAGAGACTCAACCACTGAGCCACCCAGGCATCCCAAAATGTACATTTCTAACAAGTTCCCCACTGCTGCTGCTGAGGGGACCCTACTTTGAGAACCACTGGGTTAAATGGTGCTTTTTTTTTTTTTTTAAGACACTGGCGCCACAGGCCTCCCTCCCCCACCTTTCTAAATTAGGTCTTCTTGTAGCACCATGTGCATTTTCTTCACACCACTTATCACAAATTTTTAATTATATGTTGATTTGTGTTTAATGAAGTTCTTCTCATCTAGACTGCGTCAGACTGAGGATCTGGGCTACACTCCTCCATCCTTTCTCGTATTAAAACAAGAAGGACCCATAAACAGATATCGTATCCGGTTAGTCTCACTTGCCTCTAGAAGGGAGGACTTTAATATTTATTGGACACTATTCATTGCACCATAATAGAGACTTTCGGAGTAATAGTGACCAACAGTGACCACCTTTTATTGAGCACCTACTCTGTGCCAGGCGATGCACTTGGAAAGGGTTTCTGCTTGTTTTGTTAATTTATACCCCCCCCCCCCCCCCCCCGTGATGCTTAACACATAAAAGAAGTAATGAGTGAAAATAGACAAGTGCCCAGCATGGGACCTTTTCTCCTTTCCTGGAGGATGAGGAGATGGTCATCCTGGGACTGAGTTTATAGCCCTTTCTCCTACCTGGGGGTGTCTGCAAGGGGTTAGGAGGCTGGGATCCTTTGGGGTCTCCAACCTGGTCCCACTTGCCCGGGAAGGTGGACAAGGCTCCTGGGAGCACAGAGGAGCGTCTCCAGGCGCCCTGCAGAGGCAGCGGAGAAAGACAGCCTTCCTTCCACTGCCTTTCATACAACAAAATAATAATAATGAGAGATGGGGCGGGGGCGGGGGGAGCCCATGGACTGGTTCATTTCCATTACATGCAAAGCAGAAAATAAGAAGATCAAAGCAAGGCCAAAAAGAAGGAGACAGGAAAATAAAAGGAGGGGGACCCCGAGGCGGGAATGGAGGAGGTGAGGAAAGAAAATGCAGGAGGGGAGTATCCACCTCGGAAATTGGCTCTCCCCTTCCTAGGTGTCCATGGGCTACCTGCCAAATCAATTGATTACATCTGTAGGCAGAGTTGCCTTTTTATTTCACACCAATTTTCACGGGCAGCGTAAGATAAAAATGGAAGAGACGGAGTGAATGGGAAAAGATGATTGAATGTTGATGTGAAAGGAAAGTACTGGGAAGAGGGTGACCGGACACGCGGCTGCGGGAGGGGTGGCTGGCGAGGGCCGTCTGCACCATGGGGGTCTCCAGCCCCTTCCTTCTTTTCTTGTCTTTCTCACCTGTTATAGTTTTTGAAAACTCCATTTCCAATCCCAGAGGCCTATGGGTTGCTGTGCCCCTAGGCAGAGGGGGCCGGTGCACTCCCTGGGGCCCCAAGGAGGCACTGCTCTGCCGCCCTGCTTCGTAGATTCCTTCCCCCCCCACTCCCAAAATCGAGGGGCTGCCTGAACTTGACCCGGTCTCTTCTGCTCCTGGAGCCTCAGTTCCCCCACCTGGGGCACAGCGATAATCACTTGCTTGGCTGTGGTGCTGGGGAGCGCTAGCACGTGAGAAGTTTGAGGTGTGCTTTGCAAAAGGAAGGGCTACAAGCAGCGTTTATAATCTGAGCAAATAAAGATCGGATACTGCACCATCAGGGAATAATGGGCCCTTACTAGTACATCCTGTAGCCGGCTGGCCTGGGTGGGCCCCCCGGGGGCCCAGCTCCCTGCCGTTCCCCTAAAAGTATCCTACACCCAGCTGGACATCTGGTCTTCAAAGGCCGGATGGCCAGGCTGTTGGGGGGGGCTGTGTCCCAGAAATCCCTTGCTCTGAGGCTACTCACCAGGGGTGTTGGGGGAGTAGGGCCCTATCAGAGAGCCCTCCAAAAAAAAAAAAAAAAAAAAGTGCAGCCCGGGTGGCTCAGTGGTTTAGCGCCATCTTCAGCCCAGGGCCTGATCCTGGAGACCCAGGTTCGAGTCCCACGTCAGGCTCCCTGCAGGGAACCTGCTTCTCCCTCTGTCTGTCTGTCTGTCTTTGTTTCAATGAATAAATAAACAAAATCTTAAAAAGAAAAAAGAAAACCCTCCAAATCTGAAACAGTGTTCCCCAAGGATCAGAGGCAAAAGGGGAACCAGGATACGATCCCTCCCAGCTTTTCCTTCCCCACCCCAGCTCCATGGGGAACACAGCCACCTGTGCGGGTGTAAGCAGAGTCCAAGCTGGGAGCAGAGGGTGGGATGGTGGCTGTACCATCTCCGGGAAGGGGGCCGACATTCAGTGCCAGGCCCCCGAAGTGGCTCTGCCCCAAGACCCTGAGGCCCCGTTGCAGGAAGGGCAGAGCAGGGTGCCGCCACCACCTACACTGCCGCCGCTTACTTGCGCCCGCCGGACCTGGCCTGTCAGCACGGTGGGCAGTGTCCTGGGATGCTGAGGGCCGTGGGTGTTTGAAGAAGGTCACAGAGGTGGGGAGGCACCCAGATGCGTGCTGTCCGTCCAGGGGTCCGAAGCTTCTCGGGACAGGGGCCTCGGCATCCGTGGGGGCTCCTTACAATCACCATGCAGAAAGCCAGTGCTGAGAAGTTCCTTATCAAAGGACCCACCCAGCACCCCCATTTTGCAGAAGAGAAGAAAAAGGCCTAGAAAGGGTCGCATCACAGCATGTGTAGGGAGTGGATTAGAGGCAAGGGGGAGGCTAGACTCTGGGTTTGCCCACTCCCGTTCTGGGGCTTTCCCTGTGCGTGTTTGGAGGCGTGGGAGCTACGCTCGGGGTTACGTTTCGGGGAAGCAAGTCAAATGCAGAGGCCCGTATTCGCAGGCCGAGTTGAGCGTGGTTCGTAGGACGAGAGGGAAAAGGGACAATTAGCTCTGCCTCATAAACTGAGTATAACGTGCCAGGGGGATGAGAGTGGGGAGTTTTGTGCAACACGGGTGGGGCTGCGGCCTGTGTTTCTGCGCGGGGTGCTCACGCACCTGCTGTGAGAGGGGCGCACAGCCCGTGGCTGGTCAGCTCTCCCCGGCCACAGCCCACCCTCCCTGGGGGTGAGGCCAGGATGGGGTCTGCTTAACACTCGGTCCCTCCCGACCTCTGCACAGCTGGTGCCCGGGAGAAGGGTCCTGTGACGGGAAGGCGGGCAAATATGGGGCGCATCTCCCAGGCGTCCCTGGATGTTGCACTTTTTCCTGGTCTCCTTCAAAGCCCCCATGACAATGTCCCTGGGGTGGGAGTGGAGCAGAGGGGTCATAGCTTTTCACCTGACGTCTTGGTTCAGAGGCTAGTCCCCAGCAAACAGATAGGAAGGGAAATTGAGGTAGCAATCCTATTCTCACTGATCGGCGAGTGTTACTGACCGTGGCAGACCCTGACGGTGGCCTGTCCCCCTGGAGGCCACCCCAGCCATGGTGGACAGGTCACAGGAAGGCGGCTGAAGGGCTGGAGAGCCTTCTGCTTCCACTGCTGGAAGCTGGCTTTGTGGAAGAGAGCTCAGTACCCCAAGTCAGGTGCAAGTGCTGGAACTTAAATCCCTAAGCGAGGCTCTCAGCCCAGAGGGACGGGAGCTGATGGAGAAACACAGTTCGCTCTTCTGCTCTGCACCCTCCCAGAGGCCCCCAGATGGCTGAGCCCCCGGCTGCCCACAGCAGGGATCTGCTCACTCATGAGCACCCCCTTAACTAGCTTTCCTCCCTCTCCCCTCACCTCTGCGCACTCTCCGCGTGCTTCCGGGACCACCTCTCCCAAAGAAACCACTTGCGCTCCAATCTTTGCCCAAAGTTCTGCTTTTGGAACTCATGCCAAGACACCGAGACCCCGAGCTCCCAGGCATGGGCTGTCCTGGCCGTGTGGCATTAGACACGTCCTGTAACTTCTGGGAGCCCCTGTTTTCAAACGTATAAAATGAAGGGTCAATGCTCTATGGCTCCTTGGGAGTTTGTTTCTTAATCATTAAGAAATTAAATTCATTCAAGACTGCCACGGGGCAAAAATGTAGGCTGTGTGCTCTGGATTGCAAGATTAAAGATCGATACAGTGTTGTACAGAAGCAAGTGTTAAACCGGGTGACAAATTTTAACTAGAGCTCGGGATCAGAAGAAGGGAGGATGTAGTCAGAGAAGGCTTCCTGGGAGAGGGGGGCTTTTGAGCGAGTCCATAAAGGCAGAGGTGGGTGGTGGGTGGTGGTTAGGGTGGATCCAGGTAGTTTGAGGCCCACAGCGGGGGAGCAGAGCATGGAAAGGGGCCTCCAGAACCACAGTCCGAGGGTGCAGGCTCTGGCAGGTCCAGTGTTATGGGCTCTATGTTTGTGTCCCAGTGAAATCCACACGTTGAAGACCCGACACCCAGCCTGATGGTATTTGGAGGTGGGGCCTTTGGAGGTAGTTAGGTGTAGATGGTCATGAGGGTAGGGTCCCCACGATGGGATTGGTGCCCTTGTGAGGAGAGGACACGGCGGGAAGGCAGGTGCCTGCCAGCCAGGAGGGGGGCCCTCACCAGGAGCAGAATCTGCCCACCGTTGATCTTGCACGTCCCGGCCTCCAGAGCTCGGAGAAATAAATGTCTGTGCTTAAAGCCCCATCTGTGGTATTTTGTTACAGCAGCCCGCGCTGACTGAGGCACATGTAGCAGGGCTTTTCCAATCCTGCATGAGCAGCACCGGACCACAGGCTACTACGTGCATTGCTGTCTGGTAGGTGTTGGGATTGTGTGGATGTTTCTGTTTTGATGACTATCCATCAATTTCTGGAAAGTCAGGAGATTGGAACCTATGGATAATTTAACTACAAAGACACTATCCATCCACTTCCCTTCCCATGTCGGCCCAGCTCACTCTAGCCCATCCCGTCCCACCTGTGTATGAAGGGACTTGTGGCACAGAAGGGGACTCTGGAGACCAGTCCCCTTGGCACAGCCGGCTGGTGCCGGTGGAGGGGAGCTGCCACTGAGACTCCCGTCACAAGAACCTCAGAGGTGGGAGATCCTGGACCTAAAGACACGAATGGTCTAAGAGGCTCTGATTATGGAAGCAATGTAGACACTCCTGTTTCTAGAAGGCCATTTCTGGTCTCTCCTGGGTCACTGAGCCAGGACTGTCTGGGCAAACAGCTCTGGCCGAGCTTGTAGGCTGGAGGTCAGTCCCACTGGAGCCGTGGTCAGTTCTACTTGGGACTCTCAGGACCACCTTGAGCTGGACTATCTCCCGTTTGTCATGACTGTGGCTTCCCGGCCGCTCTGAGAGGCAGGGGAGTGATGAGGACAAGCACCTGGTTCGGTGGGCATGCTGCCTTCCAGCTGTGGGACCCGGGAAGCCTTCTTAACAGGGCTCTGCTTGTCCGCCTGTGCCGTGGGGCTGAGAAGAGCATCCGTCTCGTGGGCTTGCTGTGGTGACAGAAGAGCCACGTGTGTGAAGTCCTTAGGGTAGCACCTGGTACTCAGCGAGTGCAAACAGTTGTTAGCTGTTACCCCACCAGCCATCTATTCTTATAGGAAACGGGGCATCTGGCATTCTGGGTGGGAGTCCCCAGGCTCTGGGGAGATTTTCAGACTCAGAGTGAGGGGTCAGAGGCCGCTGCTTGAGGACAGGCCCAGTGCACACATGCTGGCAGTGCACCTTCTAGAAGGCCTGTCAGAGATTGGTGACCCTCTGAGGCCTGAACTGCTGACCTAACTCTCAGCAGGCCAGCTTTGGCCCTTGCTCACCGAGCTGAGTCCTGTCTTTTTTTTTTTTTTCTTCTTCAAGATTTTATTTATTTATGGGGGTGGGGGGGCAGAGACACAGGCAGAGGGAGAAGCAGGCCTCATGCAGGAGCCTGATGTGGGACTCAATCCCGGGACTCCAGGATCACACCCTGGGCCAAAGGCAGGCGCTAAACCGCTGAGCCACCCAGGGATCCCCTGGGTCCTGTCTTACACTAGGTTTAGGATAGGACCTGCATGATTCTGGAGCCCTAATGGGGCCAGGGAGGTTTAACGATTGCTGTCCAGCCAGCGCCCTCACCAGCCCTCCCCTCTCTCCCCCTTTCCCCCTTTCTCTGTGTGTGTTCCCACAGAGGAGGCCGAGCTGTGAGGTCTAATACCGCCTGGTTAATGGCTTATAGATCGTTGGCACATCGGGCCCAATAGAAGTGCCTGTTAAGCTTGGCATTGAGGGCCTGAGTCAAATGGCCCGAGACAGATTTGTGGCTATCTTCCAGGCGACGCCGGGAATGTGCTCCCCGACAGGACTCCAGACTCCCACCCAGCGGGAAAACCCAGAGCAATGGAGGGAGCGTTCCAGGGAGGCCACAGAGCCCTGGGGCTGCTGCAGAGCTCTGTGGTCTCCCCTAGGGGTGTAGGAACCCCTCAGAAGTCAGGATGGAATTGCCTGAGTGGACACTGGGGTCTCAGCAAAGGACAGATGTCCACATTTGCCTAGAAACAAGTCCAGGAAGACTGACTAATTAGCACTAATTTGGAAAGAGGCAAGAATGACCTAGTAATGAATAATAAATTCTGAATTATGCTTTAAAACATAGTTTTACCACTCTCAAGTAAATGGGCTGCAACAGATTCCTCTAGAAAACATCCAGGGTGTATGAGGATGTGTGCGTGTGTCTGCGTGTCTGTATGTGTGTGTGTGCATGTGTGTGACGGAGAGATAGAGAGAGAGAGAGCACTAAGAACTCATTCTTGTCCTGAAGGAATTCCCAATATGCCCTCGAAAGGGTGATACACAATTGTATTACTTGGCATTTAGTAAAATTAAATTAACAAAATGGCGAGATGAAGGTTCTTGGGGACCTACTGGAATGAGCAGATGAATGATGTGTAATTGCCCATCATGTGTGTGTGTGCAAGCTGGCATTTTTGCCGGGCTGGTGTGCAGCTTGCTGTTTTCCGTGGGTTAAACACCTCCAGTGCGCTGTGCCTCATGCTTTCCTCTGTTGCTTTGCCATCCCATCTCCTCACCTGAGCAGGTGCGTTTCCAGCCCAGCAAGTCTGCTCAGCTTGGCTGCAAATCTGTTTGTTCATCAGGGGACAGAGTGCAAATGGGCTCTTGGCCAAATATGTTTGGGGGCCCTGGACTATAAATCTACTCCTTGTCATCAGAGTCTGGGTTCTCCCAACTTAGAGAAAATTGCTAAAAGCATAGGGACAGGCTCAGTGTCTTGTACGTTTTCAGAGCTGGGGTCCTCCCCTCTCTTGGGCCCTTTAAGAAGTTCCTGGCATTCAGCTCCAAGGAGGACATTTGGCATTTCCCTCTCCTTGGCTGGCAAATTGTAAATTTGGATATGAGCAGAAAATATAGTGACATCAAGGTTATTTGGTCCCGAGCTGAGAAGATGGATAGCCCTCAGCAATCCAGCGTTTCCCCATCTCCTCTTGGTTTCCCCTCTCTCCACTTCTCTTTCTTTTAGCCTTTTTTTTTTTTTTTTTAAGAAAACATTTTTAGAGACTTTAATAACTGTGGAAGGATGCTGTAAGGCGGGCAGGGAAATCTATCATTTTTATTCGGTTGTGCGCGATAAAATGTAAGTTTGGGCAATAAATCTTCTTACCTTGAGGGGAAAGAACAGCATGCCTGGCCATTAACACAACTCTCATTTTGGAGATTTTAATGAATGAACGAAGCCAGGATCTGGGTAATTGATAACGATGGTTCCACCTCCTTGGTGGGGACTCTGGGTTCCAGACTCAGGCTCTGGCTGGGGACCAGGCTTCCCTCTTTCCTCCAATTTAGGCAACTGCTGATTCCTGATCTCTTTCTCCCTCTGCTGGTATTGACCATCCTATGATTTCTAATCAATGACTCGCCCAATACATATAAAGCACCCATTGTGTGCAAGACACCATGCTTAGCACCAAGTAAGGTGTAAATGAGTATATCAGAGTCCTGGGCAAGTTGTCCCTAAGAAAGGCTCCCTACCAGGATCTGGGGGAGAGGGAGGGGGTGTTAGGGAGGGGCAATGAGTGATGGTGGATGCTGGGGGAGGGGTATTTGGCTATGTGGCTCAGAGAAGGTTACTGGGGAGGAAAGGAATTAGAATTCTTGTACTTTCTCTGGAGTTTTAGGTAGTGTCTTGGGGTCTGGTTTGAAGCCAAAGCCTGATCCTTACTAATGGGAATTTGGTGGGGAGAGAGAACTCTCTCAGAGCCTAAGTCATCCTCTACTCCCAACTTTTCCACTGACCTTAAGAATTTTTTTTGTGGGCTCTTTCTCCCCAGCACCAACTCACTAGATGCCTTTCCACCTCGCTGGCCACAGTGCCCTGGGAACATGTCAGTGGATGAGGCACGGGTCTTGGTATTGGCTATGGGATGCAATTTTGGGTGCCAGATATGTTAACAATATTCTTTTGGTCTTTGCTCCCAGTATCCTAAAAGGAAAGGTAGGGATGCTGCCTCAGTCAGCTCAAGCTGCCATAGCAAGATACCAGGGGCTTGAACCACAGATATTTATTTCTCACAGTCCTGGAGGCTGGCAAGTCCAAAATCAAGAAGCCAGTATAGTTGGTTGCTGGTAAAGGCTCCCCTCCTGGCTTTCAGACACCTGCCTTCTTGCTGTGTCCTTACATTGCAGAGAGAGAAAGGGCTCTGATCTCTCCTCCTCTTCTCATAAGGAAACCCATCATGAGGACCCCATAGTTAGGACTAGCAAAACCTAATTACCTCCCCAAGGCTCAGCTCCAAATACCATCACACTGGGGGTTAGGGCTTCAACATCTGAATTTGGTGGTGGTGGTGGTGGTGGTGGTGGTGGGGTGCACACACATTCAGCCCACATGGATGCTGTGGTGTCAGGCTCTAGTTTCTGCTCTGTTGTGGGTAGGTCAGTGGCTGGGAGTCTAGAAAGTGGACAGGACGGGGAGACACCTCATCTGCTGGGCAGGGAATGTCTACTCCCTGCTACTGTCACACCAAGATTGTGGCCAGAGCTCAGGAGGATTTAGGCATTACTACCCCTGCACCCATAATCCGGGGCACCTTCCTCAAGTCCTTAGCTTTTCATCAGCTACCCTCCTCTCTGGACCCCCCCTAGCATGGGCACTTCCAGCCCTTTTTCTCTCCCTGTGGCTCACCAGTGCTCTGGACTTGGCCAGCAATAAGTGTCTTCAACATCCTTGATGCACATATGGTTCTGTAAACAAAGACAGGGCATCCAATTACCCTGGAATTAACCTGTTTCTGTCTGTGGATCAGACTTGTGCTGTTTGCCCTGGGCATCACCCCCGATGGATGTGAATTTTCTCCTTCAAGCCCCAGCATGATTCACGAGTAAGTGAGTGGGGAAGGCTTCGTTCCCCTAGGGCTGTGCGCACAATCCCGTTTACCCCTCTATGTGGTTGATATCATGACTCCTGTTCTAAAGATCAGGAAACTGGGGCTGAGGGACGCCTGGGTGGCTCAGTGGTTGAGTGACCCTGCCTTTGGCTCTGGGCATGGTCCTGGAGTCCCAGGATCGAGTCCCACATCAGGCTTCTGCATGGAACCTGCTTCTCCTTCTGCCTGTGTCTCTGACTCTCTCTGTGTGTCTCTCATGAATAAATAAATAAATAATTTTTAAAAATAAAGGAAGCTGGGACTGGGAACAATTTATAAGTGGTAGAGCCAGAATTTGAGGCCAGGTCCTCTGTTCCAAGAGCCTGAACCCTTCCTAATATATTGGGATGGCTCCTGTGCAGGGACCTAGCTTTGGCTGGTGCCCCCAATTCAGAATTGCCCTCAAACAGAAAACATGAGAGAATAGAAGAGGCCAATTACGTTTAGATGGAAATGAGGGCATCATCCAGCTCTGCCTAAGGTTGGATTGGTGGGTCGAATCTGACACCTTGAAAAAGATGGCGGCTGATGGAACTCTTCAGATTGACATAAGCTTTTAAAGGTTGTGCATCATACATGAGTCCAAGGCTTTAGGGCCGAAGCGTAACACATGAATATTTTGGTGACTCGGAAATTCCCCTGTGGAAACAAAGTGAATATCCCTTGCTAGAGATTCAGGTGAATAAATTACAGCACATATACACACTATTGCAAACGATTAATTCGAGCTACAACAGAGGATTTAGAATTTCCCCAAGGTACGTACGGTTGAATAAGAAAAGCGAGACATGAGATACCGAATGTCATCTAATACAATAAAACAAACAACGACGATAAGGCTCCCTGTGCTTGTATAATAAGTATATACATGTGGATGATGTGCACAAAAATCATATACATAGGGATCCCTGGGTGGCGCAGCGGTTTGGTGCCTGCCTTTGGCCCAGGGCGCGATCCTGGAGACCCGGGATCGAATCCCACGTCGGGCTCCCGGTGCATGGAGCCTGCTTCTCTCTCTGCCTCTCTCTCTCTCTCTCTCTCTCTGTGACTATCATAAATAAATAAAAATTAAAAAAAATCATATACATAGATGCATGTATGTATAGGGTAGTGTACGTGATGATGAAGGGAAATATGGAAGGACCCCTCCGGGGATATTAGCATGGATCTCCAATGGTTATATGGATAAAGGAGAGAGAGACTGAAAGGAAAATCACATTAACAAGGCAGAGAGAGAGAAAATAAAAACAGACTGCACACACACACACACACACACACACACACACCTATGCATATGACAAACCTTTAAACCTTTACATAAAGGAAAATGCACTCAGATAAATACGTGCAGGAAAATTTTTCAACGTTTTTTTTCCCTAGAGCAAAAGGATTGTTACCATCCAGATCTGGGTGAAGAAACGAGAGAGGGGAGGGCCCAGAGGGTGTCTTAGGGCACTGTGCAGAGGCCATGGGACAGAGAGGGCCACGTCACAGGCTCTCCTCTGGCAGTATAATGGGAAGGGCTGGTTTATTACCCCTTGGCTTTAAAGCTAGCAGAAGGAGCTGTGTGATGTGGAGTCTTCTCGAGCTGCTGCCTCGGAGGCCCCGCCTGGGTCAAGGCTAAGTAGAACTTTAGGAGGGTGACACCTGCTACCACTAGGAAAACCATAATACTTATCATTTAAGCAGGCATCCTTTTGAGAGTGAAGGGAGAACTATTAATAATGATATCAAACAGGTACAAAGCAGGCCTGTCCCTGGCAAAGCTCGAGGCAAGGCCATACTAGCCACAGCCCCTAAGTAGGGGAGCTTGGGGCCAGGGCAAGAGGTCTATATAGTAAATTCATTATCTTCTCCATGAAGGTGTTCATATATCTAGAGCTTGTACGTGTTACTGGAGTCTACCAAGATCGAAATGATGCGTGATTATGGTACTGTTCCGGGAAGACACGGGGCTCTTGCTTCAAGGTCAGAGACACACGGTGAGGGCAAGGGAGACTTATGATGGCCACAGGCCCTGCTTGACCAAACACCAAAGCCCTGGGCTGAGTGAGTCTGGGATATCTTCCCATGGGTCTGTGTGGTTGACCTGGCCTTCAGAAGATGGAAAAAATGATCAAGTTATGCTGCTAGAGGACTTTGTACCTGAAGTGTCCAGCATCATCAGCTTGGAATATAAAATTAGTTTATGCCTAATATCTACATTAAGTGACTGACCCTCTATCCAGCTATCTCAACAAGGTCTTATTCCTTTCCCAGGGCCCTTCTTCAAGCACCCTGGGTGCCTTATTTAATTCATGGTGCCTACATAAAAACTGGCGCCTGGACCAGGGGAGGGAGAAATGGAAGGGAGGGGAAAAATTATGTTTCCAAAACATCTACTGATCTGAGATGCCATGATCAAGGGCTACATGATGCACTTTCCTTGGTTACAGAAGGGAGGCTACTTGAAACAGCATAGAGAATCAGACTAAGACAAAAGGAAGCAGAGTCCAGAGGTAGAGCTGAGGGAAAGACCCGGATGATTCTGTTCAAGCCCCTAGATCTAGTCATGCCTGAAGTCCACCCCTCAGTGCTCCAGGATGAGTAATCACTCCCTAAATTGCTCATGTTCCCATCCTGAGAACCTGTCAGTATGTTATCTTATGTGGCAAAAGGGACATTACAGATATGCTTAGGTTGAGAGTCTTGAGATGGGAAAATCATCCTGGCTTCCCCAGGTGGGTTCAGTCAAATCACAAGGGGTCTTTATAAAAGGGAGGCAGGAGGGTCAGAGTCGGAGGAGATATAATGGCAGAGGCAGCAGTTGAATTTATGCTGTTGCAGGAAGGGGGCCATGGGCCAAGGAATGTAGGCATTCTCTAGAAGCTAAAAAAAAAAAAAAGGTGAGGAATGAATTCTTTCCCAGAGCTTCTAGAAAGAGCAAAGCCTTGCTGGCATCTGGATTTCACCATGTAAACTCAATTTCAGACTTCTGAGCTACCTTCAGAACTGTAATACAACAAATTTGTGTTGTTTTAAGCCACTAGATCTGTGGTCATTTGTTACAGCACCGGTAGAAAATGAATATTTTTTTTAAGATTTTTTAAAAACTTATTTATTCATGAGAGACCCACACAGAGAGGCAGAGACACAGGCAGAGGGAGAAGCAGGCTCCCTGCAGGGAGCCCGATGCGAGACTCAATTCCAGGACCCTGGGGTCATGCCCTGAGCCAAAGGCAGATGTTCAACCACTGAGCCACCCAGGTGTCCTGAAAACAAGAATTTTCTATTGGTCCAAATGGTGTTTTGGGCCAAATTAGCTTGTATTAGTGTCAGTTTTCTATCATTTAGAGCTGAAGGATCCTGACTAGTACATCAGCTGCAGGAGGACTGGAGCTTTTTCTAGTGTGGCCCCATCCTGAACTTGCTTTTGTGTCCCGGACGTAAAACCAGAGTCGTAGGGTTGCCTGGGTGGCTCAGTGGTTGAGCGTCTGCCTTTGGCTCAGGGCATGATCCCAGGGTCCTGGGATCGAATCCGGCACCGGGCTCCCTGCAAGGAGCCTGCATCTCCCTCTGCCTATGTCTCTGCCTTTCTCTGTGTCTCTCATGAATAAATACATAAAATCTTTAAGAAAAATAAAAAATAAATAAACAAAACCAGAGTCATGGAAGGCACATCGGGCAACCTGTCCCAGGTTCCTCTTCTGCCATCGAAGAAAGATTCCCAGCGAGGCCCGGATGGACTGATGGCTTCCCTGGGGCCGCAGAGGAGTTTTCCACCCCTCACAGGTTCTGGATGTAGAGTCCACGGACAGGCCGCAGTGCCCTGGCGAGCCCGGGAAGTTGCAGACAAGAACACGGGAGCGTGTGAGCATGTGCGCTGGTGCCTTTCTCCCTCGGGCTCCCTGAGGTGTGGGGGTGTCCAGAACCCTGTCTCCCTGGGGCTGCCTTTGCCGAGGAGGCTACAGGGCCAGTGGGTCCTGTGCCCGTGTCCCCAGGGCTCCACGCCCACCTCCCACACCATTCCAGCACCCCCCGTGCCCCCCCACCTCCATGCGTATCCGCATCCCAGCCAGGTGCCCGGGGCTGCTGGTGGGAGCCCTCTCTCCCGACGGCGCCACACCAACACCATCCAGCCTCCCAGATCTGATTGTTTTGACAGCTTTGGCAAATGACAAAGCAAAGGCCCCATTTGGTGATGAGAAAAGCAATATTGTGGCAGGGACGTCTCGAGTCTTTGGAAATCAGCGATAAGTGAATTTGCATCCACTTAGTAGTAAATAAGCCTGGCTGGCCCCCCTCTCCAGCTACTGCAAGGGATGTGGATGCCCGTGGATCTGCCTTATTATTTTACGGTGGAGGGAAGGGGGAGCGGGACGAGGGCGAGGAAGGCAAGGGAGAGAGAAAAAGATTAACAGCAATTTCTTGGGGAGGCAAAAAAAAATCGAGGCTGGCAAGTTTTCCCGTGTTTTGCCAGGATTTCTTAGCTTGTGGCTGGGGCGCGGGGAATCAAGGGGGGGCAAATCATCTCAGGGAAAGGAATAGGCCTCTTTGGTCCCGTGCATTCTGATTTAAAAGACTCCGAAGAACCCTTGTCGTGACATGCCCTCTAAAACCCTCTTTTAAATTCAGCTGGGAAGGACCAAGGAAAAGATATACAGGCCTTTGCAGGGAGCAGAGGAGGCCGGCCCCATTCCCCGCCCCCCCCCCCCCCCCAGACATTTGCCAGGCTGCCAGGGAGGAGGGTTCCATGCAAATCTGTTTAAATCCCAGGGTTAGTAGCTGCTGGGAAGAAGAACGCTTTATCCTTTTTAAGAATAAAGTGGACACTATCTCTTTCCGATTGGAGAGAAGCCAGTAAGTGAGTGTTTTATGATCTCCGCATAGGGACGCCCTGAGTGACTCTCTTCTCTTTTGACTTCTGCTGCCGGGATGGATGCTGTGGGCGAAGAAAGGGGGGAGCAGGATCACCTCCACAGCGGGGCACGGGAGGGGGCTGTCCGCACGCCACTGCCTACCTGGGAACCACGGGCTGTCTGAGAAATGGAGCAGCCGGGGAGAATCAAGACCAAACTTCTCACCTCGGCCTTCAAAGTCTCTTTGATTGGATTCCCAGCTGCGTGCTGACGCCAAAGCCTGGAAAATGTCTTGAACAGGAAGGGGCAGAAGCGCCCCCCCCAAAACTCTTTTTTTCTCCTTTTTACATCACCTCTGTTTCTTCATCAGTGGAAGTTCTTAACTGCTTCTTCCCGCTAGGTTCGCTGTTAGGCTCAGATGAATGCTTTTGCTGCGACACTGGAGCAGTCGGCTACACAGACAACTGTTCCGGGGACATTTCCAAGGAGAAAAGTTTCTAACGTTCTTCGTGGCACAGAGAAGCAAGTGGCTTGCTAGCGGGGACAGGCCTGAGGAGGCGCCTCCTAAAGTTTAGGAGTTGCTTCACGGTGACCCTGGTCCCACCCTGTCACCCAAGGTCACCCAAGGTCATACAACTAGGAAAGCACTATGCCTGGAATCAAACCTGGCAGGGGTGGGGGTGGGGCAGCAGGGGGTGAGTGGTTCTTACCTTTTCACCATACTGCCTCTCTCTAATAATCATAGACAAAACTACCTATTAAATAATAACCACAACATGCCAATAAGACTCCTTAACCAAAGTCACACAGCCAACAAGTAGGAGGCATTTTACTCTGTGCCCACCTGACTCCAGACCTGCCTCTGAAGGTTTTCAGCACATGCCACCCCAAAATATGCCATGTGGGCATATTATTTATTTTTTTAGAAGTTTTTAAAAAATATTTATTTATTTATATTTATTTATTTATATTTATTTTTAATTTTTATTTATTTTTAAGATTTTATTTATTTATTCATGAGAAAGAGAGAGAGAGAGAGAAAGGCAGAGACACAGGCAGAGGGAGACGCAGTCTCCATGCAGGGAGCCCTATGTGGGACTCGATCCTAGGACCCAAGGATCACACCCTGAGCTGAAGGCAGACGCTCAACTGCTGATCTACCCAGGTGCCATTTATTTATTTATTTATTTATTTATTTATTTACTTATTTATTTGAGAGAGAGAGAATGAGAGAGCATGAGAGAGTGCAGGGGCAGGGGAAGGGATAGTGGGAGAAGCAGAGGGAGGTGAGAATTGCAAGCAGACTCCCAGCTGAGCACAGAGCCCAATGCAGGGCTCCATCCCACGACCCTGAGATCATGACCTGGGCCAAAATCAAGAGCCAGACACCCAACCGACTGAGCCACCCCACCAGGCACCCCCCGGAATGTTGATTATTTTGAGCCGAAGGCTTTTAAGAAATCGCAGATTCAGGAAGAGCTCTTCGACCTCCCTCCTTCTACCTGGGAGCAGATCCTAATGTTTCCCACGAGAAAGGAGCCCTCCCTGCCCCAGGAGGAGAAGATCACTCTGATCCCCAGACATCAGAGTCAATGCTGGTTATGGAGCTCTATGTACAAACCGACCCATGTCACCCTGATCTTCCATTCTTTTCCCCCCACGTATTTCTCAGGAACTGTCCCACAATTTACTGCCTGTAGCCCAGACCCCTTTGTCTTTGTTTAAAAAGATATAAGCTTTTGGTCTAATGGCTTCTTCAGGCATTCATTTTCCTTCTGGAGACTCCCATGTCCACGCAAAAATATTAATGCATTTGTAAGCTGGTCTCCATGTAATTCTTAGGCCAGCTGCAGCACCGAAGTGGGTAGAAGGGAGTTTTCTTCCCTCACACATTCTTTCTATACAACACTGGAACAGTCTGCAACACAGACAACTGTTCCAAGGACATTTTTTCTCTTTCTTTCTTTCTTTCTTTCTTTCTTTCTTTCTTTCTTTCTTTCTTTCTTTCTTTCTTTCTTTCTTTCTTTCTCTCTTTCTTCTTTCTTTCTTTCTTTCTTTCTTCTTTCTTTCTCTCTTTCTTTCTCTCTTTCTTTCTTTCTTCTTTCTTCTTTCTTTCTTTCTTTTTAAAAGATTTTATTTATTTATTCATGAGAGACACAGAGAGAGGCAGAGACATAGGCAGAAGGTGAAGCAGGCTCCCTACTGGGAGTCCAATGTGGGACTCAGTCCCGGGACTCCGGGATCACGCCCTGAGCCAAAGGCAGACGCTCAACCACTGAGCTACCCAGGTGCCCCCAGGGACATTTTCAAGGATAAAAGTCACACACTCAGCCGCTAGACAGCCTAGCCCAAACAGAGTGCTGCTCTGGGTGAAACCACGTCCTGGGCCCTCAGGATCCTGGTCCCTGTCCTCAGAGAATGCGGAGTCCAGTGGGACGGCAGACATAGAAGTGGACAATAACAAATGGATCATCTCCGCTCTGAGTTGGCCGGTGTCTCACCTGTCAACAGCGGGAAGCAGGTCCCCATCTTTTCCATACATGGCACAGTTGCTGCTCTGAGTGGAGGTGGCTGCCCAGCTCCATTACTGGAAGGCATCGGGACCTGGGGGGAGGCGGTGGTGGGGGGCAGGGCAGACTCTCCCCCTGCTCCCCGACAGCAGCAGAGGATGGGTTTTCTCAGCAGCCAGCCAGCCAGCTGCGCAGGGGGGGGGGGGGGGGCCCATGGCGCTCACCTGGTGGCTGCTCCAGGCTTGTTTACTGTCGCATTTATTGAATCTGACTAGTCTGGAAATAATTGCACTAATATTATTGACTTTAATAGTACACCAGGATGTATTTATATCTTGCTTCTCCCTGAGCTAGAATTTGAGCTCCTCATCGCTCTTGCATGAGTGGTCAGAGGCAAGCAGGGCTGCTGCACAGATGGGGAGCTCCAGGCAGGCAGAGGATGTGCAGGTACCACACCTGTCTGGGAGACAGCGGGCTGGGAGCCGGGGGAGGCTCAGGGCCCTGGACCTGAGACCCTGAGGTCTCCACGAGCTAGAACCGTCCTGCTGTGGCCACCCCACAGCTGGCTGCTACGGCACTCCTCTGCAAGTGGGACAGGGAAGTTCTGATGTCATTTTTGGGAAAGGAAGGTAGGTTCCAGGTTCCCCTAGAGAGCTTCCCCTCCCTCCCCGGCCAAGCACGCTGGCCCACGTCAGTGCGTTGATGGAGCTGCTCTGCTGCTGGGCACTTTACTCTCTGCACTTATTTTGCGGGGTCCGCCCCCACATCCGTTTGTCAGTGGCTGAGAATCTTCGCTGGAAAGAGGGAGCACGTGCCTGAGGTTCTCCCGTCGGTGTCCGATAGTGTATGACTTGCAAACCGAGCAGTGTGCGTGAGTGGGTGTTTAATTTCCAAAATACGAGCAAACCTGATTCTCAAAAATCCAGACTTTTTATCATTCACTAGGTTTATTTTACTAGCCACTCGGGATTTTAATACAAAAGGCTCCCTGCCTTTTTTTTTTTTTTAATTCAAAAGAGTACATAAAATGTATATATGCAGTTTAAAGAAGAATAATAAAATAAAAACATCCATATATTCACCATTCAGCTTGGGAGAGAGAACACTGCCGGAAGCCCAGAAGCCCCCTGAGTATTTACACCTCATCACAGGCCTCTCCCTCTCTGCCAGAAGGAACTGCTACCCTGTTTCGTGCTAATCATTTCCTTACTGGTGTTTTCTTTTTTTTTTTCTTTTTTTACAAAATTTTACCAGGCATGTATGCACTCCTAAACAATATATTATTTAGCTCTCTCTGAGTTTTGAACTTTATATAATGGGATCACCCTGCGTATTTTCTTCTGTGCCTTGCTGCTTCTGCTCAACACTACTACGTGTTGGATTCTCTCATTTTGAACGTGAGCAGTAATTTATTTATTTTCGCTTCTACATAGTATTCTATGTATGAATATGCTGCAATATGCCGCAATTTGTTGGCCCGGTCTACTGCTGTTGGAAATTGTGGGATTTTGACAAATATCCATACGTGACTCCTGTTTCTGCCCTGGGGGCCATGTCCTCAGTGCCACAGCATTGACATCTTCCAGGAACTTGTTACAAATGCAGAATTTCACTCAGCGTAATACCCTCCAGTTCCATCCATGTCAAAGCAAATGGTGGGTATTTGTCGTTTCTAATGACTGAAGAATATTCCATTGTATACATAAACCACAGCTTCTTCATCCATCATCTTTCGATGGACACCGAGGCTCCTTCCACAGTTTGACTATTGTGGACATTGCTGCTGTGAACATTGGGGTGCAGGTGTCCCGGAGTTTCACTGCATCTGTATCTTTGAGGTAAATCCCCAGCAGTGCAATTGCTGGGTCGTAGGGTAGCTCTATTTTTAACTCTTTGAGGAACTGGGGGATGGGGTGACTGGGTGACGGGCACTGAGGGGGGCACTTGACGGGATGAGCACTGGGTGTTATGCTATATGTTGGCAAATCGAACTCCAATAAAAAAGTATACAAAAAAATTTAAAAAAAATAGCCTGGAGGAAAAAAAAATGCAGAATTTCAGGATCCCCTCCCAGACCCGAGGAATCAGAATCTGCATTGTTAACTAAATCGTAGATGCATTAAAGTTTTGGGGAAGCATTGCTCTAGAACATGTAGGTTTATACCTAGAAGTGGAGTCGTGGAGGGCTAGGGCAAGCACATGCCCCACTTGATAATGAACGGGCAAGCTGTCTTCCAAAGTGATCACGCCGGGTCCTGTCTATGCAGTGAAGCATGACGGATGTTCTGTTTTCCGCAGTCATCACTCTTGGCGTTGACTTTTAATCTTTGCCCATCTGGAAGGTGCGAGATGGCGTCTCTCTTTGTGTTTTCCCTTTTCCTTTTCCCAATTTCTAGCGTGTCCTGGATGATGCCAATGCTCTTGCTCCAAGGACCACACTTCGAGTAGCAGCCAGGAGTTTTGTCTTCTGTGTGTTTCTGGGCCGTCATGCTTCTCTTCTAGCAAATGCCTAATGTTGTGGCTCATTTTTCTATTGGGTTGGTTGTCTTTCTCTAATTGGCTCATGGGAGATATTCTGTTTTGGACTTTTACACCATGGTTCATGTGTCAGGGCCATGCCACGTGTTCCGCACACCTCTAACTCTTCCAGGCATAAAGAAGGGCAAATTTCCCAGCCTCCTCTGTGGTTAAATTGGGACCATTTGAGGCTGAGTCCCAGTTATAGGAACAATAGTCATATTAGTTTGCCATTGCTGCCCTAATTAAATACCACAGACTGGAGCTCCTAAATAGCAGTAATTGATTTTCTCACAGTTCTGGAGGCTTGAAATCCAAAATCATGTTGTTGACAGGTTTAATTTCTTCTGAGGCCTCTCTCCTTGGCTTGCGAATGGCTTCTTCCTAGCTGTGTCTTCACAGGGTTCCTTGGTCTGTGCCTGTCTGTGTCCTAATCTCCTCTTCTGATAAGGATAATAAAGGTATTGGATAAAGACCCAGCATTTGGGACACCTGGGTGGCTCAGCGGTTGAGCATCTGCCTTCAGCTCAGGTTGTGATCCTAGAGTCCTGGGATCAAGTCCCGCACTGGGTTCCCCACAGGGAGCCTGCTTCTCCCTCTGTCTGTGTCTTTGCCTCTTTCTCTGTCTCTCATGAATAAACAAAATCTTAAAAAAAAAAAAAAAAAGACCCATTGTCCGACCTCATTTCACTTTAATTACCTCTTACAAGCTCTGTCTCCAAAATTAGTCACCATGTGAAAGCCCAGGGTTGGGAGTTTAACACATGATTGGCGGTGGCGGGGGGAGGGGGCACTGGTGGGACACAGCTCAGCCTGTAACAATAGTTACAGTTAAAATCACCCCACATGATCTTCTAGCTCTTTCTTTCCCTTTCGTGGCAACATTGGAAGCCACGTGTTCGGGGTGTTAGAGCCCCAAGAGGGAAGAAGCAGCCTAGATCCCTGGGTGACTGCTTGGAGCAGAGCTGCTGGTTCCACTGCTAAGACATTGTAGTGAACCCAACCTTCAGTGTGCAAGACCACTGAGATTGGGGGATTTGTACTGCACACCCGTATATTCTCTCCTGATGAGTGCAGGTTTGGGATCCTCCCTACACTGTGAGTTTTCTTGCCAACATTATCCTTGCCTAGTTTTGCAATTGAGGCGATGCTAAGCCTTTGAAAATGATCTGGGCATGTTTCCTCATTTTCTATTATCTGGAAGAGTGGTTCCTAAAACATTTGGTGGAAATTGCTGATAAATCATTTGGACCTGGTTTTTTTCTTTCTGGGAAGATTTTTAACTAATGATTCAATTTCTTTAAAGGTCATTAGACTCTCCACGTTCTCTGTTCCTTCTTTGGTAAGGTATATTTCTTTTTAAAGAATGCATGCATTTTGTCTTAGTTTTAAAATGTAAAGTTTTCCATAATAAAATCTTTTCATTTATGAAATCATTGCAGGCTTTGCAGTTATGATCTCTTTCGAATTCTTAATATTGTTTATTTTTTTCGTTCTCCCTCCCCACCACCTTTTTATTTTCTGCTGATTAATCATGCAAGGGAATCAACTTTAGAAGGCTTATTTTCCCCCCAAAGAATCAACTTTTGGCTTTGATTATTCTTTTCTATTGCACTTTATCTTGTACCTTTTATTTTGCTCTTGACTTTAATTTTGTATTCCTTTGCTTTCATTGGATATATTCTGCTTTTTTTTTTTTTTTTAATTCTTAGACTGGATACTTAAGGCATTAATTTCAAGTCAAGTTAATTCTAATATAAACAATATAAGGAAGGGGCATCTGGCTGGTCAATCCGTGGAGCATGCGACTCTTGATCTCAGGTTGTGAGTTTGAGCACCAGTGTGGAGCCTACTTTAAAAAAAAATTAAACAATATAAGATCTAAGTTTCCTCTAAATACTATTCTAGTTGTACCATTACAATTTTTATAGAAAATAATTTTGTTGTGTGTTTATTCAGATTTCTAGTTTGTAATTTCCATTGGAATTCCTTCTTTGACCCATAGCTATTTAGATTTTTTAGAATTCCAGATCTCTGGATTTTTTTTTTTTTTAAGATTGTATTTATTTATTCATGAGAGACAGAGCGAGAGGCAGAGACACAAGCAGAGGGAGAAGCAGGCTCCATGCAGGGAGTCCGACGCAGGACTCGGTCCCATGACTCCAGGATCATGCCCTGGGCTGAAGGCAGGCACTAAACCACTGAGCCACCCAGGCATCCCAAGACCTCTGGATTTTTAATGGGTGTGTTTTTGTTATTAATTTCTTACTTGAATGCATTAGAGTCTGGGAATATGGGATTCTTAGGATTTGTGGAAGCTAGCTCTATGGTCTGGAACATATTTTTATATATTTTATATTTTATAAACATATAACCATTCCTCAGATGCTGTGGAATGTGTATCCACATGTATCCTCCTATGTTGGGTATAACATTCTATGTGTGATCATGAGAACTTCCTTATTTGCACTGTTCAAATGTCCTATATTCTTGGTAATTTTTTGTCATCCTGATCAGTTAATGAGATGGATATATTAAAAATCTTATTGGGGCACCCAGATGGTTCAGCCTGTTAAGTGTCCAACTATTGATCTCAGCTCAGGTCCTAATCTCAGGGTCTTGAGTTCAGGCCCCACATTGAGCTACACAATGGGCCTGGAGCCTACTTAAAAAAAAAAAATTACATAGATAGATAAATAAATATCTCTTACTATATTATGTGAATTTTTAAACTTCTTGTGGTTTTGTCATTTTTTTTGCTTTATGTATTTTGAACTTTATTTTGATGCATAAAAGCTTAGAATCATTATATTTCTTGATGAATGGAAACTTTTATCATTATGCAGAAGTCTTTTTAATTTTTAGTGATATTTTTGCCCCTAAGTCTAATTGATCTAATTCTAATATATACTTTACCAGCATTCTTTTGTTTAGAATTTTCTTGGTCTCTCATCTTCCTTTGTTTTTTGTTTTGTTTTGTTTTGTTTTGTTTTTACTTTAACTTTTATGTTTGACTTTCAATCCTCATGTTTTTTTTTTCTGTATCCTCTAAATCACATTTAGCTAGATTTTTAAAATTTAGTCTGATAATCTTTTGACTAGAGAATCTAATTCATTTTCATTTATTATAATTGGCATACTGAATTGATTTCTACCATCTATTGAATGCTTTTTTATTTGACTGGATTTCTCTTTTTATTCATGCTTTCTTGTAGAAATACTTCTTTATTTCTGTTATTATTATTATTACTTATTCCATTTTTCCCATATACTTATTTGGGAATTATGTGCTCTATGCCTATCTTATTTATTGGTTGTTCTAGCTATTTTATGTACGTACTTGGCTTAATAAGGTTTAAAGTTAATCAATACATTAACCATTACCCTTGGCTATCCCAGCCTCTTTGCTTTCCCATATAAATTTTAAGACAAACTCCCCAGTTTCTATAAAGAAGTCTGCTGGGACTTTATGATTGTGGCAGATCTATAGGATCAGTTTGTGGAAAACTGACCTCTTGATAATGTGACCACAATATTCATCTCCATTTATTTAAGTCTTCTTTGATTTCTCTCATCTGTGCTTTGTAGTTTTCAGCATATAAGCCTTACATATCTATTTTATTGTTTCCAGCAATATTATAAATGGTACTTTAAAAAAATCAATTCCCATTTGTTCATTATTAGTACATAAAAATATGATTGATTTTTAACTAATGGCTTGTATCTTGTGTCCTTTCTGAACTAACTTATCAGAGTTAGTTGTAGTTTTTATATATTCCTGGGGGATTTATATGTAGTCAACCATGTCATCTGTGAATAGAAACAATTTTATTTATTTTCCAGTTGGTATGCCTTTTGTTTCTTTTCTTGCTTTATTTTACCTGTAAGAACATCTGACAGAGGAGCAGTGAAAGTGATCTCATCTGATCTTAAGTGGAAATCAGCCTTTTAAACTGAGGTATAATGTTGGCTGTAGGTTTTTCACAAATAAATCTTTTCATATTGAAAAAAATTCCTTTTTCCTCCTTGTTTATTTAGAGCTTGTGTTTTATTTCCCCATTTTTTCTTATTAGGACCACATGTTAAATTTAGCCAAATTATTTTTTTGTATCTCTTGAGGTGATCATATGATTTTTCTGTTTTAATCTGCAGATAGAGTGAAGTACACTGATTTATGAATGTTGAACTAACCTAGAATTCCTGGGATAAACCACAACTTGGTTATATTATCATTTTTATTTTTTCCTATATTTATTTTGCTAACATTTTGTTCAAGATTTTTTTTTGCATCTTTGTTTATGAGGGCTATTAGCTCATATCTTCAGTTTAATTTTTTTCCTCTTGTTTAGTTTTAGCATAGCCTAATATTGGTCTCATCTAATGAGTTGGAAGTGTCCATTTCTATTTTCTGGAAATGTTTATGTAGACCTAATATTATTCCTTCATTAAATATTTGAAGGATTTGCCATGGGGTGCATGCAGTCATCTGAGCATGCAATTAGCCTTGTGGGAAGGTTTTTAACTGCAATTTTAACTATGAATTTAATTTCTTTGATAATTGAGGTTATCTATTACCTTTGAATGAGCTTGGTAATTTGTATCTTTCAATAAATGTATCCATTTAACCTCAGTTACTGAATGTGCTGTCATAAAGTTGTTCATAACATTTCTTATTATCTTTTTAGTGTCCATAGGATTTGTAGTGATGTCTCTTATTTAGTTCTCATTGTTGGTAATTTGTGCCTTCTTGTTTCCTTTATCAGTCTGACTAGAGGTTTATCAGTTTTATTGATCTTCACAGAGAACCAACTTTTTATTTCACTAATTTTTATCTCATGGTTTTCTTTTTCCATATTATTGATTTCTACTCTCCATTATTTCTTTCCTTCTGATTTCCTTAGGTTTAATTTTTTTATATTTTCTTACAGTCAAAATTTAGATAATTGATTCAAGACATTTCTTTTTTTCTGATACAGGTGTACAGTATAAATTTCCCATGAAACACTGTTTTAGCTGCATTCCACAAATTGTTATATGTGGTGTTTTAATTTTTATTTAGTTAAAAAAATTTTCTAACTTCTTTCGCAAGCTTTTCTTTGATACATTAAAAGTGTGTTATTTAATTTAATATTTGTTGATCATCCAAATATCTTTGTTACTAATTTTTATATTAAATCAGTTGTAGTTAGAGAATATGTATAATTTCAATTCTTTCTAATATGTTTTGTGTCTCAGAATATAGTTTATTCAATGGAATGTTCCACATGTGCTTCAAAACAATGTTGTTGGTTGGAGTTGTTGTTCTAAATATCAATTAAGGCAAAAGGGTTGATAATGTTGTTCAGGTCTTCTATAACCTTACTGACTTCCTGTTTACTAGTTCTCTCAGTTACTAAGAGAAGAGTGTTAAATTTCCAGTTACATTTGTGGTTGTATTTACTTCTTTTCAACTATACCAGTTCCTGTATGTATTTTGAAGCTTGGCTGTTAGGTATTTACACTTTTAAGATTATTATGTCTTCTTGATGAATTGATCTTTAATCATTATGCAATATCTCTCTTTTTATAAAGGGTATAAATGATATTACAATTTATTTTTTTAATGTTTTTATTTTAATGCAACATCTTTTTATTTTTGGTTATATTTCCTGCTTTGAAGTCTACTTTTAATAAAGCTGTTCCAATTTTCTTTGATTAATATTTGCGTGGTTTCCATGAGTATATATTTCTCTGTCATTTTACTATAGGGTTTTTAAGATTTTATTTATTTATTTGAGAGAGAGAGAGAGGGAGGGATCTGAACAAGAGTGAGAACACACATAAAAAAGAGGGGCTGAGGGAGAGAGGGTAACAGCACGTATTGAGGACAGGATAAATTTTAGTATACTTACAAAGGTGATTACCTAATTCAGAGGTCACAGGAAGGTAAGCTCCATTAGCTTCAGTGAGGATCTTTTTTGTGAGTTGAATTCCCACTGTATTCCCAAGGCCCAGGTCAGCATCTAGTACATAGATGCTCCATAAATTACCCTATTTATGCCTTTATATTTAAAGTATGTTTTGTAGACAACATAAAACTGAGTCTTGCTTTTTCAAAATTCAATCTATCTCTTTCTTTAAAATATATTCTAGTTACTTACATTTCAATTATTTACATTTAATGGCTGATATGATTTGTTTTAAAGTAAAATAATAGAGGGGCACCAGGTGGTTCAGTCAGTTAAGCTTCTGCCTTCAGCTCAAGTCATGAGCCCACGGTCCTGGGATGGAGCCCCACATTCAGGTCCCTGCTCAATCATTCTCAGACATATTGGTGGGAAGCATGTTGTGGAGCAATCTAGCTAATTTTCTCTCACAAACAGTGGGTCATTGGCTTAGACTAGTTTCTTATGGGGCAGATGGATTTGCTGCCAAGCTTCTCAGAGGTGCTGGTTATTATTCGACAATCTGGTGATGCCAACATTGATGAGTAATAATAGTGCGTGGAACCCAAAACAAGCAGCCACTTGGTTTGGTTTCAGAGAAGTGTAAATATAGTAGAAAATTCTGATCATTTGCCAAGACCTAAACATTTTTTCTCATAAACCTCTTATTTTAGAATAGTTTTAGTTTTACAGAATTATTGCAATGATAGAGCAGAGAGTTGCCTTACACTCTATTCCCATGACTCAATTTCCCCATGACTAACATGACTATGGATATTTGTCATAATTAATAAGTGAATGTTAATACATTATTGCTAATTAAAGTCCATATGTTACTCAGATTTCTGGACTTTTCCCTGATCTTTCTTTCTTTCTTTCTTTCTTTCTTTCTTTCTTTCTTTCTTTCTTTCTTTTTCTTTTCTTTCTTTCTTTCTTCTTTCTTTCCTGTTCCAAGATACCACATTGCATTTGGGAGTCACATCTCCTTTGGCTCCTCTTAGTTGTAACTCAGATTTGTTTTTGGTGCCCTTGATAGTTTTGAGTATAGTTTGGTCAGTTATTTTGTAGAATGCTCCTCATTAGAATTTAATGTTTCTCTCACAATTAGATTGGGGTGAGATGTTTTGGGGAGGAAGACCACAGAGGTAAAGTGCTATCCTCATTATATCGTATCAAAGGTATATCCTCATCATATCATATTAAAGGTATATATATATCAAAAGTGAAAGTGTTGACTTTATCTACTGTAAAGTTACTCTTTTCTGTCTCCCTTCCCATTCTGTTCTGTCCTCTTTGGAAGAAAATTGCTATGTGCCTCCCATTTCAGGAGTGGGGAGTTATTTTCTTCTCCTTTGGGGTGGAATAGCTACATAAATTACTTGGGATTCTTTAGCATAGGATATTTGTCTTTTCTCTCTACTTAGCTACACTTTGCAGGTGATGGTGATGTACCCTCCATGAGTTTGGGTGAGGCGGCTTCTCAGTGGACAAAGCAACCCTAACACGATTCTTTGCATTTCACTTTATCCTCCCATTCATCATCGCAGTCAGGTTTCTGGTCATCAAGTCATTGGTGAACAACAAGGGTGCCGATGAGCTGAGATGACCTGGGGAACAAGCTAACACCGCAATGTTGAAGGGGCATAACAGTTAAAATGGTGGGCAATTGTGATGTGCAGTTCCAAATACCTTCCCAGTATGGGGAGTGATGAACTGGAGGACCTTTTGTTTGGCTGAGCACCAAACAAAATGGGTTGAGGTAAGCAAATGAGGGAGTGGAAGCTGGAGCAGAGATGAATGATTCTGTCTGTAAGAAGTGAGAAAATTGAAATTCTGAGGGGACTCTGGGATGCCTTGACAGTAGAGACAGCAGGGCTGGATGCTGGACATGAGAAGCATCTGAGAGATGGGATTTGGAGAAATGTCTAACATGGATTTTTTTTGTTGTTGTGGGGTCATCAGTTTGACTCTTCTTCTCCCCAGCGGAGTCTGGATTGCTCATTGAGGTAGGGTTGAGTGTGTGTGTGTGGTGATGGTGGTCGGCGGGGACTTGAAGACATGCCAGGTTCTGTGTTGGTGGAGATGCAGAAACAAGTAGCCCATACAGACACTAGGGGCAGAGAATGAGCAACTGGCTGCTATTTGGGTTGCAGGGATGATAATATGCCTAGAGCTGCAGAGTCTTACACAGCTCTATACATGGTGCCAATTACCCTCCTGTAGATTCTAAGTCAGTCCCATGGGGAAAGCAGAGAGATGGTACAGATATGGAAACTGGGCATGGTGAAACTGCTGCCTGCCCAAGGTCGCTGTTGGCCGAGCTGTAGGGACAGACCCTGATGTCCTGACACCCTTCCCTCCCCACTCAGTGTCCCTTTCCTCTCTCTACACCACATCCTCCCACCTTTCATTAGCCCCTCGGAAAGAGCCTGTTGTTTATTGCACAAGTAACAGCAACATCAAAGTTGGAAAATTCCGTTCGAGTCCAGGGCTCTAAAAAACATGCCCCAAGAACCAATCCACTTAAAATGCAAATTCCGCTGACACTAATAAGCAATATATATACACATGCATTTACACATGCAAATGAGCAGAATGGGGCACAGGACTTTCCTCCACAGCATCCGCACATGATTATGTTCAAGACACTCCATCAAAGTGAAGCAGAGAGGCCACCTCCCACACGTCCTCGCCAGGCTCGAACCTTCCGAGATGCTCAGGGCCTGTGGGCAATACACGTGGTCCTTCAGAAGCCAGAGCATCTTCCAAGTTCAAGGCTTTCTATTACATAGCTTACGTCACAACACTTCTCTAAGCCTCAGTTGCTGCCCTGCTTATCAGGATCCTGCTGGTCTTCCTTATCTGCCTGTCAAATCTCCCTCAACCTTCAGGTCCATGAGGTCTTCCAGAAAGCACTTGAACACAACTGCCCACGTCAACCAAACCAGCATCTGAACTCAGAGCTCATGTCCTCATTCAGTCACCCTGGACTCATTTTTAGCACCAAACCCAGTTGCCAAAATGGGCCCTCCCCAAAAGATCTCTATGTTCCTGTTGCTTTGTGTTTTCCCTTCAAAGTGTTGGGAGTCCCAGCAGGCAGATAATACTGGAGGTCTTCCTAATGCTGTCTTCAGCCAGGGAGGGAGGGAGGTCAAAATATATATATATAGCTTTTTGTAGAAGGTGAGAGACCCTGATGATACTCAGGTGTCTCAGGCATTTATCCCACAGCAACAGGAGATGAGCTTTTCCACATACTTAAACTTTCAATGGCAATGTCCCCATTCTCTATCGAAACATTTTTTTGGCCATTTTGAGTGGAAATAATTTTTTTTCTGAATTACTTACCTATTCAACTGCCTTCCTAAATGATGCTGAGCTCTAAGGGTCCTTGAGATCAACATTAGAGGTCTGTGTGACAATGTAGATCCTTATGGGGTCACTGGGCCACCAGCCAAAGGGGCTCACAGCTCCCTCAGCCCTGCCTCACAATGACCCCCACTGAGTTCTTTTGCAACCCAAACTTCCCTGGAGCTTTTGGGGATTGGGGATGAGGTTAGGCAACAAAATTGCATATTATTCTTTCATTTGGGGGAAAAAAAGGTGTATGTATAAAAATGGCCAGAAGAGCAAACACCAAGATATTGGAAATTATCTCTTGATGATAATTCATGGGCTTTTGAGTATATCAATAAATACTGCTCTACCACATGTATTTTAATGTTTGCATGTAGTATTAGAATTGCATGTAGTTAGAATGTAGTATTTCATCATGTGGATGTTCGAAAGGGTTCTGAACTCTTCTATTAGCTGCTTTCCAGTTATTTCTCTGCTATACATAATGCTCTGATAAAGTTCCTGGCACACACATCTCTGTGCACACTCACTTACTTAGGGAGATTTCTGGAAGTAGAACTGCTGGATGCAGGGCAAGCTCATGGAAGTTTTTTTACACCTGGTTTCCTATTGCCCTCCAGCACTATGGCCCCATCTTCCCTTCCCTGGGGCCATGTGAGGCTCCAGCTTCTACCTGTGGAAGCAGCGGCCCTCTAGCCCAGTTCCAAGGCTGGTGGGAGTGGCGCTGGTTCTCTCCTTCCAGCACTTGCAGTGGTGCACACACAGCCCGCTCCCAATAAATACTTGTGGCTTATTGAATGAGAGCTCTGTCTCCCCAGCCCCAGCCCACCCCCTGGCAGTGCTGGTGCGAGCCTGTCCTCCTCCTCCGCCAGAGGCAGGTAATAGATGGCCGGGAGCCCGCCCCAGCCTCGGTCTCCGGAGGGTGATGAGGGGCAGGACAAATGCGAAGTGAGTGGCAATATTTCCTGAGAGCAGGAACGGGGGAATCTATCACTCCACACCGGAGTCCCCGCAGACCAGGAAAGGAGCATCCATGGGAGAGTGTGCGGTGTGGGACCAGGGGTCAGGGTGGGGAGCCCCAGGGCACCAGCCGGGGTGGGGGGCGCCAGGTAAACTCACAGTCCCTCTCTCTGAGCAGGAAGTAGCCTTGCAGGCCCTGGAGTGGAATAAACAAATGAAAGTTTCTGCATAGTTAATTCCTGGTGGCTCAACAGCCTCTCCAGGCAGGGGTGGGGGGGATGTGGGAGACAGCAAGAGGAAAGGCAGGGGGACGCCAGACAGAGGCTGTTTGATGAATGCCTAGGACACTCCAAATTCACTGCCAGGCACTCAAATCTTTCCGGGCTGTTCCAGGTCTTGTAATGCCTCCCTCCTTTCTACTTTCTTCCCAAAGCTTTCATCCCCAGGCTCCCCTAGGGCCCCTGGTGAGGTAGGAAGGCTGGCTAATCACCAATGGCTAATCTCCAACTAATCACAGCTGGAGATGCTTCCCCTGCTGCTTTATTTTGTGGTTGCTGTTCCTGCAACAGAGAGACTGGACTTCTTTATCCTCGGCTGAGGCTGAGCCCGCTGCAGACTAGCTTGCAATCACCAGTAACCTACTCAGAGCTTGGACTCCCCACAGCCAGGTTCCAAGGTCATGCGAAGCAGATGCCTCCAATCATCTTTGACTGCTGAAGGTCCTGAGTGGGTCTCTAGGGAAGATTGATTGTGTTAATGGCTCTCTGAGTGGCCTCTGTGAATCCAGGCCCTTGGTAGTGACCTCCCACATGCCTCAAGAGTCTCAACTAGGATGTGTGACTTGCCTGACCAATGAGACAGAAGCAACCTTGACTCAAGCAGAGCTTGGAGAAGTGCCTGTGTGTTGCTACCATGCACCTGTGCTTCCACCATGAGATGGACTAGTCTTCTGGAAGGATGTGAGAAGCACATGAAGGACAGCCACTCTGTCACAACCCAGGTCCTTCTGGACCAGCCAGCCACTGACCAGCTTGGATCACAGCTGCATGAACAAGCCTAACCAAGATGAGCAGAGCCCAGCCCCATTGCCCTGAAGACTCATAAGAAATAACAAATGGTCATTGTCTAAGCCAGGAAGATGTGCAGTCTTCTGCAGTAGCTGACTGATACATCTCCTTTACATAAAAGCCATTCCAGAGATCAGCCTGAAGGAAGTCCGGCTGGGCCCTTAGCATATGAGAAATCTTGGTAGGCTCATGCTGTATATCCAACGCCCAAGGTCACAGGGGGAGGCTGGAGTTGATCTAAGACGCGTCAATCAAACGTAGGCACTGAGAGTTGCTAGGATCCTCTAAAACTCTATTTCAATTCGATTTTCACCAAATCACACAAAAAAAGAGAAAAAAACACAGGCTCATTAGAAAGATAACAAACAAAAGGACATGAAGTTAAACACTCCACTTTACTGTACCATCTACTTCTACCCTTTCCCCTGCTTGTCGCTACTCTGATTTCATCCCCTGAAGGAAGCCACCATTAAGCACTTGAGGTGCATCCTTCCAGATATTTTTCAATGCACACACACATGGATGTAGATAGACTTCTTTTTCAAAAAATGGAATAACAGTAAAATATTGTTCTGAGACCTACTTCTTTTACTTAATGGACCACCAGCAGGTCTAGCTCATTCTTTTTAATAGGTGCATAGTATTTCAGGGCCCAGACATACTGTAATTTGCCACATCCTTATAGACATTTAGATTGGTTCAAATTTCCTTACTGTAACTGAAACATATATAATATATTCATGTACTTATGGTGCTATTTATAAAAGTCACCTAAAAATGGAGCGGCTGGGTCAAATTTTAATATATATTGCTAAACTGTCTTTGAAAAATAGTGGGTGGTATGAGAATGTCTGTCCTTCTACACCATGGTGGAAGTCACTCATGAGTGTCCAGTCAGTCATGAGTGTCCAGTCACTCATGTTGGCTAGGATGGACTTTTTGCCAATCTGATGGGAAAAAAAATACCACCTCATTCTAAATTACTTTTATTGGGGATCCCTGGGTGGCTCAGCAGTTTAGCATCTGCCTTCGGCCCAGGGCGTGATCCTGGAGTCCCCGGATCGAGTCCTGCATCAGGCTCCCTGCATGGAGCCTGCTTCTCCCTCTGACTGTGTTTCTGTCCCCATCTCTCTCTCTCTCTCTCTCTCTCTCTCTCTCTCTCTCTGTCTCATGAATAAATAAATAAAATCTTTAAAAAATTAAAAATAAATAACTTTTATTATGGGTGACACTGAAATAGTTTTAAATATTTATTAGCACTTTGCATGTCATTGTTGGTGAACTCCTGTTTGTATAATTTGACTATTTTCTCTGTCAGCTCATGATTGTTTTCTTATTGGATATGGCAGGTCTCTATGTACTATGGCTATAAACTTCTTATTGTATACATCCCAAATTTTTCTAATTTCATCATGTCGCTATCTCTTAGATAATCCCATTAAACAACCCAGAACTATGGATCTTGATTCATTCTCTAGGCATTTGGTCTCTGTTAAAATATTGTGGTAGGAATATCTAGAGAAGCAGGGTGTGAGAACCTGCTCTTCCAACTTCTCCGCACCTCTGATAGCACCACTTGTGGACTTAAATCCCTCTCTGGGATCGGCTTTGGTGATGTTAGGGATTATGTACAGCAAATGCTTTTGATATCTGATCCTGTAACCTCTCAACCCACCTTGAAGTTTACCTGCAGCTGCAGTTGGCAGTTCCTGGTTAGGCTATTGGCCCCCTATCTCGAATGCCATGGCAGCTGTCTGCTTTTCTGCCTGAGATCTTTCCCCAGGGCCTCAGGATCTTGTACAATCTATACCACTTATGCACAGCACAGCCTGGAAGCGTCTGGGGATTGAATGCCCCAGGGGTAAGCTTCAACAAATGGCGGACAAGAGTCAGGACAATTGCTTCAGCTTCCCCATCACTTGGAGGCAATCCCAGTCGTGTTCTCCATGGTTCCTCAGCAGGTCTCCAGGGGGACGGAGAGTAGGTTGCTGCTGTACTAGAGTTCTCCAGAGAAGTAGAACCAATGGAATGAGAGGGGAATTTATCATAAGGAATTGGCTCACATGATAATGGAAGCAGACAAGTTCCAAGATCTGCAGTTGGCAAGCTGAAGACCCAGGGGAGCCAATGGTGTGGTTCCAGTCCGGAAACCAGCAGGCTCGAGACTTGGGAAGAGCCAATGTTTCAGACGGAGGCAGGAAAAGACCAATGTCCTGGCTCAAGGCAGTCAGGCAGGAGGAAGTCCTCTGACTCAGCTTTCTTGTTCTGTTCAGGCCCCCAGTGGATTGGATGGGACCCACCTACATCAGGGAGGACCATCTGGTTGGCCCAGTCTACACTGGAGACGCTAATCTTATCCAAGAACACCCTCATAGACACACCCAGAATAGTGCCTGACCCACTGTCTGGGCCCCACCATGTCATGAAATTAACCACCACCCTTGTCCCCCATGGGTGTCTCTTTAATGATTTCCCTCCCCTCCTTTTCCGTCTTCTCCACCCCTGACTTATGCTTGTTGGTAACCCTCTGAATAAACCACCTGCTCCCAAGTCCTTATCCTGGAAACTTCTTTCCAGGAAACCCACCCAAAGACAAGAGAGGAAGGCAAAGCCTTCCATGCATGGATTTCACGTAACATGGCTGTGCTTTTGCAGACCTCTGACAAGAGGATGACTTTTCTCAAGCCCCAGTGCTGGAGCTGGAACAGTGTTTTTCCTTCTAGATGAGCCAAATGTTAGCTAGGGACACAAGCCCACGGAGAAGAGACCAAATAAAAGTCAAGCCTGTTGTGACCTCACTTTCTATTTTCCCGCAGCCCAGTGTGAAAGAGCAGAAGGTCCCTCGCAGTTTCTCAAATTCTGGACAGGCCTCAGGCCTGCTGCCATCAGAGCTGGGGAGGGGATGTAAACTTCCTTCTGCCCTCTCAGCCTCTGTGACTGGGTTCAAGAATTAAACTGCCATAAGAGGGGCACCTGGGTGGCTCAGTGGTTGAGCGTCTGCCTTTAACTTGGGTCATATCTTGGGGCCCTGGGATTGAGTCCTGCATAGGGCTCCTTGCAGGGGACCTGCTTCTCCCTCTGCCTATGTCTCTGCCTCTCTCTCTGTGTCTCTCACGAATAAATAAATTCTAAGACAATCTTTAAAAAAAATAAGCTGTCATAAGACAGATCAATAGAAGAAAAGCATGCAGGTTTTATTTAGTATTTTTTACATGCATACAGGAGTCTTTGTAAGGAAAATAAGACCCAAAGAAGCAATCAGGCCCCAAAGCTTATATGTCTTATTTATTTATTATTTATTTATTATTTTTTTATATGTCTTTTTTAAACAAAGACTGCTAAATTATGGGGATGGGACAGCACCACGGGCCCCAGGCCAGGTGGGGACAGTGACCAGGAAATATTTGAGAGAACTGAATGGAAGACTGGGGTGATTTTGGTAGGTTTGTGTGTACAGCTCCGTAACTAGCATTGACTCTGATCTCTGGTGATCAGAGTGTTCTCCTCCTGGAGCAGGGAGGGCTCCTTTCTCATGGGACATGTTAGGACCTGCTTCCAAGTAGAAGGAGGGAGGTCTGAGAGCACTGCCTGAAACTGGTGTTTCTCAAGTGCTTTGGGCTCAAAGTAACCAGTGTGCCAAAGCGGCATATTTGGGGATGACATGTCCTGAACCCCTTCACGGGCATAGTGCTGACAGAGGAGGCCCCAGAAAGCTAGACCCTTTCTTGGCTGGCCAGAGTAGGAACAGCACTTATGTCAATCGGCCCCCAACAGGTGCCCCAGAGAGAGACAGCTCCCTCCTAAAAGGACCAACTGGATAAGGCTTTGTGGGAACTGCGCCCCAGGCTCCATGGAGATGACCGGCCCATCTTGTGGGTAGGGCTGGAATCTGTAGCCAGAATAGCAGAGGCTAGCATCGCCACCCCATCCTCAGCCTGGGGTTCTTAAGGCCAAAATTACCCGCCAGTCCATCCAAAATAGATGCTACAGTGCAAGGAGAGCGCTAGTCCATGAAGTCAGACCGCTGCATTATCATCCTGGGGCATCAGGCCCTGGTCACCAGCCCTAGGTGCCCGAATCACCTCCTGTTTGGTCCAGAGATAAGAATGTCTCTTTCCCAAAGGGCACCTGCTTAGGAAGCCCTGGCCCCGGGAGGGGTTTCTTGTGGAACTTTACCCCGCCGAGACCTCCCTGAGCTATGGTTTACAATTATGTAGGCGCCCAGGCCCAGGCCAGCATCTCCCACGACACCCAGGAGTGGTGGACAGTTGTGGTCTGACGTCAGTGGTGCTTCTTCCCTGGGTTGTGCTACTTTGGCATCCAGGTCTTCAGGCTGTAACCAGTCGTGTCCTTTCCTCTCATTTGCCCTCCTCCCCCCCCAAGGTCCCCTTCCCAGGCTGCTTAGGGAACCCTTATTTCCTTTTACTTTTGGATGCAGAGCAAGTCAATGTTTCTTTGTTGACAGACCCAGGGGCCAATAGGCCCAGGAAGCTGTTTTCCCAAAACAAAAGAGGGAGTAACATCTTCCATCACCTGGGAGAAAAAGACTCCAGCTTTTAAAATAACTGCTTCTCCTGGGTGGCTTAGCTGTTGGGCATCTGCCTTTGGCTCAGGTCGTGGTCCCGGGGGTCAGGGATCGAGTCCCACAACAGGCTCCCTGTGAAGAGCCTGCTTCTCCCTCTGCCTGTGTCTCTGCCTCTTTCTCTCTCTCTCTCATGAATAAATAAATGAATCTTAAAAAAAAATAACTGCTTCTGGTAGTTGGCTAGCTAACCTGGACACATAGGAAGGATCAGGAAGGTGTGCAGTGGTGGGTGCACAAATGGCCCAATGGTGGCGTGGGGTGGCGCCAGGTAAGGACTTGATACCAGCCCCGGGAGACCTGGAAGGGGGCACAGCCCGAGTAAGTGCAGATATGGGGAGCGTGGGGGTCCTTGTCCAGTAGAGACAGGGCCTCAACCCCTCAGGCAGGAGGGGTGGGTAGATTCCTGGAATTCGGTTCCTTTTTCCTTTTTCTTGGGGGAATCCAGACTTCTCTGAAGCCAAAGGCTTGGAGATCACTGCTCACCTGCCTGGAACCAAGAAGGCAGCCCCTTTGGCCTAAGGAGTAGGAGGAGGGGCCTGGGTGAGCTGGGTTGGGGAGGAGGGCAAGTCGTCTCCCTTCTCCTGTCCTGCAGTTGGCCTGGAGCTCCCTGGACTGGGAACCCGACTCTGAGCAGGTAGAAGAAGAAGCAGAGCCAGGAACCACCTGGAGAGAAGCTTCTCCGGGCCCCTGCAGATTGGCCTCCAGCGAGCTCGGCCAAAGCCTCACCCCCTAATGGTAGGCAGCGGGAGGGTCCGCCGGGGAGGCCCGCCGGGGAGGCACCAGCGAGGAGGGCAGAGTGCCCGGGGGCCCAGGAATCGGCCTCCTCTCTAATGAGGAAGTAATTCAGTTAGCTCGGATTTCCCTGTCAGCAGCTTTTATTAAATGCAGGAGCCACCATGCTCTTAGGGATGCAGAGGAAAGCTCCGAACCAGCGGGGATCGCAGGGCTCAGTGAGCAAGGAGCCTGGCAAGGTGTTAAGCAGATTAAAAGGTGGAGGGGGGGGGGAGCATGAGAAAAATAAAGAAAGGAGAAAAAGCAAAACGGGGCAGCAGACAAGGAAATCAAGCACAAAAAGGCTCAGATGAGGCGGAGGCAGGGGGCCCCGCATTCCTCTCGGGCCTCCATTGTGTTCCCCGAGGCCTAATCAGGAGCGAATACAATCGGGCCTCCTGTGAAAGGCCCCAGTCAGGTCTTCCCCCGGCCCTGCAGCTCCGTGCGGAATGGAGGAGCACAATAGCCTCGCGGAAATAAATAATAACACGGGCAGTGCGGCTTTGCAGGCCCCAGACGAGAGATCACAGTGATGTGCCAGGCGGAGGTGCCCACTGAGGCACAGCCGAGGCTGCCAGGGGCCCAGGGGCAGCTGTTCAGGGCTGAGGTACCAGGTAGGGGCTTGCTGTAACCAAAACAAACCAAAGTAACATTTACTGTGCGGTTTTCAGTACTTTTGTCCATATCAACTCTCAGCGACCCTATTAAGGTATTATTATCCCTATTTTACAGATGAGGAAACTGCGTCTCAGAAAGATTAATTCAGGGATTAGTCAACTATGGCTTATGATCCAAATCTGGCCCGCTTCTTGTTTGTGTAAATAAAGTTTTATTAGAACACAGACACATTCATTGGCCTGTTGTCTGTGGCTGCTTTCAAGCCACAGGGGCGAGTGGAGTAGTGGTGACAGGGCCTGTGCAGCCTGCAGAGGCTGAAATGTTTATTCTCCAGCCCTTTAGAGAAAATGCTGAGGACCTCGAGGTTAAATGGCCTGTTCAAAGTCACAGAACCGGAAAGAGACTGAGCTGGCATTTCAATCTAGCTTTGTTCCTGAAGCTCTGCACCAAAGGGGTGGGGGTTGGGGGACCTTAAAAGGGCCCAGATGGGAATGGGTGGTGTGGGAAGGAGGGAGATAGAATCAGCCCTTCTGATCCAGCCGGACACTGGGTGGTGAGGGCGACAGGGGCAGAGGACCCTGGCAATTGGGGGTCTCCAGGAAAGTGTGGTTCTTTAAAACCCCTTCGGCAACAATCCTGCCTGCCAAGATCAGCCTTTCTTGTCCTGAGAAAGACCAATCACCCCTGGAGCCTGGAGGGGGTCCAGCCAGCTTTGCAAGATGGCGCTGACCCAAGCCTGCAGGTCTCCCTTTGTCCTTGTTTATCCTACGTTGAGACTAGTCGGCATCCTCTGGATTGGAGTTTGCCTGGCTGCTTAATTAGTGCTCAGCTGAAGCTTGGGGGAAGCAGGGGTGGCTGTGCGTGACCAAGGACAGACAGCAGACAGCAGAAGGCTCAGCTCCCAGCCTTGGATGACAGGCAGGGCTCTCAGGCTCCTTCACTGCTCCTGCCGATGATGATCACATCATAGGAGCTTGAAACCCAAGAAAGACATTGAGTCCATCTGGAAAACTATGGGCTGAAACACCCCCCAGGCAGAGAACACCTGCCCTCCTGCAACATACAGTCTGCCAAAAGGGATGGGGATATGGGTGATCCGCCCAGAAAACATCTCCAAATGTGTTGGGATAGCCTGGTCGGTCCGTTCTATACACGACTGCTAGTGACAACGGGGTGTACTATGAATAATTGTAAACTATAAAGCCAGTCAGCAGGTCCTTCATTCAGGAAGCACTGATTGAGCACCTGCCACGTGCCAGATGCTGTTCTAGGCTCATAGGAAACAGTGGTGAGCAAACAAGTCCTCTGAAACTTACCTTTCAGAGAAGGAGACCAGTCCAATGTAGTTAATGCATGATGTAATTTCAAAGTGCAAAAATATTATGAAGAATCAGGCAGGGAAGAGGCTTAGAGGCGAGACCCGAGTGAAGCAAGGCAGTGAGTCATGCACAAACATAGGGAAAAGTGTCCCAGGCAGAGGGAATAGCTGATGTGAAGGCCTAAGTTGGGGAAGAGCCTGGTGTGACTGAGGAACGGAGGAAGGCCTGTGTGCTCAGAGCAATGGAAGACAGAGAGAGAGAGGTCAGCAGGGACAGGGCACATGGGCATGGAGGCCGAGGGGAGGACTTTGGCTGTCATGGAGAGAAATGGAGCTGTAAAGTAGAGGCCGGTCTGGAGGAGGTTTCCTCCAAGGAGGAGCAGAGAGATACGGTACTAGGCAGAATGAGCAGGGGCCTGGGAATGCTTTTTTTTTTTTTTTTAGAGATAGAGCTTCCAGTGTGTGTGTGTGTGTGTGTGTGTGTGTTGGGGGGCTGGTGCTGGTGGAAGTGACCCAGGAGAGGGAGATGATGGTGACATACGACAGGGAGATGGTTATAGTAGCAGGCCCTGCACAGCAAAAAGAGCAGGCTAAAATGGGGAGATATGGTTGGGGTGGGGGCAGAGTGCATGCTCCTACAGTTTATCTACATTTCTTGTCTGCATCCCCACTGGGAAGGTGACCACACACCGGTTCTTTTTTTTTTTTTTTTTTTTGGAATGATTCTTAGTCCAGTCTATTTCCTGGTATAATTAAAAATGACTCTCCCAACTGTCCCAGTTTGGACAATCACTTAAGTGGCCATTCTTCCTATGAGGCCAGTACCATTTGTATGTCCATGTTACAGATGAGGACACTGAAGCAGAGGGAGGTGACACAACAGGTCAACAGTTGAACAGCCTGTACATCAAATGAGGTCTATGACTCCAAGTCCTTGAGCCCTGAATCCCTGCGGGAGAATGTTTGGTCCCGAGCACAGGAGCAGATACTAAGGAGCAGAAGATAAACCGCCCTCACCCCTTGGGCAAGTCTACTCATGAGAAGTGATTAGGTTAACAGCTAGGCATGGGGTGAGCGTATTAGAATCTGCGCTCAAATCATATGTGGCATAAGGCCAGTCTGCCTTTCTGGGGCAAGAGCCATTAAACATGTACCTTGGTTATAGAGAGGCTGCTACATGTCTGGAGCTCTCCTAGGCTTCCTGAATTTCTAGCTTGAGCCTATCCTGTCTGATGCCTTCAGGGGCTCTACCTTCCTCATGCTACGGTGACCATCAGGTCTGATCCTATTTCAAAATTCAGTTTAACCAGGAAAGGTTCAAGGTCATGGCAAACTGGGTCCTGCTATGACCCTGGTCCTGCACCAGGAGGAGACATAACTCATTTATCATGGCATTCTTTATGGCTTAGCTGGGGATGTGCTCAGAACCCTTCTTAACATGGAGCTCCTGTCACTCCCCCTTTATCAGTCAAATTTGATCTCCTAAAGAAGCCTGTGGGCCATATCTTTTTTTTTTTTTTTAAGATTTTATTTATTTATTCATGAAAGACACAAAGAGAGAGAGAGAGAGAGAGGCAGAGACACAGGCAGAGGGAGAAGCAGGCCCCATGCAGGGAGCCCTACATGGGACTCAATCCCTGGTCTCCAGGGTCATGCCCTGGGCTGAAGGTGGTGCTAAACCACTGAGCCACCCGGGCTGCCCCCCTGTGGGCCATATCTGAGGCAAAGTTCTCCTTCTTGGTAGAGGTGGAGTGAATGGTCTGGAAGGGTGCTATCCTTAGGATTTTTTGGTGGTGCTTATCCACATCGTTTCTGCCTTCCATTCTGGAGCTGGGACCCCTGTGCTCAGCAGGGAGAGCAGGAAACAAAGCAGAATCAATAGGCTCAGGTCAAACAGGTTTCTCCCTCCCCTTAGGAAGATGCATCAGCTATCATGGCAACTTTCATTTTAAGCCCAGACCAGCCACTTTCTTCTTCCTGAACTGTTTTAAGTAAATTGCTACCTCTTTTCTCTCTTCCCGCACCACCCTGTAACTATTTCTAGACCGATAGACCACAGATCAAGGCCTAGGTACACGGGCAGATGGCTTCCAGCAAATAGGTGATGGAACTTCTGTGATCATACCAACAGATGACCTCAGTTATATTTACTTCTAAAACTCGATGGAAAAAGAGAAAAAAAATGCAGATGATTCTTTCTCACTCAGTATATTCATAGTTATAAGTGCTATTTGATGACTACCTAATATATGTCAGGTATGTGATGTGTAGAGGTGCCAAGTTCTTTGAATACTCCACATCCGTGACTTCATGCAATCTTCACAAGAATTCTTGCCAAGCAGTGATTGTCATCTTCATTGTACAGATGAATTATGTCCCAAATCCCATGTCTAGTAGGAGATGCGCATTATGTGCCGATTCTGTTTCCTCCTCCACTCTCCAGAACTTCCTAAACCATATAGGAGTCCCACAGACCCTAGGAGGTGTGGATTAGCACTCACCAGCCATGGATGGGGGGTGGGGAGTGAAGGCAATGTTTCAGTCCAGGAGAACTGATGACCTCTCCTCTGGGAGCCCTGGGAACAGGAGCCAAGCAACAGGAGTTGCGGATGCTGAAGACCATGAAATGTCTGAGCTGCAGATTGAATGGCTGGTCTGGGGCCATTCTGGGAAGGTGGTGGTCTCACCTATGCAAGATGAATGAGAGACCCAGATGCGGTCTGGAGTGGTGACCTGGAAGCCCGTCTACAAGCCCATTGTCCGGGGCTTCAAACATAATGACTCAAGGACTAGCACTTTCATTGATCTTGATTCTAGATCTTCCCCCAAATTCTGGTTAGTCTGAAGGCAAAACCCCTGTATTCTCATTTTACTGAGGATGACACTAAAACCAGGAAAGGTGACTTGGCCAAGGTCATATAGCTGGTAAGTGACAGAGTTGAACCCAGCTGGGGGTCACTACCTGTGCATGGGGAGTGGAGGGGTCGTGTCTGTGGATTGTCCATGGAAGGTTTTCCCCTTTTAGCTTCAACCAGCACCCAGCTTGGTTTAGCTTCATGTAGCTCCACCTCACCTCTGATGACCAACAGTGGGGTGACCTGGTAGGCTATGATTTTTACTACAAAACGATTCATACATGCCAGAAGAATGGACAATATGCAAATAACTTGTAAAAATAAATAAAATGAGGGGTGCCTGGGTGATAAGCATCTGCCTTTAGCTCAGGTCACAATTCTAGGGTCCTGGGATCAAGTCCCATGTAAGGCTCTCTGCTCAGTGGGGAGCCTGCTTCTCCCTCTTCCTCTCCCTCTGCCCGTCCTTCAGCTCATGTGTGTGCGCGCTCTCTCTCTCAAATAAATAAATTAAATCTTTTTAAAAAATTAATAAAATGAATTCCCATGAACCCAGCTTTCAAGACAGAATGACAATAGCGTGGAGGTCTCTGGTGTCTGTCCTCTTTGGGGTTTCCCCCCAGGGGACAAGTCCCATGCTGAGTTCTGAGTATCCCATCATCTCTTACTTCTATACAGTTCTACCACATGCATTTGCATTCCTTACAATGCATGATTTTGTTCCCATATTTTTGAACTTAATGTAAATACCATCCTCGTTAACCCTTACACAGGCTTACTAGGTGTTCATTGAAGCCATGCACATCCCTTATGAGGTAGGCATTATAATTGTGCCCATTTTTTTCAGATGAAGGCAATGAGGCACGGGAAGTATAATGAACATGACCAAGGTTCCATGGAGAATAAGGCGCAGAACGAAGATTTGAATCCGAGCAGTCGGCTCCATATCTGTACCTGTTACTATGATATGGTGGGTGTCACACTGGAGACAGTGCTATTTCTGTAGGTGCCTGTGGCTGCCCTTCGTTCATCTATGTATGGCACAGCGTGAGCCCGGGGGGTCGGGAAATGGAGCCAAGTGCACGCTGATGGCTTTCCACCCCTTGGATGCCGGCTACTGTTGACTCCCTCTCCTCACCCCCACCAATCACCCCATTCTTATAGGAGAGACCTCTTTTTTACAAGTAGATTCAGGGACAGTGACCCTCTGCTCACTCACCCAAAGCCCCCTGCATATGAATTGTGATGGATTAAGGCCTATTTGATTCCCTTTGCCAGTGCATGATTAGGGTGTGCACAGGGGGTCAGGGGCTCATGGGCTAGGAGGCTCTGAGTAAGGCTTTCCTCAGAAGGGTTTCCATGGAGAAACCTGGCAAACACCACCTTGCCCAGCGATCCAGGTTTGCATACGTCATGTGAAATCGGGTCCCCCTGATATGATGGGATGAGAAAGCTGCTTTACCTCTATGGTCTTCTTCCCCCGAAACCCATAACTCCAGTCAAACCATGAGAAAGACACCAGAAGTGAGCTTCTAGTACATTCTACAAAATATCTGACCAGTGGTTCTTCCATCCATTGAGGTATCAAAATCAAGGAAAGACAGCGAAGCTCTCACAGACCCGGGGAGACTGAGGACACCTGATACTGACTGCAGTGCAGTATCCCATCCAGGACCTCAGATCAGAAAAATTAGTGAGACCCGAATAAAATCCCCAGTTTGCTTAATAACAGGTGAAACTGGGTGTGGATTATAGGAACTCTATGCTCTACTTGCCACTTCTCAGCAAATCTAAATGTATGCTAAACTGAACAATTTATTTATTTATTTATTTATTTATTTATTTATTTTTTTATTTATTTATTGATAGTCACACAGAGAGAGAGAGGCAGAGACATAGGCAGAGGGAGAAGCAGGCTCCATGCACCGGGAGCCTGACGTGGGATTCGATCCCGGGTCTCCAGGATCGCGCCCTGGGCCAAAGGCAGGCGCTAAACCACTGCGCCACCCAGGGATCCCAAACTGAACAATTTAATTAAAAAAAAAAGTAATGGTGATAAAGAAATCACACCCAGAAGGAAGGATCTTCCTCTTTGCAAGACCATACCTTGTGTGATAGGACCACAGGCCATCTGGACACCATGAAGTATGACATTAGTCACCTGCTAAGGGCAGCAGAGCAAGGAGAGAAGAGAGCACCTGAGTGTCTGACAGTGTCAGCAAGCCTCTGAATGATCCAGTTTTGCAACCCTACTGCCCCCATATTTTCTTTATGGGCAATAATAAACCCTTGCCGTTAAAGCACTTTCAGGTAGAGTTGTTGGTGTTTGTTTGTTTGTTTTTCCCATTACTTGCAGCCGAAAGCATCCTACCTGGTCCATTTCAAAGCCCAGACTTGTCCCCTGGACCAACCTGTTACCTGTCACCTGCCTGTGCAACCCTCCCTTGGTCACAGGTTCTGCTGCCCAGAGCCCAGGCACCCTGGTGCCCGTCAGTCCTGTGTGGGGCTCCAGCTTAATTAATCTTGTGTCGAGCACGGGTGCTCGTGGGATCCTAGCGGAGTCTGGGAAATGATTGTGTTGGAGCGAAACAAAAAGGAACTGCTCGTCTGTGACAGCTGATATTAAAATGACGACAACTCACATCATACCCAGAGTCAGTGCATTATATTCCTAATAAATAATGGGTTACTGCAGGTTAAGTGTCTGTCGCCGCATTCCAATTGTTGATATTTAATTAGCTCTAAAATTAAAGTGTTCTTTTATTGCCACACTGCTAGGACTACTTTATCCCTAATTGATTGAGATTAAAGTGTCTCCCAAAGATCCCGCGTCCCTTTGTCAACCCAAATGTGAGAGGATTTTAATGAAAACGTTTGACATTTCAAAGTGTGACATAAATATCTTTAAATTAAGCAGAAAATGGTGGTGGTGTTATATTTTGTAATCAGGGTGCTGGTGGGTGAGGAAACATTTAACATGGATGGAGTTTTATGAGTGGGATGATGGTTAAGGGTGATTAGGGTTGGCCGTGACAAGGCACTGGGAAGGGTCAGCTTTCTTTTATTGGAGATACATTGGCTTGGGGTTGTTTTCCAGGTTTGGCACCTATAGAAGGGAAGCAGCAGGAGCGTGGCTTCCTCAAACTGTTTGTCTGGAGAGTGGGGAGGGTAAGAAGGATTGTAGAAAGCGGACCAGCTTCAGGGCTCAATGTGCGTTTAAACCCAGCTCTGTCATTTATAAGGTGAATGACCTCAGTGAGTTAGGTGGTCCTCTGAATTTCAATTTCCTAATGCTCAAATCGGGATAATGGCACCTACTTCTCAGTGCCATCACGAGAATACGTTGAGATCGTGTTGGTGAAAGAACCGAGCCTAGGCTGTAGCTATTATCAGACCCTTATGTAAACTTCTGATTTCGTATTTGAAGATGACTTAACTGACCATCTATGAGAAGGACAGAGTGTGGCTCTCACTAGTTAAGCTTGCTACACACCCAACTCCAGTCCTCCCCACCTTGGTGACATCTTGGGAAGCTGGAAGGGCCCCTCAGCCTGGCTCAGCAGATGGTCTGAGCCACCTCTTTGTCTCTTTCTATGTAGCATCTTTGAGCCAGGTGCTCCTGGCTCTCCTCTCTGACTTAGATCTGGCCCAAATCTCAAAGACGAATGCATGTCCCACCTCCTCCAGTTGATTTCCTTGCATTAATTACCTATCACTGGGTAACAAATTACCACAAAACTCAATGGTTTAGACAACATGCACTTATTAGGTCACAGTCTCTGTGTGTCAGGAATCTAGGCATGGCTTAGGTGTATCCTCCTTTTTTTTTTTTTTAAAGATTTTGTTTATTTATTCATGAGAGACACACACAGAGAGGCAGAGACATAGGCAGAGGGAGAAGCAGGCTCCATGCAGGGACCCTGATGTGGGACTTGATCTCAGGATCCTGGGATCATGACCTGAGCTGAAGGCAGATGCTCAACCACTGAACCACCCAGGTGTTCCTGTGTCCTTCATTTCAAGGTCTCTGACGAACTGAAATTAAGATATTGGCCAGGGCTGGGATCTCATTGGAAGTTTCAACTGGGGAAAGACCCACCTTCAAGCTTACGTGCCCACGAATTGGGAACACAAGCCTTGACCTCAAACTCAGTAGCACCACAGTATAAGCAAGGAGCTAACTAGAGGACAATGAAGTCCACCACAGATTGTACTCTGCCTTCCCTCAACCTCTGTCCTCAACCATGTCTCCTGATTTCAGCTCTTCCTGCAGACTCTCTGGTCCTGCAAGAATCTGAATGGCCATCCATGTGATAAGCAATATTTACAACCAGATGAGCAGTGAAGGCTGATTTCATTCATTGGGAAGGGCTCTTAAAGGCTGAATTCCACTCCCAACTATGGCTGGAGCCACCTCCACAAGTGGTGCCACCTCCCCTGATAATCCATTCCAACCAAAGTAGTCACTGGAAGTTTAAAAGCTTCGTCCTTAATAGAATCAAACCTATCTCCTCGTTGCTTTCACCAGGGTCTCTGTGGGCCCCTTTAACTACCCTTGTGACAGTTTAAGTGCCATGTGTCCAATATTCTGCCTCTGGTCTACTCCACACACAGCAGAATTGGACTAACCGACCCCACATGGGACCATGGGACCCCTTCGGACCCATGAGTTGAGTCACTTCTGGGCTGAGCATTTAATTGCTAACGTGGAGACTCACTATAGCTCTCTTTTCCCTCTGTCATGTTGCTCTGCAAATCTCCTGGTGGGGGCTGCTCCATCTGCCTGGATTCCAGAGCAAGGATAATGACAACGCAGCCACAGATCCCCTGGGGAAATATAACAGGAATTAGAAATAGATTTTGAATATTTGCATGACTGAGATTTTGGGGTTGTTTGTTATGAGAGACTCACCTGGTCTATCCTAAGTAGTACACCCTCCTTCTCAGTACCACTCTTTAGTTTTATGTCCCAGCCATCCAGGGAAGGGCAAGTGGGATAAACTCTGGGGAAGTTGAGATGTTTCCTTGCAAGTCTGCAGATGTGTGCTCCATTGGCAGTTCCTCAGTTGCAGATGCACAGCATGAAGGCTGTAGGAAGCCAGAGGTAACAAGCTGCAAACCTGTATAATCCCATATCCCACTGAATATGGCATAAAACCCACCGGGATCCTTACCACAAACAACATAACCTCCTGGAGGCTGTACACACACCGCAGATCTTATTTGGGCCCCACACATGTATCAGGTCCGCTTCACTGCTGCACATTGGCTCTTCTTCAGCATGCCTGGATTTTAGGGAGAGAAATCCTGCACTTGTGCACGTCATGCTGTTCTCGGCTCACACTAGGCTCGGGACATTCATCGAGTGGAAAACAAACCCTGGCTGTGGTGCAAGAGGGCTGGTGGGTACATTTGCACATCACACTCTTTAATCTTCCTTTCCATAACTTTGTCATTTGGTTGAGAGATGATACTGGGCCAGAGAGAACACAAAAGGTATTATTTTCTGGGGTTTTGACTATCTGCTAAAATAAATCGCTTGTCTTGTGAAGTTCAAACACATTTATGAAAAATAGCAGATGCCTATTATTTGACAATTAGCTTTGGGAATAGAAAGCTAATCAGAAGCATAGCTCTGACAGCAGTGATCTGATCCTGTTTTCCTGAAGATATCTACTGATGCTCATTAGCCACAGCACACACTCATGCACACACACTCTTGCACACACACACCAGGTCTCATGCAGCAAAGGCACTCACAGCCTTATTCATTTCTTTACATCTCTGCACCGTCACCTTAAGGGGATGAGAGAACAAAGACACACAGTTTCATATCCCAGGGGAGGCCCAGGCGGGAACATTGGAGATACCAATCCTCAGAGGTGTCCGCATGCCCACAAGCAATTTAAAAAAGTAAATGGGGGTCAAACTCTATCAGGGAAAGCCAGTGACAGAATGTCTATGGCCCAGGACATAAATTGTGCTCAGGCTCTCGCTTCTAGAATGCTGCCTTCCCTCTTATCCTATCATGCAGGATTTCCATCTTCCCTCCAACCCAAATTCCAGCATCCACGCCTGGCCTGCAGACAACCTTGCCAGTTGCATTCACTTTGCAGGTGGCTTGCTTCCAGGGTAGAAGAAACTTGGGCAAATTGGGAAAATCCCCGAGGTACAGAGGCCAAGGTAGAGGTCCTCAGGCCCTTGCAGAAGAGGGATGGGATGTTGTCTGGTTACAGCCATCTCCAAGCTCCTCTTCCCTCTCTGACAATTCGTCATTACCCACAAAGGCATCTGTGCTCTAAGAACCACATACCTCTGACATTCACCAAGCTGTACCTAGGACTGTGCCAATCATGACAGGATGGATCATTCTAACTCCAGAGCAAACTCTTACAACTGAATCTGCCCTACACTGGCACAGAGATTACCCTAAAGGATTATCTTCCTGAGCGTGGGAGGCTATGCTTCAGAGAGCACATGGGGAGCCTTCCAGGCTGGAGGGACCACTCAGCCATGTGCATGGATGGTGGCCAAGGAAAGGCTTTTTCAACTGCATCGGTGTATTCCTGCCGAGACCTGTTTTATGTTCTGACTGTCCATAATGGGATTTAACTGTAATGATTTGGTATTGAATTCCCCTTAACAATCAGGGGGAATGGATCCTGACTGTTTGTAAATGTGTTTGCAAGTAGTGGAATGATTCACTCTGTATGTGCAACTCTGCTCCTGGTGTGCCAAAAGTGGGAGTAGTCAGGATGCTGGGCCGAGGGGAAGAGGTGGGCTTTGAGGATGTGGAACTAGACCTTAGCTTTCTGGGCTGTGATGGGTGGGTGTGGAAGGCTGTTTTCTGCCCCCAAGGCCTTCCTTCTATGGGCTTGCGGTAAGACTGGGTTGTGTGAGTGGCATGTCATGAATCATATGTGCTCATGTAGGTTCAAACTTGGGCCATGATGGCTTAGAATAACAAATGTCATCAATATTTATGTGATATATTGGATAGTGACAAATATTATATTTATTACCACTGCTCTGACCTGAGTATTTTATATGTCTGCTTTAATCTTCATAATTGTCCTGTGAGGTAGGGAATATTGTTATGCCCCAGTGAGAGAGCTGGTGTGAAGTCACTTCCCTGAGGTTATATAGCCTGGGATTTGAATCTAGGCTATCTGGCTCCAGAGTTCATGCCCCGACTACTATACTCTACTGCTAACTATAAAATCTGGTATGACCTGGTATTGATCAGAGGTCAGCGATCCTTTACTGTGTAACAAATCACCCCACAATATAGCAGCTTGAGAAAATACACACAACCTCAGAGTTTCTGGCGTCAGGAATCTGCGTGTAGCTTAGCTGGATCCTCTGCTTTGAGGTCTCTCAACCAAGGTGTTATCTATGGATGAGGTCCCACCATGGATAAGGTCCCATGGGTGAAGCATGACAAGGGAAGGACTAACTTCCAACTTCGCTTCTGTGGTTGTTGACAGGATTTCAACCCTCGATGGTTGTTGGGCTGAGAGCTCCAGTTCTTAGCTGGCTATTGGCTGGAAATCACCCTCAAGTTCTTGTCATGCAAAGACATCCAGCAAGGGAGAGGGTCTGCTAGCAAGGTGGAAATTGTCATCATTTAAAACTAATCTCAGAGGTGGCATTCCATAACCTTTGCCCTATTCTGTTGGTCAGAACAAGTCACCAGGCTAGGCCACACTCACAGAGAGGAGACTCCAAGAAAGGAAGATCAGCTGACCGTAGAGGAGTAGAGGGCTGTAAGCTCCACTGCCCACAACCCAAGTCTAGGGTTAGGTAAACATTCTGGAAAGCTTAAAGCTTTTCTGTCAAGGTGCAGAGCAGTTCCCTTCTATTCCCAAAGCAGTTCCCAGAGAGGGCAACCTCCTGGTGGGTTTTTTTTTCTTTGCCCTCTTGCGTAGGAGTAAAAATGAGTGGACAGATCCCATTTCTGGAAATGGCACTAAGCACTGCGACACAACCCTCTGTTTAAAACCATTTCCCACTAGCATGTCCCTAACTTCCCATCTACCTCTTGTAGTTGAGAGGTTGGTCCATTTGTGAATGACATTTACTGACATTGACTATGTAATCGGCACAGTGCATACTAGCAAAGACCCAGAGATAGAACACATAGTCCCTAGCTTTAAAAGAGCTCAAGTGTTAACATCCGGGCAGAAAATCTTCTTTGGATGCGGCGTAGCTCAAGGAAGAGATGGCTAAACAGAAGCCTTTTCAATTGCAACCAGGCGCCATGAGTTTACAACAGAGGTTAGTGAAGGATGTGTTGGGAATTCAGAGGAGAGTGAGCTCATCCTGCCTTGGAGGGGGGCTGTGCTTATGAGGATTTTTTCCAGGGGGAGGTGATGTTTGAGCTGGATATGGAATGGTGATGAGAAATTGAGGAGGTGGCGGAGGAAAAGGAAGGAATCCCCAGACACAAAAACACAGCCTACACAAAGGTCTGGAGGCTTGAGAGAGCTTAGCGTTTTCTGAGACTTCGAAGTCATCTGGTGGGGGTGTGAGTCAATGTTGCAGGACAAGGGTGCATCAGGTGGCTGAGAACATGTCCCAGGGGCTGCTGTAAACCATGCTGCAGAGGTGTGGGAGTCTGAAAACTGCCCTCAGTTTCAGTGATTTGCTAGAAGGACTTTGTAGAACTCAACAAAACATGTTCTTTACTCATGGTATGGTTTATTACAGTGAAAGGACACAGATTAAAATCAGCAATGGGAAGTGGTACATGGGGCAGGGCCCAGGAGAGGCCAGGTGTAGGGCTTCCAGGTGTCCTTGTCCTCTCCCATTGGAGTCGCACAGACAGCATTCACTTCTCCCAGCCATGAGACGTGCTAACTAACGCTCACGGAGTATTGCCAACCAAGGACTCTCATCAGCGCCTCAGTGTCCAGAGATTTTGTTGAGGCTTAGCCATTTGATCTAGTTGACTGCCTGCATAGTTGACCTAAGTTTCCAACTCCTCAGGAGTTAAGCTGATACCATGTGGCTCAAGACCTCCCCAGCCACCACCCCTGTAAATCACACTGGAACATAGGCTACCTGGCTGTCCCAAGACCCACAGGTTAACAGACATCCTTATCGGGCAGGACATTTCAAGAGCTTAGATTTAACATTCCGGGAGCTGAGGGCAAAGGCCAAGCAGGTGAGGGCAAGGTGAGTCAGGAACAGACTAGGTCCCTGACCTCAAGGAGCACTCATCTTAGTGGGGAAGATAGATCAATACACACACATACTCTCAATGCACAAAACCACCACCGCTGACAGTTATTAACCAATAAAACTACAGGTGGTCGTACATGCTGGGAGGGAAAGACCTGCGATGTCTCAGCGAGTTGAGATGATGAGCAGAGATTTCATGAAAAGAGTGAAGAAGGAAGACATCTCTGTAACTTTTGAGTTACGACCTCAATGAATGAGGATGAGCAGTCATGTAGTGTAGGAGCTAGAGCAAAGGCATTCGGGGAGACAGAATGGCAGAGACAAAGGTGTAGAGGGCTTGGTGTGGTCGAAGGAGAGAAAGGAAACTGAGGTGGCTAGAAATATTTAGCCAGAGGGGGAGAAGGGCACACGAGAAAGCTAGACAGGATCATTATGCAGGAGCTTTGCAGGTCACCGTAAAGGGTTGGAAATTTATTCTAAGAGCAATGAACATGAAGCACATGATTCCAGCCAGCTGATTGCATTTGATTTCCAACTCCAAGGAAAGGGTGATGAGCATGAAGCACACAGAGCATCTAAAAACAAACCCATACAAAACCAGTTATCATGCAGGAAGGCACCCCGGGGAAAGGGTCTCTTAGAGAACCAGCTCAGAAGACGCTCTGGGGAGAAAGAGAAGTGATAGATGAGACACAGAGAGACTCCCGGAGGCAAGAGGAAGAATCTAAGACCCTCATCGCCCTGCAGAGCTGGAAAGCCTGCTGGGTGTCTGGTGGCTGCTGTGTAGCCGGTGATGGCAGGCAGAGGGGCAGAGTCTGAGTGACATTCCGGGGACCTTTCCTCGTCCTCAGGCATCCCAAGAGAGCCGATTGTGCTCCGTGCAACGTTGCGAGCCTGGGGTGGAAGTCTGTGTGCGTGCGTGTGCACGTGTGCATGTGTATGGGTGAGGGGGAGCTAATTTCTTGGACCTATTTCTGCGATTAAGTGAAATGTCATGGTCTTGGGACTCAACTTTTATAGCAGGTCTGTGCAAGATGTCATGTGCATGGGTGACTTCCCCAGGGGGACAGAGGAACAAGTAGAGAACCTGCTTCCGGGGGCAGCTGTACCACCTGCAAGCTCTCCGTGAATGCGGCCAAGGAAGAAGGGACTGCAGTGGCCTGAGCTCTGGTTGTGCCCTTCAGGGGCTCCCGGTCCCCTCCAGGACAGTAGCAGAGGCTGCTTAGGGAGTGGTGATGACCCTAACGCTCAGGGCACAGAAGCCCCCACTAGCTCAGGGCGTGTCTGTGTCTTGCAGCCAAGATGCCCAGCCGAGCCCGCTCCCCTGTCTGCTCCAACCTCACTGCAGCTTGGTCTTGGGGGAAGGTCATTCTGGCTCCTTCTTCCTTCAGGGCCACCGGGTGGATCTGCAACTGCTCATGATGGGGGGGGGGGGGGGCGGGCAGGAATAAAGCAAGGTAAGGTTGATAGTGTCATTGGAAGGTGGGGACCGAGCATTTCAGGCTTCTGCCTCAATGTCACTTCATCAGAGGGACTTCTCTGACCTCCTCCCCCGCCCCAGACAGAATCGCCGCAGCCCCCGGGGCCCCTTCCCCATTCAGGCCTCCAGGACCATGCCTCAGACTTTCTGCCCTGCGGTGTGGCCCAGGAGGCTGACCAAGGAGACCGCATCCACCAGGCCCCCTTGCCCTCTGTCCTCCCGTTGGGCTTGGCCACTGGGAGTCTCCGGGAGGCAGCAGGTGCCTCCTTAGTGGATGGCAGGTTGGACGAGGTCCTGTTGCCTTTACAGCTCCGGCTCGCTCCAGGTTTTGGAACCTGCTCTTCTCTTGCTCCTGCAAGCCTGGGAGCCTTGCCAGCTGGCTTCCCACTCCGGCTGGTCCGGGGTGACCGACCCTCTCTGATTGCTTCCTCTTGACCCTGCCCACCTCTTCTTCCCCGTATGAAATCTTCCCATTTATGTGAGTTGAGGACTCGCCTGCTTCCTGCCTCATCCCTGACTCATGCCCTCTCCTCCCCATGATCTTTATCACATCCCCCCCGCCGCTGCTTTATTTTGCTGGGAAGCGCGGATCCTCGCCTTACACTGCACTGTATGTACTTATCGGCCTGTCTCTACGGGCTCTCTCCCTCACTGCGATGCGGGCCGCGTGCGGGCGGGAGCTCTGCTGGGATCACTCGGGATCCTCGGGGGCCCAGGACGGAGCAGCACCAGCTGGACGTCTGTCCAGTGGACACGCACCTGATCTTGTCACCCCTCTGTCCCACCGGCCCTTGGGTGCTTCCCCGGAGAGTTGGGGTTGGCAGGGGTGAGTGAGGCTCTCGGGAACCCAGGCCCCGGGGTGGGGTGGGGAACCTCGGAAGACGCCAGAGGCAGGGAGGGCCGGAGCTCGTGGGGAGCAGAGAAGCGCGGCGGCTCTGTCGGGGGCCACAGTCACACTGGGAAATCGAACGCTTTCACCTTTATTAGCACTGATAAAAATAATAGTCCATCCTCCAGGCTTTTAAATCTTACTCCATCATCATTTTCCAAGCGAAGCTGCTGAGTGTAGCGGGAACGACAGGCTTGATGAGGGTAAATCATCCTCGGTGGCTGGAGCTCCTGCCAGCATAAGACTCCAGGGGGAACGGAAGTTTTCCCCCCATTCACCTTGCAGACCACCTGAAGGATGGGGAAGATTCTTGAGGGCAAGGGCTGGCTCTTCGGACATTACCTCTCTGTCCCCAGCTTGGCCCAGCCCCCAAATAATAATAATTCTAAGGCTGAAGCCCACAGATTGTAGGCCCGGGCTGCCTGGCTTCAACTCCTGGCTCTGCACTTACGAGCTGTGCAAACGGGGCAAGTTATCGCCCATCTCTGGCCGTCTGTTTCCTCTTTGCTAAGACGGAGAAGGTAACAGTGGTCGGTAATCATGAGATGACTGTGGGGATTAAATGAGTTAATACAGATAGAGTGCTTAGACCGGCGTCAGGTGCATGTAAGTGCCCCGCTCATTTGTTGGCTATTATTATTATGAATTAGAAGCTTCCTCTGTGTCAAGTGTAACCCAGGCAGGATCTCATCATCCCTGATGAGCAGATGAGGACATTGAAGCTCGGAGAGTTTAATCACCCGTATCCAAGGTCACACATGCCTTGTTGAGGGCAGAGCCATGATTTAAGGCAGGCGGAGGGCTTCCTGGTGGCTGCCCCCGGTGGCTTTCCCATGCCGCTCCCCAAGATGAGTCACGGGCTACGGATTTGGGCCGGGGCTCGATCAAGCTGTCAGAATTCAGCAGAATCCCGGGGAGACAGAGGAAGAGTGGGGCTAGGGAGCCACAGGGCAGGGAAGCAGCATCCCTGTGTCCCAGACACTCATGGGGACCACACTCACCTCCTTCAGATTCAGGTCCCCTGGGGACCTGAATGTGTTGTCTCTTCTGGAATGCCAGATGGGGTGAGTCGGGGAATGAGAGCAGATGCCAACCAGATGGGGCAGGTCTGGGGGGTGGTCTTGGTGGAGTAAGGAAGGCAGGAGGGAGCACGCGCCCCCGAGTGCAGATGCCCAGGGACACGCACACTCCGCCACAGACCGCACCATTCGTATCGATCTACCTCATTTTCAGAAGCAAATTGATCTTGGCTTTTAACAACTTACGTAGGACAGAGAAGTCTCCGGAAATCTCTTCATGTGGCAGACAGCCTGGGGCCCCCGTGTTTGTGAGCGGGTAACTGCGAGGCCTCCCACCTCCCCCGAATGCCAAGGTCAGTGGCAAAGCTTCCCAGCCTCAGCTGGGGCCTTGGGGGAGACCGTGGAGGCGGCAGGACAGCCGAGTGACAGGGTCTGCTCTTGCTTCTTGACCAGCTGATTTTCCCCAGACCTCGTGGCTGGGGAGGGAGCGGAAGTCACCAGGGCAGCAAGGTTTGGAGATGTGGGGGCGGGTTAGGAAAGCAAAGCCCCCTCCCGGGGAGGAGGAGCGGGAGGCCACTGGGAAGGCCAAGCAAACCTACCAAGAGGTAGGTTTCGACCAGATAATTCTGCACAACAGGCTGGCCTCCTCTCTCTCAGAAGAGCGGCCCTGGAGGAACCGTCTGCCCCTTTGAGAAGAGCCCGTTGCTAAAAATGTCAAGACTATTTACTCACAGAGCAGGTGACAAGAGCTCCTCTCTCCAGTAATTAAACAGGAGGGCACTCGATGTAGAGCGAGTGTCCCCATGTCCCTGAGCAGAATGACCTGAATGCTGCAGACAGGGGGTCATCGCAGGGCCCTCCTGGCCCTCCTGGCCCCCCGGCGGGTGGGCTTGAGCCCCGTGAGCTCTGGGCCCCCCGGGGCGCCCTCTACCCAGAGAGGTGACTGCCGTGTCCCTTAATAAAGGGAGGGACGTGAGAGTTATTACCTGTCACGTGAACCCAAGATGAAATTTAGCAGCCCGAGGTGGGCATTCACCACTGATCCAAATCCGTCTCCCTGCCAGCTTCAAGTGCTGCTTAAAAAGCTAATATATAATTTAAATGTGCGGTTTGGGAATGGGCTTCCACGGGGCGGCAGCGCAGACTCCACGGTGGGTAAAGGGCCCCGGGGGACGAGTCTGGAGGGAAGAAGGAAGGCACGGGTGCTAGGTCTTTGAGAGAAGGTGACCAAGGTGTGGAGGGGCGCAGCTGCTTTTCAGCCAGACACGGAGGGCAGAGCTTCCCTGGGAAGGCCCAAGCCTTCGAGGGGCAGTGGACTGAGGGAAGGGGGGGCGCCCCTGGCCTCTGAGCAGAATGCCAGGGTGACCCTGGAGGGAGCGGTGCCCGGAGGGAACCTGCAGGTCAGCAGGAAGTGAGTCTTCTTGCAAGAATCAGCCAGAGTCGGCCCCTCACTGCTGCTGTCCCGAGCTGCGCAGGGTCCTCCCCACCAAATCCATGTCCTCCTGGAACCTCAGAATGTGCCCTAAATTTGGAAATAGAGTCTCTGCAGACTGAGTTAAGATGAGGTCATATTATTGGTTTGGGGGAGGGAGGAACCCTATATCCAATGACTGGTGTCCTTATAAGAAGAAGAGGAGAGGACAGAGAGAGACACGGGCGAGGAGGTGATGTGAACCCAGAGGCAAAGGTTGGGGTGACGAGTCTCCAGGCCCCCGACGCCATAGAGGAACAGCTCCTCCCCGGGGGGCTCCAGAAGGAATCAACCGTGCTGACACCTTGATTTCAGACTCTGGCCCCGAGAACAACTCTGTTGTTTTAAGGCCTCTGGTTCATGGCAATTTGTTGCAAAAACCCTGGGAAACTGAATGACACCCCTATGCCTCCCCACTCCCCCACACCCCCCCACACCCCACCCCTGCCCGTGCAACCAAGTCCTGGAGGCGGACCTGTGGCCTGTCAGGTTTTATCCACACTGACCTAGGGCTGTCCTGGGCATCTGGGCCCAGCCCTGGACATCTGTATGGCTTGTTTTTCCTTTTTTTTTTTTTTTTTTTTTTTTTGCCACTCGCAGTATGAGTCCCCATCTTCCCATAGCTGTATGGATTGGGCAGGACCAGTGTCCCAAATCCCATTGGGCAGATGGAGACATAAAGGCCTGGCTGTGGCTTTCTGCGCCACACTTGGCGACAAGTAGGACGTGGAATAGGCCGGGTGCGTGGTGAGCCCGAGTCCCTGGGGCCCAGCAGGGTCCTCACTCTGCCTGCATCACGCACGTGCCGCCAGGAGGGGCACGTAGCATCCCGCCAGGAGGGGCACGTAGCATTCATGTCCCGGGGGGCCCTCCCTTGTCCTCACTGACACCAGGCTAATGTCCTGGTCTCTCCTGCATGACAAGGACTGAGCTCCCCTTCGTCCTCCCTTAGTGCCACCCTCTCAGCTGCCCCATATGGGGAGACTTACTCGCCCTTGTCTCCCGGACACCGGTTCGCGGACCCGGCCCGGACCTGGGGACGAAGCGCTGCTGGCGGCCTGTGGGCAGGCTCCCCCGGGGCAGCGAAGGGGCCCTTGGCTTGTCGCCGGGGGTGCCGGCAGCCTGGGCACCCCGTAAGCACATCGATAATCATAAAAGGAGGTAAAGTTTATTGTCTGGGCTGTTCTGGGTTCTGGAGGCGAAAAACAATGTATGAATTGCAACGATGAAAGATTTACTGCGTCTGTCAGCTGAGATAGAGGGGCTGGCTGGAATTATTGCAGCCGGGAAGAATTGTGTTTTAGGAGCTGCCCCAGGTATTAATTTGTGGCGGGCTTATCCTGTCAGGAGCCTACAATGCTCATGGTGTCGAGAAGTAATACTTTACAGGGGCCTGAGCGCCAATTGGTTGGGAGTGGGGAGTCCGAGCCCTGGAGGCACCTGATCCCCTTGGCAAGGTTTTCCAATAAGTTCCAGATGAAAAGCGTGAGGCTGCTGAGTAATATCATCTTCGGAGACTCTCAAACCGGATTTGTCCCCATCTATTGCCCCAGCTCATGGATCATCCTCCTCCCCGATGCCCAGAGCGACGCCTTCTCTGCGGCGCACTCAGGCTGCAGGCTCCGAGGCTCTCAGCTGATGGCCCGGCTCCGGAGTCCCGGGTCCGCCCGACCCTCAAGGCTCCAAGGCCTGCGACCCTCCTTCCACGGGTCCAGAGGGAAGGGCCGAGACAGCAAGGCAGCAGGACAGGATGTTCTGTGCTCCCCAGCTGCCCACCCCCATCCTGGGCACCTCATTCCTCGCAGCCTGGAGATGAAGTCGGTCCCGCCAAAGAGTCGGTTGCCCCAGTCCTTCCACCCTTCTTGGTCTCGGGGTGTCCCCGTCCAGTCTGCGTTTTGCCGAATGCCAGATCCCCAAACCAGAAATAGCTCAGAGGAGCATAGGGCTGCGCTCTCTCCTCTCAAGCCTGCGTCTTACTGTATTCTGAAGGCTTATTCACACCCTGTGAAATGCTTCTTCTCATTCACCCTCTCGCCCTTGGTCTAGGCCCTCCCGGAGCCAGAGTACATAGAGCGCATACAGCGGAGATTGGGACAGAGTGGGGCAAGGCAGAGGAGGAGAGGGGAGCTCCTGGCCCTGTGCAGGGGGGCCCAGCTCCCGCCTCCCACAGCAGCAAGCGGGAGCCAGCCGGAGTAGACACGACCAGTCCCAGGAAAGAGGTCACAGAAGGGACAGAGTTCATACCATTGGGGGCCTTTCTGGCTTTGCAAAGGGTGGTGGAGGGGCTGGCCCAGCTGACATCTGGGGTCTCAGAAACCATCGGAAGAGCCAGGTGGCAGCCAGCTGTCAGGACTCCCGGCCGATGAAGAGGATGTCCTCGGGGAAGCTCCGTGGTGTGGACTCAGACCTGAGCTGTGCCGGGCTGGGGGGCAGCCGCAATCCAGGAAAAACCGAAAAAAAGGTCTTAAAAAAAGAGGGATCCCTGGGTGGCGCAGCGGTTTAGCACCTGCCTTTGGCCCAGGGCGCGATCCTGGAGACCCGGGATCGAATCCCACGTTGGGCTCCCGGTGCATGGAGCCTGCTTCTCCCTCTGCCTGTGTCTCTGCCTCTTTCTCTCTCTCTCTCTCTGTGACTATGATAAATAAATAAAAATTAAAAAAAAAAAAAAAAAGAGCGGGTAGCTCAGCAGTTGAGCATCTGCCTTCGATCCAGGTCATGATCCTGGGATCCTGAGATCGAGTCCTGCATGGGGCTCCCTGCAGGGAGCCTGCTTCTCCCTCCGCCTGTGTCTCTGCCTCTCTCTGTGTGTCTCTCATGAATGAAGAAATAGAATGTAAAAAAAAAAAGAAAAAAATCTAGGGACAGCCAGGTTTGCTCCTGTGGATCAGCCGTGTCTCTGGAGGTCGGGTCTTCCCTCTTCCCTTTGTCTCCAGGGCAGAGGGCCAGGCAAGCCCTGCTCAGCACCGGGTGCCGTTCGGAGGAGTCCCCCAAAATGCTTGCCTGGGGTGCACCAGCTCCGGACCCGGGCTCCAAGGACTTGGGAAGGCAGTCAGAGCAGCGAGGCCCGGGTCCTGAACCTGAGATGGCCAAGCGTGTGGGGGCTTCCTCCCTGCCTGAGGCCGGGGTCCACTTGGCCAGCGTGGGGGTGCTGGGCTAGAGGGGGGCATGGAGGGAGTGCCTGGGGCTGAAGCTTTGCCCTCGGGTCCTGGCTGGGATGCCTGGCCCCTCGTGATTCAGAAGCTGCAGTCGGAACAGGGCTGGACCAGCATCCCTGAGCTGGACGCACCAGCCGGGGCTCCTTGTGGAGGGGACAAAGGGTCACTTGCCTTCCTGATGAAGCCAGGGCCACTTCCGAATGGCGACGTCTGCCGTGGTGGAGGAGGGGAGGTCTCACTGAGTCACTGGCAGGCTACCCAGCCATGAATGGCCAGCCGCTCACTCTTCCAGGGCAGCGAGGCCTCCTGGTCCACCAACGGGCCCACGGCAGGCTCCACTTTTTTGGTGGCTTCTTAAAGGCCTCGATCCCTGGTACTGCTCAGAAAGGGGCAGAAAGAGCTGCAAGGGAGGGGAGGACAAGCTGGTTCCACCCTTGTCCTTGACTGAGGTCAGGGGAGGCAGTTCTGCCCTGGGCATCAATCTGTCTGCCTGTGGCTTAGAGCAAAAAAGTAAAGGGTACATGGGGTGCAGGTGTCCTCATGGTCAAAAGCAATTTAAAAATGACAGAATAATTTTCTCACATTGATCAGATCCAGCAAAGGTAGGATTTTTCTCCCCTCTCCAGCCCCATCATCCTCACTCCCACTGTTAGACTCAGGAGAGGAAGTCTTTTCCAGCCCCCTGCCCTGTGGCTTCAGGGTTACACCCAAGGTGCCCTCGGTCTCTGCAGGAATCTGACCTCTAGGGAGCGATGGCGAGAAGAGGGGTGCATAGGGGAGGCAGTGGGTTAGTTTTGTTGGGTGGGTCTGCTGGGTCCGGGCCCAGACCTGCTCCCTCGCCAACAGGACCTCTGCTGGGTTTGCAGGACTGATCACTGGTCATGGCCTTTGTCCCACCCCTGAGCCTAGAACCAGCTGAGTGATGATGGTCCTATGCATGAGAGAGAGAGAGAGTTCGCCATCTCAGCTTTATCCCCATAAAAGCTGGATTGGCATGGGGGTGGGGCCGCAGTGGGCTTCTACTTGCTCCTGGCTGAATTGAAAATACCCACCCCACCCCACCCCCCAGAATGGCAGCCCTGACTGGCTTGGAGGAGGACGTCCCTGCATCATCGGCTCTTTATGGGGGTGCACAGATCCAATGGCAACCTTTCCATGGATCAGAAAGAGAGAGTGAGGCCGAAGGAGCTGAACTGGGTATTCTTGGCCGGTCACCCTCCCCAACAGCCTGGCAGACGTGGAGAAGCAGCAAGTGAGAGGGATGGGAGAGGTGGGCAGGGCTCACCTTCCATATTCTCGCAGGAGCATGCGTGACTGAGTCAGGGGGTCGTCAGTTCAGGACACTGCGTGACCTGGGGTTCGCCACACTCTAAATGCCGGTAGCACTGCAGGGGCACTGCGAACCGCCCCCTGCTGCATTTACAAATGTCCCCTGGATTGGGAGCCATGGAGTCATGGGGCGCTGCACAAGGGGAAGGGCAATGACCACCCGCCTTCCCATCTGTTCTGGGTAAGACCCTGGTTGCAAACCCCCCACACCTCCCCACCTTTTGCCAGTGAAGAGGCAGGTCCAGGGCCTGAGGCAGGAGAGAGAGGGTCCCGGAGGCTCAGGTGACAGAGAAAAGCAGGTGACACTCAGGTGCAGGGCCAGGTGTACTGAGGACTTTAGAAGCCAGAGCGAGGCGTTGGTGTTGGCCCAGGCTGCGGAGAGCATTAGGGAGCAATCGGGCCGGATTTAGGAAAAGTGTGGCCTGTTTAAGCCACAGGTGAGATGGAAGTGGGGGGTTCTCCTTGGCTCCCAAACACCCCGAAATTAGATCCTCTCTCAGTGGTGTTCTTGGGGCTCCCTTACTGCTTATTCCACGTTGCTGAGAATGACCTGGGGCTCCTGTCAACCCCTTGCCATACCCCACCCCGGGGTAAGACCTTGGTGCAGGCCCTCCCTGAGTACCCTGGGGCTGAGGGTTCCCGGGGAGTCCTTCGGTGCTTCACTCACAGTAGACACACGGTGATCTTTGAACGAAAGCATGAATGAACGAGCGGATGGCTTACAGCTCTGGTTGCCCTGCCCCCCTTATTCCTACTCCCCGGTCCACCCCTGACTTGGCTCCACTGAGCCCTAAGGCTTCCGCAGAAGCAGGTCCTTTTCTGCCTCGACCCCAGGTCTCTCCAGTTTGGTTTCTGCTGGAAAACAGCGGCCTCCCCCACGAACCACCCTCCTGGCCTCCGTCCACCCTGGAAATGCTGATGGCTTCATATTTACTCCCTCTTGCCCTTCCTCCTAGCCTTTCCCCTCATCAAGTCCGCTTTGGAACAAATTATCCAGTTTCTCCCTGACCTGCCTTTCCTGTCTGAAATCACCATTTCCTAAACAGCTCCTCCTGGATTCAGACGAGGACCCTCTCTCCCTCCTGCCTCTGGCCCGGCTCATCGGGGCCTCGCCCCCTCTGCCGCCTGGGGCCCTTCCTCTTGAAGGGCTCACAGCATGATTTGTTTCCTTAAAACCATCCCCACCTCTCTGGGAGGACCCCACCATCCTCCACCACCACAATTAACTTCCTCAGAGGCTCCCTACTTATACATGAACGTGAGTGCAGGCCCTGCCCGGGAGAGATCCCTCAGTCTGTAACTATTCTGTGGGGCGAGGGAGGCACTGCTGTCACCGTAGGATCTAGAGATGAGCTCCGTGTGTCGAAGGCGGTGGTAGATTCCTAAGGGGTGACGGCTGTCTGCAACCGCCGTGGGTGGGAGAAGGGGTGAGCTGCCCATGGCTGGCTGTATTCAAGCACTGAGTGGCCTCTGAGAAGTCTTTGGGAGTTCACAGGGGTGCAAAAAAATAAAGAGCCATTTCAGATCGGAGACCTCTGGGTAGGAGGGGAGAAGCCAACCCAGGTGCCCCTGTGAGGCTTCAGCCCAACGCAGAAGGGGTCGGGGGGCCGGGGGCCAGGAAGAGCCTCGGTACAGCCTCTGTGATGGGAGCAAGGAGCCGCAGGGACGCCGGGCTCTGCTGGGCTGTGGAAGGCAGGGATGAGTGGCGGCGTTTGGGTTGTGCTCAGCAGGAGGGGCCACGGGCCCTGCCACCCTGCTCCCTGGGAGGCGGCGGACGCAGAATTTCTCTTCCTCCTGTGGGACGCAGGGCCCGCGTCCCCCAAGCGGCAAGGGACTGCTCATCCAGACCCTGGGTTGCCGTGGCCCTGCCGGGTGGCCTTCACTCAGCCCTTGCTGGGGGCCAGGGTGAAGACGGACGTGCGTGTCCACACAGAGGGGCGGTGTCTACACAGAGGGGCACCTGCTTCTCCGGGAAAGACCAGCAGCCAGCGACTCCTCCCAGCTTCTTCCATCCGGTTCTCCCTGCAGCCCCTCTGTTGTGACTTCTGTGCTCTTTTTTTCCAAAACCCCCCTCTGACTTTTCTTCAAATGTGGGGGACCCCCCAACCCAGTGCCTGGCACACAACAGGCACTCAATAAGTCTGGTCTTAAATAAGTGAATTCCATTAGATGCCTTAGGCACTGTTGATGCGCCAATTGTGTTTTGCAGAGTTGGCCCCACTTATAGCATCTACTGCACGGGCTCTTCCTTCAATCTGACCTTGCGGCTCCCCGGAGCCCGGAACCTGGGAGAGCTTCTGTGGCTGCCCTGACCTGTTGAGTACAAGGAAGTGACACCGAGTGACGACACGATAAAAATGCCACCCACTTCCCCCTTGACCTTCTGCAGACACTTGCTATCGGAACAGCTGCCATGCTGTTCGGAAGCCCAAACCGGCCCACGTGGAGAGACCCCACGTAGGAGTGCTGGCTGACAGCCCAGCTGAAGTCCCAGCCAACAGCCGGCACCAACCAGCAGACCTGTGAGTGAAGCCGCCTCCAGATGATTCCAGCCTCACATTCCTGAGCCGCCCTGCACCTCCTCGTCTCCCCGGCTGGACCCCCGGACGTCAGAGAACAGAGACAGGTTCCCACCGTGGCCTGTCCTGACTCACAGAAATTGCCAGAGATAATAAAGTGGTGAGCGTACGAATCCACTAAGTTTTGAGGCGACTGGTCACCCAGGAACAGGTGGTCCAGACAATCCACTTCCAATAGGGAGCCCTCTGCTGGCCTCCCTTCAGCCTGGCTTACCCGTAACTGCCTTTGGAGAGGGTACAGCCTCCCCTTGACAGCCAGTGGTTGCCGGGGTAACCGGGTCCCCTGTGCAAGATGTGGGAGTAGACTTTTCAAGGAAGTGCCTATAGCTGCTTTTCTTAGAAGAGAACACTTGTGTTTTCAAGGCTTGACCAGCACACAAAAAAAAATCCAAAGCTCTTCCTTCTGGTTCTTATTCTAGCACCAATTCTTACTATTTTAGACATGTCTGCTATAAACTGAACGCTTGCGTCTCCGCCCCACACCCAAAATTCATATGCTGAAACTCAACCCCCAGAGCGATGGTGTTTGGAGGTGGGACCCTTGGGAAGTGGCCAGATCATGAGGGTAGAGCCTTCACGCACGAGGCCAGGTCCTTATAGAAGGGGACTGTGGAGAAGTCCTCTCGGCTCCTGCCAAGTGAGGACACGTGAGACCGAGTCCGCCAGTACCTTGATCTCGGACTTCCAGCCTCTGGAACTGTGAGAAATAAATGATTATTGTTTCGTCTTGTACTTTGTTACAGCAGCCGGAGCTGACCAAGGCAGCATCCTTCCCTGTCGCCAGCTCTTGGCCTCCCGGTCTGCATACGAAGCGGGTTGGGACAAGGTGAACTCTTAGGTCCCTCTTGGCTCCAGGCTGCTGTGAGTCGATTGGTTGACCCTACTGTTCGAGTGGGCTCTGAAGCTGACCGCGAGCGTTTCAGGGTTCGGCACAGGCACAGGGGAGGCCGGCGATGCCACGGAGGCAGGGAGGCTCTCCTTCCTTCATCCGGTTATTGAACATTAACCGGCCAGGTCCTGGACCGAAGTAATTAATAACACTCTGAGCGTATCGGCTTTCTTTATGATTTCCTTGTCTCTGCTGAGGGTCATTTGCAGATGATTAATCTAAATCATTATTTAGATTGTGTCTAATCATGTTTTCAGGCCAGCATTGATAACCGCAGCTGTCTAATCTGAGAAGGGATCATTCTCCACGGAAGGGGCCTCCTCGTTGATGTTGACCCTAAGAGGAAGGGCACTTCCCAGGGTTAGGAGACTTGAGTTGACTGGGGCCTATAAAATATCCCACCTGGGCCCCCAGCGCCAGGTTGGTTAAAGAGACTGGCCTCATGCTCGCTTCCTTGTCAGATGACTTGGGAAACTCCTGCCCTCTCTGAGCTTCCAGTTCGTGGGAAAATACTGTCCCTTCCACCAGAAAACATCCTGCCTTGGCATTTCATGCCTCCTCAGTCCCAGCCTGGCCAGCTCCTATTCATCCCTCAGGCCTCAGCTATGTGGCACCTCCTCCGAGAAGCCTGCCTGGAATGCCTCCCCATCTACTGCTATCGAGGCTGTTAAAGTGGCCCACCTGTGGTCTCACGTGCGGAAGGTACTAGGCCCGTCAGGGCTGCAAGACACACGTCGCCGTCCCTGCCAGACTATAGATGCTCTCCAGGGCCGAGACCAAGTGCGTTGTGCTTCTTGATCTCTTCTCGGCCCTCAGCACAGCTCCCGGCCCATAACAAGAGCTCAGTAAATATTTGTTGAACAAATGAGCAGAGATCATGCCAACGCCCCCGTCTGCTTCTGGTGATCTGGAGGCGTGACAGGTGGGCAGGCTCTCCCGCAGCACGGGATGGCAGGCGGAGAGGTACGATTGCCGTTAATGGGGAGGATAAGCTCCAGATGCTTCCAACTCCTCGGTCGAAGAAGAAGCCAGCGTGTAAAGGCAATCTGGATCTCCCCCAGATGTGCACACTCTGAGCAACCCGGATGGAAGTGGCACTCCCTGGCAGGTGCAGCCAGGGTTCTAGGCAGCAAGGTTGAGATCAGGGCCTCTAAACACTGCGGAGAGTCTTCCTGGCAAGAAAAGAGGGAGAACTCTCCGTCCGTCCGTCCCTCCCTCCCTCCTTCCCTCCCTCCCTCCCCAGCTCTACCTTTCTGCTTCCTCAAGGAGAAGGGGACCCAGGACATGGGGCCTGGGGGTGGGGAGGGGCTGCATTCTACAGGGGACACCACACCGGGTCTGGGGACAGGTGAGGGGTTGTGTCTCCCATGTGGGGCTGCTAGCCAAGGGATGGTCGGAGGTCACTTTTTAGGGATAAGGGAGGAAAACGTGGTCCGTTGGTGGGGAGGGAGGGCCAAGGAGAGAGGTGAACATCCCGAGTATTGTCAACTGCAGGCTGGCTTCCCGGAGCTTCTAGGGCAACGGGACAGGCTGGGCAAAGCCCTTGGTGTTATCTTGAGGAGACCTCGCAGTCATTTTGTGCAAGAAGCAAGCTGCCCTGCCTCCACCCCGCGGCAGGCTGCAACTCTATAAACTCTCTCCAAGTAAAACCCCAGGGCATAATCGGGTGTGGAAGGCTGAATCAAGTGTGGGTATTACGCTGTGAAAACCCCTAACTGCCTGGCCCGGCAAATGAATTAGCTTGTTAAACAAAATACATACATCTGCATACATTTGAATACATGAATAAGATCAGCTCAGACCCTGCCCAGGCCCAACTTCTCCCAGAGGGAGGAGGAGGAGGAGGAGGAGGAGGAGGAGGAGGAGGAGGAGAAAAAAAGAGGAGGATCCGGGAAAGAGAGGCTTGGCCGGCTCCCAAGGCTGCCCCTTAAAGAGCCCATGCCTTTGCATGCTTTATTTATAGATTAAATACAAAAAGCGTCTCCCTGCTGCATTAAAAACTACCCATCAAGGCTGAGGACTCGAAGGAGCAGTAAAATCAATCTCGCTGCATAAAGACAACAGCAAGCAATTGGCATGACATTTTAAGTAAATGCTACAGCCATTTGTAAATGTTCATTTTCCGGGAGCCCCCATCTATTATATGACAGCTCTTTTCTTAGCGTCCCGGTGTGAATTCAGTGGGTTTACAGATAAGCCCGTTGAGGAGAATGGATATCAAGATGTAAAGTGCTATAATACGGACAATTTGTTACTGCTGCACCAAGTCGCTCCGTCATTATGTAGTTGCCTCTCAAAGGGTTGGAACCACCTGGCTATTTTTACTCATTGAAGTTAGTCAGCAAGGGGGTCTGAATTTGGGGGAGAGGAAGTGGGTGAGGACGGTCGGGCACAGCAGCCCCGAGGTGAGAAGACTTGATAGGGTCCTTGGGGTCCGGACTCACCCTTTCCAGATGCTTCTCCCTCAAAGAGGCCTGGACAGGAGAGACATTTCCCACCCCCGAGCCTGCTTATCCACAAGGTCCCAGGTCCCAGCAGGAGAGGGTCCAACAGAGGCCAGAAACCTGAATTATGGGGCCGATCACCTGTTGCTCAGACGCCCGTGCTTCCCCGGGGAATGGATCAAAGATCAGGCTCCAGAGGACCCCCCTTCCCTGGGGTTCCAGCCCGGCTCCCTGTCCCTCTTGGCAGAGGTGGCCCATCGGGGCCGGGGAATAGCCTGGCAGCTGCGTGGCAACCTGCTCCGGGACTGCCCAGGTTGAAATATGGCCTGAGAGAAACTGAGGTTCCCCTGGCCTCATAACTCACTGCTTCCTCCGACAACCCAGATGCTTCCAGGGAGGAAATAAATGACCCCCTCGGTGAGCCTGGAGTTGCGTCGACGATGTGCCAAGCGGAGCAGATGACAGATCACAGCAGGCTCCCCAGTGGGGCTGATGGGAGGGTCCCCCTGGCCCTCAGGTAGTCAGGAAACCAAATGCCCAGAAATCCAAGTCCAGCTTCAGAAAAGAAGGAGCGCAAAGAGATGGACCACAAGGCTGGTCATTTAGGTCGGAAACCGCAGGGGACCTAGTTTGCAGGCAAGTCCCCTCCCAGATGTTACTGGCTCTCGTGCTCGGGCTGCTTCTCTTATGCTGTTCATCTGTCCATTCATTCAACCAACACTTGGGGGCCTCTTGGGTCTTTTCTGAGGCCCTCCTGGCCCTTCATGGGCTTTAATTTCGGCACAGAGCAGGCCATTTAGCCTGTTAACCCTTCCAGGGTACAAAGTATACCCCTGCCTATTGGTGTCTGGCACATAGTAGGACACAAACAGCTGTGGAACAAATGAATGAACAGATAAGCACATGTACACACCCACACACCCATCTGCTCCTAGGGTGCTGCTTCCTGGGGCTGGTTTCTCAGCAGGGCCTCTCCGGGGTGGGCAGGAGGATCCTGCCTCTCACTGCGGTTCGTTGGTTTGGACCCAGCTCTTCAGTAGACAGTGTCAAATTCTAATTGGGGTTTGGCATGAGCCAGCAGGAGCTCCAGCAAGTCACTTCCCTCCTTTGTTTGGGAAATGTGGCTACGTGATCTAAAAATGCCCTTCTAGCAATTAGCTCCTCTGACTTCAGCAGAGAAGAGGCCAAGCAGACCGGGGGGGGGGGGGGGGGGGGGGGGGATGTGGACACCTTCCGGGTTAGGTGTGGGGGTGGAGGGTGCTGCATCTGAAGGGTGCCGTGGCTGGCCCAAGCTCTGTCCTCAGTGATGGTAGCTGGTGGTTTCATCCTTCAGGATCCAGATGAGGAAACAGCTGCACCTACCAGGGAGCTGTGAGTCTCTCCAGAAATTCTCTTCTGGGCTCTGTTCAGCCTTCTGGATGCAGGCGGCTGAGAGCTGTCGTTTCTCAGCCCTATTCTATTCCAGCTCCCTGTGAGTATGAAGGTCCACTCAGCCTTGTCCCAGGAAACTCCTCTGGGGGGTGTCTCATGTCCTGGGTGGGGGGCCCAGGTCCTCTGAGCTACCTTGGCAGTGATGCTCGGAGCCCAGTCCTGTGGCTGCTGGGGCGCTCATGCTGCATGGAGGATGCGCTTCTGTGGAAGGGGGAAAAATGTCAAAGGCCTGTGACATGGAACTGCCCTGGTCCCTGACTGAGGGAGGGAGGGAATGGTGTGGGGTCAGGCGGTTGTTCCCCAGGTAATGAAAGTTTGCGTCCCTGGACCGCTGTGTCCAGTCTGGCCTGAGTGGGAGTTGATGAAGAAGTGTCTAGGTGCAAAACTCAGTTCTTCTTCTAAGATAAATAAATGAGCAATTGCCAGCCGAGGTGCCACGGAGAGTACTTAGCTTAATCAAGCAGTGTCATCCCCGAGGTAATTTTGAGGCCCCATTCATCACGGCTCTTTCATCCTCTCTGTGTCACCGCTGCTAATAGTTCGTGCTCAGGCAGAGAGTTGCCAAGCAAACTTTGAGTCACGTCCTCATGTCCACCCAGCCAGCTCTTGCATCTGTGGGTAGAGGCAGCGTGACTTTCACAGGGGTTGACAACCAGGGATGCTCAGGGACTGGTGAACCAGAAAGGCCACTGGCCACTGCCACACCAGTTGGCCGTAGCCAGACATCAGACAGAGAAGAGGGGGGTGATATTTGGGAGGAGGTCCCTTCTTCCCTGAGGCTGGAAGTCCCTAAAAATTGTGAATTCTCATTATTACGACAAACCCGGGAGGGGAAAAAAAAGCAAACAATGAAAAAGCTTATCATTGGGTATAATAAAAGTATACATCACATACTAAGGGGTTTATAGGAGGAATAACTAACCCAAGTCTGGTCAGCAGGGACCACTAAGTCTGGTCCTGGTGCTGGGCCTTTGCACTTGCTGCTCCTTTGCTCTGAAACTAAAGTGGCATCCTTCTTGCCATTTCAGACCCAGGCAAACTGAGAGATAGGACAGAATGATGGTCATCCAACCAAGTTATGGATGATGATGGGTTTTGAAAAAGCTCTGGCCCTTAGGAGCTGCAGGGTTTTACACATATTTCCCAATCTCTCTGTCCCTCTGTTCTTCTGATGATCTCACTGGGCAGGAGAGGATTAAGTGACAATCCCCGGGCTGGGACAGGACATTAAAAAGTGGGAGCCAGTGATGTCAGCAAGATGGCCCCTTCTTCCCCGTCAGCACGCCGAGTGAGCAGAGGTTCACAAGCTCCTGTTGTCAGAAGTGGGAGTCGGCCACAGAAAAGTGGGGTGACTTGCATCGAGTCACATGGTAGGTCAGAGTTGGGAACAAGGTCCGAAATCCCAGTCTCAGCTCTCATGGTTTCCATAGCAACAGATCCCAACCTGGCGACGAGTAGGCTTGATTTGGTGACATCCCGGAGTATATAAAATTATCTGAAGGCCATCACAAAATAATCAAATCGTACGCTCTCCTGTGCTCTCTCTTGGTGGGGATGTCATAAAGGTTTGACAACGATGACAAGATGTCAGTTTGGTTCCTAAGGAGTCAGACATCCAGGTTGAGCCTGGTGAGACGATTTCTGCCTTAACTCTGACACGGGAAAAGTTCGAGTCAGATTCAATTGTTTGTGCCTTTCTAATTAAGCCCCCGATGCCCAACTCCAGTTGCCCCAGACCCTCCATCTCTAAAAGTCACTGGTGTCCCCACCCCGCCCCCAGCTCCAGTCAATTGCTTCTATGCTCAAGAGCTCCCCTGCCCCACCCTGTCCACCAGAGCTGGACAGAGTGGCCAAAATACGAAGGTTGAGCTTCGGAAACTGTGACGGCTGGAAGAATCACCTGGAAAGCCTGAGGAAATGTGGGTTTGGATCCAGCAGGTCTGGCGGGAGGCTTGTGATTCTGCATTTCTAACGAGCTCCCGGAGGCCGTTGCTGGATGGCTCTTTGAGTTCCAGGTGTTAAGTACTGATTCTCCCACTCTGGACGGCCTCGGAATCACCTGGAAGATTTGTTCAAATGGATCCCCGGACCCCACCCCCAGAGTTTCTGGGTTCAGCTGGTCTGGGATGGAGCCTGAGAATTTGCAGGCCTAACGGGCTCCCAGGTGATGCTGCTGCGGCTGCTTCTGGGGAGCACACACCTGGAGAATCATTGCACTAAAGGCTGCAAGTGGCCAGGTGATGCAGCTCCCTGACTCGTGACACCTGTGCACTGGCCAGGTGTGTCCACTGGACTTCCCGTGCCCTTCCCGTCCCCCTCCCGGGATGAAGCTTCCTCTGTGAGGCCACCTTCCACCGCAGGGCAGAACCACCCCTTGGTCCCTGCGTTGAGTACACACACACACACACACACACAGAGCTAGAAGGAGAGAGACTGATTTTGCAAAATCTGCACAAAAATTGGCTGAATTTATGTTTCCCCTGCAAGAGAAATGCTGCCGAGTGGAAATAAAATGCAGGATTCCTGGGCACTTCTATTACCTCTTCATGTCACCGGCAGTGACTGATGGTGAAAAGTAAGATTGCAAACGGAATCGCTTTCGCTTTGCCCAGAACAAACTCCAGCCGGCGACGGAGCCTCCTGCAAATCTGTGGTTCTCCCAAGTGTCACCGACAGCGGCTCTGAAAGGCGCCGGGAGAGCAGCCAGCCTGCAGGAGACAGCCTTCACCGGGCCCAGGCCCCGGGGGCCCCGTCCTTCACCTGAAAGCAGGGGCCCCTGCAGGCGAAAGGGAATCCGGGTTGATTTAATGCGGTTCATTTTTCTTCCTTGTTTTAATCACGGAGTAATAATAATAATAAACTCGCCTTTATATAGTGTCTTTCATTGCCAGTGTATCACCGAGCACTTTACAGATTTAATAATAGAGTTTCAGAAATAAATAATGGGGAATAATAATGGGAAGGATAAATAACGTATTTATGGAATTGTATTGTGGTTTATGGTGGTAAACAATCCCTCAGACAGCCAGCAGCCGGAAATTAAGAGGTCTGGAAAGGAGAAGGGGACCGAAAAGAGAGGCGCCTTCAGGTAGGATGTGCACCGGACTGGGGCCCCATGCAGGGGGGCAGAGAGAAGGGAGGGTGGGGGGCTCCCCAGTCACAGGGCAGGGCTGGGACGGCAGCGCGGAGAGGAGGGTGGATTCTCCAGAAGGGAGGGTGAGGTGCCTGATGTTGATGAGGGCTCAGCCCCGCGTAGGGCGGCGGAGGAAAGAGGATGAGTGACAAGCTGGCCCAAGTGGCCAGGCCACCAGACCCCACCTGGCTCCGTCCTGGATGCAGGGCTGCCCCAAAAGCTAGGCCGCTCCTTGCTGGACCGGGAGCCACACTTCCTTCCCTGCCTGTGCCAAGCCTTCCTTCAAGGATGCTCGAGGCGCATTTTGTGGCCACCCCCGCTGCAACCTGAAAGGGGGCCCTTGAAAAGAAGAGAATGTTATATGGAAATTGCTCTTACCGAGTTGGTATCCCTCCCTGGGCTTCTAGCAGGTGCCTGGCTGGAGGGATCGGCGGGTCAGACGTACAAGGGGAGGGGGCAGGAAGAAGGGACAGGCACCTGGCCCTGCTAGCACCCCCAGGAGAAAAGATCGGGATTTCCCTCTTGCTTTGTCCCTCTCCTCGATGGTTTGATGATTAGAGACTTAATCCGTGAAAATATCAGCAGGCCCAGGTTCCTGCCTGATTGGTTTTTGCCTGGCAACGTCCTAGGAGCTTTATTTACATACATTGTCTTTTTCTGTAGATGAGGAAATTGCTCCATCGCAGCCGCACTGAAATCCTTCTGCACACGGAAGATTTCAGCAGAAGCCGGAACAAAGCCAATGTCAAGTGCTCAGGATCCGTAAGTGTAGCTTTGGCCTCCCCGGACCTGTTTCCAGAAGCCACAGTCCCAGCTTGTGGGTGAAGTGCCAGGCTCAGTGGCTGAGGCCTCGAGGCCCGAGACCTGGAGGCAGAAGCTGTGGGGGGCCAGTGCAGGGTGGGGGGGCCGGTTGGTCACTGGGTCTGGACCGGCTCTCCGGTGCTGGGCTCCAGCCAAATGGCCCCATACAGGGAGGCTGCTCCAGCCACGTGCCCTGCTTTGGCACCGACCACTGCCCGCCGGGTGGCCGCCTGGAGTTGTCGGGGCCCCTTGGAAGTTCCTACTGGGATGGCTTGTTTCCCTCAGAAAATTCTGGACTCGCACGGGCTTGTAAACAAGTGTGCTCACCTGGCTGGCACCTTACATGGACCTTAAATTTATTAGTCCTTTTTATTGTCTTTTTATTGTCCTGTAGGAGGCTGATCAGTGACTCACTGAGGGCCCGTCTGTCTCCCCAGAGCATCTCCAGGGTCTGGATCCTGAGCGGATGTAACTCTGGGCCCGGTGTCGGGGGCAGGAGGGCAGGA